>NW_026884542.1:0-572858 GCF_032173495.1 Musca vetustissima
CACAAAGGAAATTGTCTCCATTTTGGCTTGGACAATACAAAAGCAATTCTACTGTATATACAGATGAACTCTCTCATTTAAGTTATTTTTACCGTTGTAATTACTATGCTTTAGTTTCTACACCTATTTCGACTTTTTCAGATGATTTTAAAGGATTTTATCACAAAAAATGTGTCTGTTTTCGATTTTGATTTACTGCCAAAAATATAGAAAAAGACTAGAAAAAATACAGTACACCTCTTAAACAGCAAATTATCAATGATTATGAAAATCATTTATACCGAAAATGATTTCTGCGAAATATTCCAAGAATTAATAAGTGATTTATCAAATTAAGAGTCGGTTTTATGCAACGAGATGCTGCAAAAGGACACCAGTTTGTACTAATCAAAAAATTGTCAGAGAAGAAAGGTCCAGTTATGAGTTCAACGGAATTGGAATTCGACTCAGTGGAGAATTGCAATTGTTCCCTTCGAAGCTAGTGTCGATTACTAGCAAAATTTACGTATATATAAGAAAAAAATCAAAAAGTTATTCTAGTTTTGACCAGGCAAATATTGAGTCAATTTAGTTTTCCATAGAATATATTTTATCTATTTGAACCAGTGTGCGGAGCAGTAGAGTCGACGGGGCCGACCATATGATACCCTACACAACTACCACGAAACTCTATGTTTGCGTATGTTTATTTCGAGCCAATATTTCATGATATTTGCACCCTCTTAGATCGATTCACCTGGCCGGTATACTTAAAGGTTGGTCTAGGACCAATATTTCGCGGCGTTACAAACTCTTGGGGCTGCACAAAGCTATAATACCCTCACAACATATTTGTGTAGGGTATAATGATCATTGAGTAGAAAATGTCCCTAACAAATATTGCCCAAGCTTCCGAAAAGCCTTCAAATAATGGCACTCCACTTTATACGATCCTTTGGGGATTTGTGCACGTTTTTCATCTTAATCAGCTGTAATTGGTTGTTTTATTTGGTAGCACGAATCCTACTAAAAATTGTCAATATTGGTCCACCCTTCTTTTTTGGGGGTTTGGTCACGTGTTTCAACCAAATTGGCGGTAATTTTACATTTTAGGAGATCAGTGAGTACAAAATCTCTTTACAAATCTCGGCCCAGGTTTACGGGTAGCACCCATATAATGGTTTGTGAATAATTATCTATTTAGGTCCAAGTTTTGATATAGCAATACATACAGGTTTGCCCTATTTTCGGGTTTATAAAGATATTGACCGAATTTTCGTATAATTAGACATAATTAGGCATAACGGATTCCTGTGAATTAAAAACTTCATTCCAGAAATTATGCACTATAACTAAACGTTTTAAAAAGACGCCATTAATATTTCCTGTCAATAACCTACAAATTAGATACCATGGCTTGGCTATTTTTAATAATATGTCTGATTTTTGATTCGTTGTTCTCTTTCCAGCTGAGCTTAATGATCAATTTTAGCAAAGAAAATATCTCGCATATTAGTTTTCTTTGTGATACACATTTTTGGTATCGGATATATGCGAGGTGTTCTGTTTGTAAGTTCAAATATATTGGAAAACGAAATGCATGCTCCTATTATTATTATTATTATTAATCTAGGGCTTGGATCTTAGAATCCGAATATTCTCACATAAAATATTTTCAATATAATGTCAATCCAATTTTTTTCGCCCAAAATATCTCAAAGTAACAACTATGACGTGGTGCAATCAAAATAGCTCGATGCTGAAGTCGCGGAAATGCAGATATGCTTCATAATATTTGTTTGCAAATTTTTCGCGGTTTTCGATATTTTCTCACCTTTTAAACCTTCGCTGGACCTCCACGAACATTTCAAGACTAAGATAAGATAAATCCGTTCAGACGTTCTCGAGTTTTAGCGAGACTAACGAACAGCAATTCATTTTTGTAAATATAGATAGATATATAGATAGATTTTGCGCTTATAAGTTTTGTTTTTTAGAAGTGAATAAAATACATATTTATTTCTGAATAAAGCATTTACTACAACATTATTTTTAGAAATGTTACAGGTCATTTATTCACCATATTGCTTTTAGACAATATGTATTTTACATATTGACGCCTCCGAACCATAGTATGCTAAGTCGACTTAGCATGTTTTAAAGTTCTTTACGTTTTTAGATACTACGGTCTTTAATTTAAATTCTCTGAAATTTTGGTAATCATCGGCCAATCCAAACCAAAGTTACAAGCAAAAATGTACTTAGCACGTAAGATTTAAGAAACTTCCATACTTTGAGAGCTTCTGCTGAAAAACTCACTTTTCAGACTTAGCATACTATTCTTCGGAGGCGTCGATATGTGCTGTCACCTTTTTATCCATATGTAATTCCTTATGTGTGTCAAAATTAGCAGCGTTCACAAGACTTTTAGTTTTTGCTTTCAAACCTCGTCCGTTTGCATCTTAAGTATGCATCAAAGATGCTATATTTGTCCATCCAAGAAAATAATATTGCACATACAATCAAATCGTTTCCACGATAGAGGGGCCTACGAACGGTCGTTCGCTACAACAACAATAAACTGTTCTGAAATATTGCCACATTTTATTATAGGTATCATCATAGTAGTAGGACGTCCTGAACAACATTTAAATTACTTTTTCGTTTGTTCGTCATGTTGTCCGCACATATTTTGGATTAAATCCATTGATATTCATATATTATGGTGAACTATGTTTTCCTAAAAAAAGTTTTCTGTTTCTGTGAATTTGCATTTGTTATTCATTAACCCGGTCATTTGTAAATTATGCATTCGACGGATATGAAAAATAAACGTGTACCATTAGTAGTATAGGTAATTCATTGCTCTCGATATGCAACTTTGTTCTTTCATTTGCATAAAACATCAGTGAAAACACAGGTGACAGACACGAACACACTGGGTGAACTCTGTTGTTGTGAAAATAAACGTAAGTATGTTGAGAAACTTGGATTTGTTAAAACCAGTTGCCGTTCGTCGTATCACAGAAACATACAATATTGACGAGCTATGTTAAAAAATAAGATTTTATTGTTTTTATTATGTGTAATGCAAAATACGTTCAGTGAAGTTAGTTAGTGCACATTTCAAAAATCCAACCAAAATTAAATTTGGATCCGTGGAATTACAAATCTATTACGCTCAAAACAATAATAACATTTTACTTACTTTTGGAAAAATAACTTATCTATATTTGTTGTAACATCAAGTTTCATTTTGCACTTCCACACAAAAAAGAAGATGTGTATAAGGTTACTGAACTTTATCGTATAATCTATTCAATTTACCAAATATTTAATTTTTTTTTGTCTACTCCCACTTACTATCCACTCAACGGCTCAATTTTCCATAACCCAATTCTTTTTCGTTACCAAGAAACTCCTCACTAATATTTTCATTGCGTGGTATGGCCACATTTATCAATTTGGCGCTCGTAGTGGCTTATTCTAGGTATAATAATAATTTTTCAAAAGCCAACATAAATCAAATGCAATACACCGACCAGAACAAAAACAAAAAAGTCAATAATGTGGCTCAAATATGAATACTGATTTCTTACTATGGCCAATATATGTACATATTATATATTTTACATTGGATGCAATGAAAAATGGTTTCATGAAATATCGAAGTTAATAATAATGGTAAATAGCCATGTACAAGTCATGTTATTAAAACTTTATTGGTTTTGGTTTTTGTTCGTGTACGCTTATTTTCTCACCGAGAATATGTTTTGTGCTGGTGATGAGTTTTTTTTTTGTCAAAGAATATGAACTTATTTTATTGAATTTAAAGATTTCAGATTTTGCAGGTTATATATCCAATCCGAAATTTTTTTTCTAGTTACACAAAAGAAAACTTTTAATTCCATAATAAAATTTCAAATTTCTACATACATTAAAGGGATGTAACAAAATTTTAGATGAACTTATAATAAAATTGGTGTATATTTTGAAGCTACATTAAAAGTGCAAAGAGCATAGATGAGTGAATTAATTATTAAAATCTTGTATCGCATATTCAGATTTAGTAAAACGTGCTTTTTGAAAAGTCGGTAACTTATTTTCAAATAAAGGGCAACCACCAAGTTCCAAAATTACTTCTCTCACACCTTCTTACAAGTTGGAAAGATGCTATTGAATGCTTCACCGCACACGAAAAAATAGAATATCGAGACTGAAAATTGTTTCAAAACTTATAGAATATGTTACGGACATATAAGCTTCAGATATATTGAACACACTAAAGACAATTTTATCGCGTGAATGGGAATATATCGCCTTGAGGGGAAGCCAAGCCCACTGAATACTGTTAGAAATAAACTTAGATAATGTTTGGAGAGTATTCACAAAAATTCAACATACCTGAGCCCACAATAGAGAACGAGTTAATAGAACTAATTAGAGAATACATCCAGAAGTGAAAAGGGTTGTATTCTTATCTTTTATAGCGGATGAAACCATCTATGTATAAGATTTTTGACAACGTATCTAAAGAAGTCAAAGAATGTTTCCTTTTCTATGTGGAATTAGAAGGATTAACAGAGTAGTAATCAGTTTGGGTTTGGATCCGACACTTTTGAGAGGTCAAGGGTATGAAGGAGCGTCTAACATGTCAGGCAATTATAATGGAATGCAAACATTCATTGTTCTTTTCTCATTTTAAAAATAAATTTAAATGCAGCTTGAAAGATTCGAGAAATTCGAAGTATATATTCTACAATTTTGCTCATTCTCTAGAAAAACAAAAAGGGCTGCTACTTTAATCTTTAATCTTTGGAAGAAATAGGGGAAAATGATAAGATTTAATTTTGATTTATTTCTAAGAAGTATACGTTTCTGTGCCAAGAAGGGTTGGTACGCAAAAGTACTGGTTGACAGGTACTATAAATGAAAATATAGGGAAAATACGAAAAAGTGGACCTATACCGACATTTCTAAAAACGGATTATATAAAAATTTTAGAAATTTTTAAAGGATTATTATACCCTAAGCCTTATGGCTAATGAGGGTGTATACACTTTAACACGATGAAAATATGCCAAATCCGTTTCAGAAAATTTAGATTTCATCCGAACTTTGTCCATCTTATTATTTCTTTCAAGCTTAGTTCAAATTCGAAGATGGGGAATATCGGTTTACTCGTTCTGGAACCTCCAATCAGGGGCTAGGTCAAAATGCGGCTATAATTCATTACCGAACCTTACGTTCGAATTTTTGATCTCTCTATCCTCCGCAGTTGAAATGATTACAAAAGGGACTTAGAACCAAACTCAAAACGCGCATTGATTTTTTGTTATACGTGCAAAAGTGCCCGAATTGAGTTGTTTTTCATTTTATTATTCTTTCTTGTATCGCATATTCAGATTTAGTAAAAGGTGCTTTTTGAAAAGTCGGTAACTTATTTTCAAATAAAGGGCAACCACCAAGTTCCAAAATGACTTCTCTCGCACCTTCTTACAAGTTGGAAAGATGTTATTGAATGCTTCACCGCACACGAAAAAATAGAATATCGAGACTGAAAATTGTTTCAAAACGTATAGAATATGTTACGGACAAATAAGCTTCAGATATATTGAACACACTAAAGACAATTTTATCGCGTGAATGGGAATATATCGCCTTGAGGGGAAGCCAAGCCCACTGAATACTGTTAGAAATAAACTTAGATAATGTTTGGAGAGTATTCACAAAAATTCAACATACCTGAGCCCACAATAGAGAACGAGTTAATAGAACTAATTAGAGAATACATCCAGAAGTGAAAAGGGTTGTATTCTTATCTGTTATAGCGGATGAAACCATCTATGTATAAGATTTTTGACAACGTATCTAAAGAAGTCAAAGAATGTTTCCTTTTCTACGTGGAATTAGAAGGATTAACAGAGTAGTAATCAGTTTGGGTTTGGATCCGACACTTTTGAGAGGTCAAGGGTATGAAGGAGCGTCTAACATGTCAGGCAATTATAATGGAATGCAAATTGCAAATTGCAAATTCATTGTTCTTTTCTCATTTTAAAAATAAATTTAAATGCAGCTTGAAAGATTCGAGAAATTCGAAGTATATATTCTACAATTTTGCTCATTCTCTAGAAAAACTAAAAAGGGCTGCTACTTTAATCTTTAATCTTTGGAAGAAATAGGGGAAAATGATAAGATTTAATTTTGATTTATTTCTAAGAAGTATACGTTTCTGTGCCAAGAAGGGTTGGTACGCAAAAGTACAGGTTGACAGGTACTATAAACGAAAATATAGGGAACATACCAAAAAGTGGACCTATACCGACATTTCTAAAAATGGATTATATAAAAATTTTAGAAAATTTTAAAAGATTGTTATACCCTAAGCCTTATGGCTAATGAGGGTGTATACACTTTAACACGATGAAAATGTGCCAAATCCGTTTCAGAAAATTTAGATTTCATCCGAACTTTGTCTATCTTAAGCTTAGTTCAAATTCGAAGATGGGGAATATCGGTCCACTCGTTCTGGTACCTCCAATCAGGGGCTAGGTCTAAATGCGGCTATAGTTCATTACCGAATCTTACGTTCTAATTTTTTATCTCTCTATCCTCCGCAGTTGAAATGATTACAAAAGGGACTTAGAACCAAACTCAAAACGCGCAACAAATCAGATAACTATTTTAATATAAAAAAGGGGGTTATATGGGAACTACCCCAAAAAGGGGGCGAATATTAATAATTTTTGGTAGAGAGATTTGTTACCATATACGACTACAAAATACCAAATTGCAGCAAATACGGTTGAAAAACGCGCTCAAGAACCCCAAAATACCGAAAAGTGGGGTACCCGTATATGGGGGATATCCGAAAAAATTGACCTATATTCATAATTTTATGTGGAGAGATTTGGTACCTATTAAGAACCCAATGTGTTAACGCGCTCAAGAACACAAAAATACCAAAAATTGGGGGGCACCCTAATATGGGGTATATCCGAAAAAATATCCTATATTTATAATTTTATGTGGAGAGAGATTTGATACCTATTAAGAACTCGAAATAATAAATTACAGCCATTTCCGTGAAAAAATACGGTCAAAACCCCCCAAAATACTGAAAATTAGAAGGTACCGTTATATGGGGGCTACCTAGAAAAAGTGGACCTATATTTATAATTTTTTTGTGGAGACATTAAGTACCCAATAAGAACTCAATGTACCTAATTTCAGCGTACTCGGTATGAAAAAACTCAAGAAATAATACCGAAAAACTGTTATTACAGCCTAAACGTGGACCGATATATCCCATCTTCGAACTTGACCTGCCTGCAGACAAAAGACAACCCTATAAAAAAAATCTGAATTCCTTCAGAAGATAGCGTGATTACCGTTATATGGGGGCTACCTGATAAAGAATATATATAATAGTGAATGAATATTTCGATGAGTTACAAACGGAATTAAAAAATTAATATACCCTCCATTCTATGGTGGAGGGTATCAAAAAATAATAAAATCAATTACCAAATGTAAATATATTGTTACAAATCTTAATAACTATACCGGCAACATCAGCTGAAAGAAGTTTTTCTACCCCTCGTCGAGTAAAAAAGTATCTTAAAAATTAAATACAAAATCCACGCTCTTATGTATATGCATAAAACTGTAATAAATACTGATCATATAACAAGTATATTTTTTTCTACAAATAAAAAACCTAATTTGAAATACAGATTATTTTTTTAATATACAAACCATTTACATATGTAAGTTATAACGAATTTTTGTGACTTTTCATACCCTCCACCCTAGTATTGAGGATATATTAGTTTTGTTTTTCCATTTGTAACGCATCGAAATAACCATTTCCGACCCTATAAAGTATATATATTCTTGATCAGCGTAAAATTCGATGATGATCTAATCATGTCTGTCCGTCTGTCTGGTGTTATCACTCTAGCGTCTACACGAATTGAGATAGAACGCTAAAATTTTGCATAGAGTCGTCTTTTGTCTGCAGGCAGATCAAGTTCGAAGATGGGCTATATCGGTCCACGTTTAGGCATAGCTTCCATATAAGGGTACACCCCAATTTTCAGTATTTTAGGGTTCTTGAGCGCGGTTTTCAACCGAATTCGGTAAAATTTGGTATATTGGGTTCTTATTGGGTACCAAATTTCCCCACTACAAATTATAAATATAGGTCCACTTTTTCTGGGTACCTCCCAATTTTCAGTTTTTGATCGGATTTTTTTTTTCACCGAATTGGCTGTAATTTAATAATTTGAGTTCTAAGTGGGTAGCAAATCTATCCACAAAAAATTATAACTATAGGTAATTTTTTCGGGTAGCCCCCATATTTTCGGTATCTTAGGGGTCTTGAGCGCGTTTTTCAAACGAATTCGCTGAAAGTTGGTATTTTGTAGTCGTATATGGTAACCTCACCAAAAATTATTAATATTCACCCCTTTTTAGGGGAAGTTCCCATATAACCCCCTTTTTATACCCTTCACCACACTGTGGTATAGGGTATTATGTCTTTGTGCATATGTTTGTAACAGGCAAAAGGAAACGAGATAGACACATGGCTCCTTTTGAGAATATGCATAGAATCACTTTCTGAGTCGATTTATGGATGTCCGTCCGTCCGTCTGTAGATGTTAAATTGTAAACAAAGTACAGGTCCCATTTATGATCCGATTGGCTGAAACTTGGATGAAACTTGGCTCCCATATATATTTTCGTCCGATTTTATGTAAATTTAGTACCAAAGCCCCTATATATCTTTCACGAAACTTGCATGGTGTACTAAGTTAAGTCTAGAATGATGAATGACGATGAACCTGAAAATCGGTTCAGATTTTAATATAGCTTACGCATATATTTTCGTCCGATTTAATGTAAATTTTGCACCTAATTCCCTATATATCTTTCGATTTCCACCATCGGTTCAGATTTAGACATAGGTCCCATATATATATATATATATTAGTAAATGGTGCACCAAACTCCTAATGTTTGTCCGATTGACACGAAATTTTGCACAACGTACCATATATATTTCGAACGGGTGTCTGATTGAGATTATATTTTTAACAATGCGGCATACTGAGTCGCGTGCTGTAAATTGATTTCCTTAAATCTGATTGAAATTAAATTTAGCATAGGTTGACATGACTTGAAATTGTTAGGATACATATATACAATATACATATAGTGGTGAAGGGTATCATATAGTCGGACCAGTCCGACTTTGCTACTTTCCTTACTGGTTTATATTACAAAAGTTATCTGATTTGTTCCGTGTGTTGGGGTTGGGTAGTCGTTACGGGGAATAGTCAATTTTTACCCTACAAAGACAATTTAGCCATCTGTTGTAAGCATTCCGCCTTCTAAAGATGTTGTGATATATAAATATATCGGCAGACATTTAGACATCTCCAAAATATTGGTCCCCCTTTATTCATAGTCTCATTTAAGGTGAGTATTTTGATTGGATTGAGTTTGAGGATTTTATACTCTACCATGCGTCCACTTTTGGATACAGATTTTAGGAAAAATCCCCATTAAAAATTGCTGAAATTTGTATTTGGTCTACATAATAGTTTACATGAGTCGATTTGTAGAATTTTCGGTATATGCTCATTTTTTGGTGTGTTCCCTATATTTTCATTGCATGTATCTGTCAGTATAACTACGGTGGAGGGTATCCAAGGTTCGGCCCGGCCGAACTTAAAGCTTTTTCACTTGTTTTACGATTAGTATTGTCTTTCCATATAGTTTTAATAAAGATATACGAATTCAACATGCGAACAAATGATTTATATTAAAATAAAACATTGTTTTTTTTTAATTATTTATTTACTGATATTATATTTAAGGAGGGAAAAAAATTTACATTTTTCATTTCGCACCATCGGGCACAGCTCATTTATTTGGCCCAAAAAGACAAATTTTGGCCGATTGGCACAATATTTTGCACAACGTATTGAAATAGATATAGCTCAGATTTAGATATAGCGCTCATATAAATTTTCGTCCGATTTTCAGTAAATTGTGAACCAAAGAGCCAAATTTAAGTCGATCGGCACAAAATTTTGCAACGAACTAACGTTATTATAGCCCAACTTGTGTCAAGTTTTATTGAATTCGGTTTAAATTTAGATATACTTACTTAGCTGGCTTTTTACAGAACGCCAAGCTAAAAAAAGGTTTCCAAGCGCGTCGGTCTTGTGCGCACATCCACCAATTTGGAAGACCACGTTCCAAGATGTTGTTTTCTACTTGGTCTTTCCATCTAATTCGTGGCCTTCCCCTTCTACAGGAACCATTAGTAGGCTCGTTTTTATATGCCTTTTGAGCTGGGGCATTCTCATTCATCCGCACAACATGGCCTAGCCACCGTAGTCGCTGCAGCTCAATACGACTGACTATTTAGATATAGCTCCCATATATATTTTCACCCAATTTGAAGCAAATGGTGCACCAAAGAGTTAAAGTGTGTCCGATTGACACATCATTCTGCGCAATGTGTCGATATGGGTCTACAATAACGTCTGGTAAGTTTGGATGACAATACAAAAAATATTTCATATGGTATCGTAAATACTGTAAATTTGTTGTACTATAGTTTGCGATTTAGTACTCTTCATACACATAAGCACTATTTTCCGAAATCTCTCTTACTTCCATTAAACAGATTAAAACCAGTAAGGAAAGCATGCAAAATTTCGTGCAAGTCGAAAGATATATAGGGACTTTGGTACACCATTTACATTAAATCGGACTAAGTTATATATGGGAGCTATATCTAAATCAGAACCGATTTTCACGATGTTTAACACACATCGTTCTAGACTAATTCAGCCCGCTGTGCATAATTTCGTGTAAATCGAAGGATGTATAGGGAGTTTGGTGCACTATTTACCTAAAATCGGACTAAAATATATATGGGAACTATATCTAAATTTGAACAGAATTTTCCCAATTTCAATAGGGTTCGTCCTTGGGCCAAATATCTGACTTATGCCAAATTTCATCCAATTCGGATCATAAATGCGACCTGTACTTTGTTTACAATTTAACATGGACAGACAGACGGACATGCATAAATCGACATAGAATGTGATTCTATGCATATAATGTGATTCCGTTGCCGAAATCGAAATTTAGTGCATTTGCGATTCTATTTACTATTCGTACAAATCAATTCGAGTTTCCAAAGTTATCGCTATAGCTAAATACAACACTTCAACAATAATCTAAATTCCAAATCGCAGGATCCAACCAAATCCAAATGGTTCCAAATATAGTACCATCATACTTATAAGTAAGAATTTCTAAAACTACATCAATCTTACTCTCCAACAGTAATCTTAATTCCACCAAAGTCCAAATTTAGTACTTTTCGTACTCATAAGTACGAATTTCCAAATATACCTCAATACTTGTTTCAAATAGTAATCGTAATTCAAAATTTAAGAATTCCAGCTCTGTCTGTTCATCAAAACCCAAATTGTACAAGATTTGGTACCATTCTGTACTTTTCGTACCCATATTCCTAACTTTATCAAATCTACACTCCCACAGTAACCCAAGTTGCAACTTTCGGGATTCGAATTCTACCCGTTCACCAATGTCCAATTTGTTCTTTTCGTACCCATAAGTACGAATTTCCAAAACAAAACAATTTAGTGCTTCTCGTATCCAAGAGTACGAAATTCTAATACTACCTAAATTCTGTGATTTGCATTCTAAATTTAAGTTTTCCATCTCTATCCATTCACTCTGATCTAAACTGTACCAAATTTACACGAAATGACAAATTTTCAAAACTACCGACATATTTCAATCCTGCATTCCAACAGTAATATTAATTTAATCAAAATTTCAAGATCTCAACCCTATCCATTGGTACCATTTAGTACTTTTTGTTTCTATAATTAAACTACGTCAATCCTACACTTCAAAAGTAATTATAATTCCAAAATTCTGGAGTCCAACTCTATCCACTTAATCAAGTTGTACCAAATATAGTACCATTTAGTACACATACGTACTATGCTTCCATACCTTAATTCTATATTCTAAAAGCAACCATTATTCCAAATTTAAGTTACCAGCTCTCTCCGTTCACCCAAATCCAAATTGTACCATATCTAGTGCCGTTTAGTACTTTTCGTACACACAAATACGAATTTCCACAGATGTCTCTATAGCTCAATCTTCAACAGTAATCAGAATTCCAAATTTCAGGTTTTAAGCTCATCCGTTTAAGCAAAATCCAAATTGTACTATATTTAGTACTTTTCGTACCAATAAGTCCGAATTTCCAAAACAAGCTAAATTCTACACTGCAACTGTCATTTTAATTCCCAATTTCAAGACTCCAGCTCTATATGTGAACCGAAATCCAACTTGCACCAAATTTAGTACCATTAAGTACTTTTCGTACACAAAGGTACGAGCTAAAGCTACCTCAATCCTGTATTCATCAACACCACTTCCCAACCTGTATTCTATATAAAACTACAAGATTTTAGCTATATATGTTCAATATATGTAGAATTAGAACTTATAGGTCGAATTTCCAAAAACCCTTTTGTACATCTGTCTAACTTTCTATCAGTGACCCACATTCCAAATTTCAGAATTCCAGCTCTTCCCGTTCGCCTAATACAAAGGGTACCATATTTGGTACATTTTAGTAGTACTTACGAATCTCCAAAAACCCAGCCTTATCTCACGCCTACACACCAACAACAACGCACACTCAAAATTTCAAGCTTCTAGCTTTAGCCGTTTCGTCTGGGCGATGATCTGTCAGTCAGTCACTCACTCACTTTACACTAAGCTCTTTTATATGTATATAGATATATATATATATTAAATTTTGAAATGATTGATTTAAATGAAATGAAATGCCCTAATGAAATGAAATTTGGCATACATGTGTGTGGATTGAGTGGGTGGAGAGACGACGCACAGTGTCACGACCGCTGCCAAAAATGGTCAAAACCAAGTGCCTCGTAGGACAAATTTTTTGATGAGGTATGATAGAAAACACTCCAATTATAATAAATATGAAATTTTATATCGATATGTCGAGTAGTTTTGTCTCTAAAAAAGGTTCATCAAATTTGTAAAACAAATTTTGAAATTAGTGGAGCATAAAAAAAGTTTAAAAAGGTTTAGCTCTATATTTTTTATTTGAGTGGTGAAAAGTGTGTCATTTAAGGAATAAAAAAATTGCTGTGGAGACCTGCGGTCCTAAGAGTTATTTAACTTTTTTGGTGACCACTTTATAAACAATGTGGCATATTCATGAAATTGTTAGGAGCGAATGGTCCAATATTTTATGTATACAATTAAATAAGTTATTGAGGGCCAAATAGGTAGGACACAATGGATTCAGAACATAGTAATCATACAATATTTTGCATAAAATTTGCAATTACGTGGTAAAAACGTTATTCCATGCGGAGATATGGGAGAATTGGTTTTAAAAGATAGCTTTTAAATACATTTTCTGTCAATTTGAAGATTACACTTATTTATCAGACTATTTAAGACATAATCTTATAAATTAAATTTAGAGGTCGCACATGAAGTACCTTTTTGGAAAGTTCATACAGAAAAATATTATTTCTTGGCATGGGATGTGCAAAGTGCAGTACAATACCTTTTGAGCGACTTTCACAAGATGCAAACAAGTCATGCCAGAAAATAATGAGTAGCAGCCCGAACTTTGTATTTTATATTACAATTCGACCTTGTAATATCCTTAAATAGCCATAAAGTTAAGGCCCGAAATTATAACATGGATGATACTAAATCGTACATTTGGGAAGACAATATTTTATATATATCTCTGATGTGTATTTTGAAGATTTTGTGAATGATAAAAAAGTAAATTATTAATAACTAAAGTATATCAAATATTTTATTATAATAAAAATAACAAAAATAAAACTACTATACTTAATTTAGCTGCATATAACGATTTTATAGTACAGAAAGTTACTTTTTAGGGACTTTTGGTATGGTAGGTACCTGACACATGGACCAACAACTAAATTGCAACACCTATTATTGTCTTCGCCCAAATTTGAAGTAAATTAAACGAAGACATGAACATTTTCATGGAATTTGAATTAATATAAACAATTTTATAGGCCCAAAAATCGGATTTTTCAAGACCCTTTGTGTGGGAGGTATATCAAATCTTTGTCCGATCTTCCCAGTTTTTGGTCCGTTGTAAATATAAGTAAATATAAATTGCCAATTTTCATTGAATTTGGTTGAATATTAAAGATAGCCCAAAATAGTAATATTTTCAAGACCCTTTGTATGGGAGATATATCAAATCTTGGTCCGATTTTTCCAGTTTTTGATCAGTTGCTTTATAGGCCTAAGTAAATGTAAATTGCGAATTTTCATTGAATTTGGTTGAATATTAAAGATTATATAGGCCAAAAAGAGTGACATTCTCAAGACATATTATATGGGAGGTATACCAAATCTTGGTACTATCTATCCAATTTTTTGTCAGTTGCTCTTTAGGCCAATAATAAGCACATGTACCAAATTTCATTAACTTACGATAACTCCTTCTATTTTTGGCCGCTGTTTATATGAACTCGCGACATAGTGCGACGTTTGTTAGCAAGAGAAACAGTAGTCAAACAAACGGTTGCAAAACTAACAACCACCAAGTGAGTGGAGAGACACCGGGCGACACTTAATGGTGGTGGTAGTCTTTCTTCTTTTATTAGTTCTGATGTTAATGAACTGGTTAGATTTTTAGGAGAAAATATATTTAAAAAACAGCGAGTTTTGAGAGAGACTAACGAACAGCATTTCAATATATATATATATATATATATAGATTTATATGGGAAGTGAACAACTATCAAAAACAGCACAATTAAACAAAAAACTCCGTCAAAAAGTTTTATTATAAAAAAACCCTCATTATTTTACCATTCGTATTGATCATGTGACTATGAAATTACAAATACCTCGATATGCCCAAATCCCCAACAGCATCGAAGAAAGTGGAGAACTATTAAATTGGGCGAATTAAAATTACAGCCAAATACCGAAAGCTCTATCTTAAATCGTGGAGGGTATAAAAACCTAATTTAATATTGGGCTACCGTTATGTGAAAGTCTTATAAATATATTGGGAACATTTAATAAAAATCCGAATAAAATATACCGATATATTAAATGAAGATATCTAATAACATGTAAAAATGTTGTTAGAATCGATGTTTTCATAATATATGTGGGCAATGTTACACAATATGTGGTACTACACCTTTTTCAAATGTTATTAAAAAAATTTCAATTGCAATTCGAGAATTTCATTTGTAATTCGAAAACTCAATTTGCAATTCATAACATTTCACTTGTAATTTGAGTATGTAATTTGTAATTCACAACATTTCATTTGTAATTTTAAACTTTTCGTATGAAATTCAAAAAATTACATTTGAAATTTAAAAAAATTCATTCGTAATTTGAATTTCGTAGAGTTTCATTTGAAATTCAAAAAATCCAGTTGAAATTCAAAGAATCCAATTTGAAATTTATAACACTTCACTTGTAATTCATAAAATTTCAGTTGTAATTCATAACAATTCATTTCAAATTCATACATATTCCTTTTGTGTTACCAATAATATTTTTCGAATTTAAATTTAAATGTTATGAAAAACAAATGGAATGTTATGTATTTCAAAACAAATGTTAAGAATTTCAAATGGAATTATTTAAATTTAAAATGGAATTTTATTAATTTCAAGTGGAATATTATGAATTTCAAACGCAAATACTTGTAATTTCAAATGGAAGTTTATGAATTTCAAATGGAATTCTATGGTTTTCGAAAGGTATTCTAGGAATTGCAATTATATTGCAAATTATATGTTGTGAATTACAAATAGAATTCTCGAATTGCATCTGATATGTTTTGAATAACATGTGAAAAAGGTGTAGATTGGAAGACGGAGTTAAGAAATTCAACATACCGAAAATAAATTGGAAATATGTATGGCGCTTTTTTAATACATTTGGCCAACACAACATGGTCAAAGTCTTTACAACACCGAAAATGGGGCAGGTCCTGTATGTAGGAGGTATATCAAAACTTGGCCCTAATGAATGATATATTACGGAATGATATATTACAACTACACCTTTTTCAAATGTTATTCCAAACATTTCAATTGCAATTCGAGAATTTTATTTGTAATTCGAAAATTCAATTTGCATTTCATAACATTTCAGTTGTAATTCGAGTATTTAATCGGCAATTCACAACAATTCATTTGTAATTTTAAACTTTTCACATGTAATTCAAAAAATTCCATCTGAATTTTTAAGAATTTTTTGTAATTTGTATATTTTTATTTGAAATTCAATGAATTCAATTTAAAATTCATAAAATTTTACTTGTAAATCATAATATTTCAGTTGTAATTCGTAAAAATTCATTTCAAATTGTTAACATTTTATTTCAAATTCAAACAAAATAAATAAATTGAACAATAAGTGGGGTAGAATTTTTTTATATATGAAAAATAGTATTAAAAAACAAACTAACACACACACATATATATATATATACATATATACATGACAAATTCATAAAATATATATAGGGTCCATCAATAATCTATATTATATTATAAAGTATATTACTTTAATATGTACATACATTATTACCCACCTTAATGTGTTACACATATTTTGGGTGTTTCCCATAACATTTTTCCAATTTAAAATGAAATGTTATTAATTTCAAATCAAATATTACGAATTTCTATTGAATTTATTTGAAAGTTGAATGGAATTTTAGTAATTTCAAATGGAGTTTTATGAATTTCCAATGGAATTTTACGAATTTCAAATGAAATTCTGCAAATGTCGAAAGGTGTTCTATGAATTACAAATGAAATTCTCGAATTACAACTGAAATGTTATGAATTGCAAATGGAATTCTCGAATTGCAAATTGTATGTTATGAATATGTTTTGAATAACATGTGGAAAAGGTGTAGACTCGCTCATAAACATCAAATTGGAGATATTCAGTATTGTAATGTTACTTTATATGTGCTCTGATAAATACCAAAGTATTACAAAAATCTGTACATTCCATCTTATGGTGGAGTGTATAAAAACAATCCTAAAATGCTCAAAATAATACATCACCTATATTGCTAAGCAAGACAACGTTTGCCAGGCCCGCTAGTTTATTTATATTTATAATTTTTTGTCTGAAATACTGAGGAAACATGAAAATCCAAATAATTGTGAAAGTGAAATCTCCTATCAATCAATGTACACAAATTTTCGCGTATTGGCATTTTTATTCTTAACATGCCTCTGTTATGCTTGATACCCCCAGATATGTTTTCATAAACTATTTTGTCAAAATTTGTAGAGATAACCAATCTCGGCATGTTATAACCATGAAATCATATTTAGTTGTTTATTCCCTTTTCTACTATTATTATTATTTTTTGCATGTTAAGTAGCTTCTATTTTCCATTCCCACATTTGTTAATAGTAGAGGTTAAACAAAAATCGTCCAAAGCCATTTATATTTTGTAAAAACTGCAATTGAATAATAAAAAAATGTTGTTACTCCCAAGTTGCATATCCTTTTTTCGGCAAGTGGATTTTTCCCGTTTTTGGTGACATCTAGACAACTGGGCGGGCAAACAGTATAAGCCACTTTTACATGTCATTGCCACAAACTGACTTAAGTTTGCTGACATTTCGAGTAGTTACATTACGACAAGATACTAAAAACAACAATAAGAACTATTAAAACACACACACATACATGCAAGCGTTAACAATGGACAACGTTTATATGCTCGAAAACAAACATGTTTATCCGTTTTCCATGTATTTACTCGTATTTTCATGTTTTTCTAGCTTCGAACAATGTTTCTGAAGGATAAAACAAGCAATGGAATAGAGGAAAATGTTAAACAGCATGGAAGATAACATTACAAACTGACACTAAAATTTACAAATTTAAAAACACACAGATTATGACGACAACATTATGTTATGTGACTGACGGACTGACTGGTCATGTAGTATACAAATCACTCACACATCTTTCAGTACATAGAGAGATGTTCTTACATTGAACGACAAGTGCAAACACAACAAAATATATATAACATATTTTGAATAAGGACTCTTTAAAATAAAATTTTACGTACGACGGTA
This sequence comes from Musca vetustissima, assembly GCF_032173495.1. NCBI lineage: Eukaryota > Metazoa > Arthropoda > Insecta > Diptera > Muscidae > Musca > Musca vetustissima. The sequence continues at coordinate 18,237 of NW_026884542.1, forward strand.
CTGAGTTGAGTTAAGTGGTGAACAAAACTTAGACACAACATATAGCCAATAGATTAATATAAACTAATTAGAGACAATTAATTAATTTTACTTTATAGCTGAAAGCTGTAAGAGGCATTCTAGAAAGTTCGAAAATTGATAATTTTGAATACCCTTAATATGAATTGGAAATTAATTAATCTATACATAAAAATGAATTGCTGTTCGTTAGTCTCGCTAAAACTCGAGAACGGCTGAACGGATTTATCTTATCTTAGTCTTGAAATGTTCGTGAAAGTTCAGGAAAGGTTTAAAAGGTGAGAAAATATCGTATAAATATCGCGAAACCTCTAAAAACTGGCTTTTATATTTCCCATACAAATGCTTTCTAAATAAAATGTAGAGTCATAGAGACAATTTGCATTTTATGTCAAATTATTTCTTTATGTTTGAAAATTCTTAAGTTTCTGAAAGCAACCATAATATTCGACAACTAACTAATATTTCAATCATTTTTCGCACTTCAGAACACCGAGATTTATGGCTTAAAGATTTTAGTTACGATATTCTATGAATGCATACTTCTAACTTTGTGAGTGACAATTATCTTTTGATGTAGTGATTTTGTGATAGTCACACTTATTCTCACGTGCACTGATGACCAGAAAGGGACAGATCAAGAAAATAGTCGTATTGCTACAACACAACACATTTATTTTATTGACATTCACAATATTCATTCAAAAAGTCAATTTTCAATTTTTTGTTATTCATTCAAAAAGTCAATTCTCAATTTTTTGTTAGCTACGCCTTTTTGCATTTTAGCAAACGATATATCTATATACATATATAAAAATGAAAAAAAATTGTTTGTTTGTTTGTTTGTATGTTACCGATAGACGCCAAAACCGCTGAACAGATCTTAATGAGATTTACACTGTATGTCGGGGCATGCCCTGAAAGTAACATAGGCTATATAAACTTTTAAAATTCCGCGTGGATGCGGAGTTATAGCATCAATAGTAAACATACCTCGAAATTTCTGAACATATAATATGCGTTTATCTTAAGAACGGTTACAGATACCGTTTTCAAAATTTGCTGAATAACGAAGGTGTGAATACACACCATCCATACAAAAATGAGCATGGTACGATCAAAGGAAAATGCAGAACTCATTGCATTTAAATTTATACGTAGAAAATAGAAAACATATTGTTTGTGGACTCAAAAACCACTAAACAGATTTTACTAAAATGTTAATAGTAAGTCAAGCAATCCCATGGAAGTAACATAGGTTGGAAAAAACTGAGGAGTAATAGCATCAGAAGTACTCATACATCTGAAAGAATGTACATATGTAGAACATTTTCTATGGGTATATCTTAACGTAGCGGCTTGAAAATATGGTTGAGTAACATGGATACAAATACTCATCATCCGATGAGGAAATACTTTCGAATGATGAGGATATATTTTGAAATACATACATATGCATGTATGTATGTATGTATATTGAAATAAAAATTGTGTAGAATTGAAAAAATTGGTTGACATTATAATTTTCCATTTTTGTCAGTTTGTGAAAAAATTTTTATTTTGAACAAAATCAAACAAAGTGTTAATTTGATTTCAAAAAAAAAAAAAAAAAAAAAAAACAACAAACATTTTAATTATAAATCGTTTTATCACCTGGAAAAAGTCAGAGACTGGGATAGGGTAAATTCAGATACACCACTGTTATTTCAAACCAGTAAGGAACGTTCAAAAGTCGGACGGGCCCGACAATATGATACCCTTCACAACTTTGGGTACATACAAGAGATGCAAATATATACAATATCTGATAAATAGAACAGACTTCGCATCTTTGAAGGTCCATTGAATTGGTATTGGGCGAAATTAAATGTGTGATCTTCATAGATATTTGCACCAATGAAAAAACCATGCACATACCATTTTGAAATCAATGAAAAATTGCATGTCAAACAGGCAGACTTGGATTCTTTGGTACCATTTGTATGAAATCGAATAAAATTATGTATGGGAGCTATATATAAGCACATGGATCTAATTGAGCAACCGTTGCATATAACATTTGTTTAAATCGTGTAAATCAAACAGACATAGGTCTTTCGGCATTTACATAAAATGGAACGAAATTATATATAAGACTTAAATCAAAATCTGAACCGATTTCAACAAACCTTATCACACATCATTTTTTTCCTCAATTGCATTCGATATGCAAAATTTTGCTCAATCGGACAAATATTGGGAGTTTGGTGTATCATTCACAAAAAATCGGACGAAACTATATATGGGAGCTATGTCTAAATCTGAACCGATTTTAACAAAACTTCGCAGACATCAGTCTGCACCAAATTCAGTAGTCTGTGCAAAATTTTGTCCCAATCGGACAAATATTGGGAGTTTGGTGCATCATTCACATAAAATCGGACGAAACCATATATGGGAGCTATATCTAAATCTGAACCGATTCTAACAAAACTTTGCATACATAAGTATGGGCCTGATTCAGTGCGCTGTGCAAAGTTTTGACACAATCGGACAAATTTGGTGCATTATTTACCTTAAATCGGACGAAAATATATATGGGAGCTATACCTAGCTTACAACTCATCATTTTAGACTCAATTCGGTACGCTATGCTAAATTTCGTGCAAATCGAAGGATATATAGGGACTTTGACGCATTATTTACCTAAAATCGGACGAATATATATATAGGAGCTATATCTAAATCTGAAACGATTTTCATGAAAATATTGGGAGATTGGTGCATCATTTATATAAAATCGGACGAAACTATATATGGGAGCTATATCTAAATCTGAACCGAATTGTGTTTCAAGAAAACAAAAATTACCACCATTACAGAAAACAGCGAATTATTTAATAACTACTATACAACTACTACAACATGGACATTAATACGAGCATATAAAAATACAAGGGTTTACCTAATTTTAAATTAAATTTAGTAAATATTGCAGCTGCATATAGGATGCTTTCTAATTGACCATATCTAAATTTGAATTTGATAACTTCAGCAGAGGCAGCGAAGCGCCACGGGTCCCGCTAGTATTTTTTATAATATTCCAGTTTGTACTAAAATACACATTGGAAGTTAATGATGGACAAACATTTAAATATTACAGATGCAAGGAAATAGTTGTCACTTACTGGGGGACTGTTACCACTACCTGATGCAGATCAATTTCTACAAATTTTTATTCAGATGCGGATGAACAAATGAACAATTGTCCAAGAACTACAAATGTTTCTACATCAAAATAACATTTTAGTAAACATGTTCAAAATAGCATTGGATCGGATGACATTGGTAGCCATAATATTATTATTCGAGGTGATAAAACATCTGCAGGTGAACATACACGTAGGTTTTGGTGAATTAAACTTGATCTTCTGGCAGGGGGAAGATGGGTGCCATTTTAATATCAAAATTGTAAATCATGTAACAGGTAAGAAATTGAGCAGAATTCAAATTCCATTCATATCCATTTATGTATATAAAAATTGAAACTAGAGAACGGCTGAACGGATTTATCTGAGTATTTCAATGTCCGTGTAGGTCTAAGGAAGGTTTAAAATGTGAAAAAAAATTGAAAATCGCAAAAATATTATGAAGCATTTTGCATTTCCACAAATTTAATATCGAGCTACTTTGCGTCTCAGCCAAATTTAACGACGTTTTTACCCGTTTTTATACCCTACACCACACTGTGATAGAGGGTATTACGTCTTTATGCATATGTTTGTAACAGGCAAAAATAACCATCGAGATGGTTCCTTTTGAGAATATGCATAGAATCAGTTTCTGAGTAGATTTATGCACGTCCGTTTGTAACAGGCAAAAATAATCGAGATAGGCCCATGGTTCCTTTTGAGAATATGCATAGAATCACTTTCTGAGTAGATTTATGTATGTCCGTCCGTCTGTCCATGTTAAATTGTAAACAAAATACATGTCGCATTTATGAACCGAATTGTATGAAATTTGGCACAGCTCATTTGTTTGGCCCAAGGACGAACCCTATTGAAATTAAGAAAAATCGGTTCAGATTTAGATATAGCTCCCATATATATTTTCGTCCAATTTAAGGTAAATGGTTTACCATTCGCCCGATTTTGGGTTAATAGTCCACTAAAGTCCCTGGAAATCTTTTGATTTGCACAAATTTTTGCATAGCGTACTGAATTAAGTCTAGAATGACGTGTGCTATGTTTTGTGAAAATCGATTCAGATTTGGATATAGCTCCCATATATACTTTCGTTTGATTTTATGTAATTGGCCCCAAAGCCCCTATATATCTTTCGATTTGCACGAATTTTGGTATAGGGTACTGAATTAAGTCAAGAATGATGTTGCTAAGCTTCGTGAAAAAATCCATAGCTTGGCCGATTGACACAACGGACTGAAGTAATATAAATTAGTCTCGGGCAAGTTTCCCTGAAATCAGTTCAGATATAGATATATAACCAAAACGCGACGTTAGTTAGGATACATATGTAGAATATACCCAAAGTGGTGAAGGGTATCATATAGTCGGCTCAGTCCGATTTTACTACTTTCCTTACTGGTTATTCATATGTTTGAATATATTATGATTCCGTTACTCTTTTAAATGTTTTGCATATTAAATAATAATCTCTATTTCAAATGAAGTCTTCTATTAAAAAAAACATATTTGTTATGTCATCAGTATTTACTTCAGATGTATGCATAGACATAAGAGCGTGGGCTTTGCGTTTGATTTTTCAGACACTTTTTTACTCTAACAGGGGAAAAAGAAAATAGTCACATACTACAATCGCATCAAGTGATCCACAGATCCATTTGCAGATATTTTTCATAAAATTGTATGATTTATTTAAAATTTTATGATAATATGTTTACTACTTTTTTTTTCTTTTTCATTTTCCAGAAATCTGCTTGTCATATTTACAATTAGTTCGCCCAAACATGAGACAAGTAATGTAGTTAAATAAAAATATTCAAGTTCGAACTCATTACACTTGCCCTGTACTTTTTCGTACCAAACCAGCTTGGCACTGAATATTCTACTTCCAAAAAATAAATCCAAATTAAATCTTACCATTTCCCCCTATTTGTTCCAACGATTCTCGAAATATTCTGCATAAAGTAGCAAACCTTTTTGGATTTTCTAAAGAACGATCAAATATCCAAAATTGTTGAAAATATACTTCGAATTTCTCGAATCTTTGAATTTAATTTTAAAATGTGAAAAAAGTATTTTAACAATAGACTTCTGGATGTATTCTTCCAATTAGTTATATTAACCCGTTCTGGGACTCAGGTATTTTGCATTTTTTGGTGTACTTTCCAAATATTTTCTAATTTTACGTCTAACGATTGTATTCGGGGGGCTTTTTTCCCCTCAAGGTGATGTCTTCCCTTTCACACAATAAAATTGTCTCAATGACCACTTTAACTATATACGTTTGTTGTTTCAATATATCTCAGGCTTGTTTGAGCTTATCATGTTCTATTCGTTTTGAAACATCTTTCATTCCTGATATAAAGTCCTGAGTCCTCATCATAGCGTCCTTGTGGTATTCAGGTTTTTCGTGGTCGGTAAAGCAATCAATAGCATCTTTCCAATTTTAAAAAGATGTGACAGAAGTAATTTTAGGTCTTAGTGGTTGTCCTTTTCGCACCTTCCCTTATTTGAAAATAAAATGGCTTTGCAAAAATCACTTTTTGCTAAATCTGAATATGTTATACAAGAGACCCGGGCTGGGCTGGTCCGGGTGTAATAAAAATTAAAAACAACTTAATTCGAACACTTTTGCAGGTATAAGAAAAAATCTAAATATTCTCCACCAATTTTTTTATGATTTCATCTGGGATTTTCTTACATTCCCTTTTTGTATGTAGAAATTTGGAGAACTCTGGTGGAATTAAAAATTTTACCTGTTCTTATTGAAAAAGCTTTGAAAATTTTCATTTGAACAAAAGTTGGCTAATTGGCGCACCATTTATTTAAAAATCGGTCGAAGATATATATGAAAGCTTTATCAAAATCTGAAACAATTTCAGCCAAAATTAAGAATGAAAATATGTATGGGAGCTATATCTAAATCGGTACCTAAATCTACAAAACTTAATACACGCCATTGTAGGCTTAATTTAATATGCTATGTAACGTGTTTATTAAAAGTAATCTGACGAAAATATATATGAGAGCCGTATCAAAATTTCGTCTCAAAGAGACATAAATTGGGACTTTGATGCATTGTATAATCGGACGAAACTATATATGGGAGCTATATCTTCGGCCAAATAAATTAGCTATATTAATGTTCATTCTATTCGGACCTATACTTTGTTTACATAGAAAGACAGATGGGCGGATATGCAAAAACAGTCTCAGAAAGTGATTATTTGCATATCCTATAAATCAAAGGAAACGAGATACATGTTAGAACACAATAGGAGAGAGGATGCACTTTTGAACAGTGCTCATAACATCTCGGTATTTTCCGGCACGTAACCCATATTTTATATTGAAACCTTTTTCCCATGAAGTAAGAGCGCAGGAAGTATTCAGTATTCATTTTCTTTCGTTAAACAATTTTTTTGGATTCCGACAATTATTCGAAAAATAACTGAGGTTTCTTTAATATATATTGACTGTAAAAAATATTAAACATTATGCGTGAAATGTCACGCCAGCCCACCTTTGAACACACTCAGGGGGCAGCTTTGAATTTGTGAATATTTTTATGAAAAAAATATATATTTACAAAATCCTACATTAATAAAGTTCTTTCAATTATTCTAAATATGAATTCCGTTCGAATGACATCTGTGTGTTTTTGAAATATTGTGCCATTTTAACAAATTCATGTTGATGCGGATACAGCTTTTTGTTAATGTAAATAAATCCAGCCTGCAATGCTGATGACAATTTCCCTACAGCATAGCAATATTATTCTTTAACAAATTATATAAGCAAAATAAGTTCCATAAAATAACAAACAATTCGCTCGCTTTAAATCACACAAAATGTAATGTTGCACAACGAAATATAACAAACATGGGTTTCAAATGTTAAGCAGCTTTAACTCCAGATAATGGTATTAAATCACACACGCATCTACACACACGCATCCACACACACACACACACATGTGTATGCAAACAGCAGCACTCATGTCCGCACACCACATCACACCCAGGCTACGTGTAAACCAAAACACTGAGAATGAAAAAAGGATTTTCCTTAATTTTTGGTTTCACTCTCGAATCCGGGCGCAAATACCAAAAAAGCACTTAAAAGCACTTTAATCCCGGCAAACCATAAAATGATACAACGAACATTAAACCGTCACTGTCGAACAACACTTGGAACAACAAGAACAACAACGACAACAATAACAATGACTGCAGTGGCAACGGCATTAAGAAATATGCCACATAACAATAACCCAACAACAGCAATAACAGCTGAAAACTTACAACAGAAGCAACGACAGCAGCAGAATCGGCATCATCAGCAACAAGAAAGCCGCCATACAACATAAAAATATAGCCTGTGAAAACATCAAGGCGATTAGGAAGGGATGACAACAGCGGTTTGTAAGCGGTTTCCGATGATGTACATATATCATCTCACGCGTTATCACGCACACACATACAGGCATACATACATACAAGCACAATATACAAACATACATATATGTATGCGAAATGAGGTACATATATGGAGATGAAAGCTGCCTCATACTGGCGGTGAGATAGACATGGGTGTTTTATAATGCCACTGACATAATTTCATTAACATAACGTATCGCAATGTTATGTTGGCTTTTTGTGTCATAATGAAAGAAAATATCGTTGAGAATGTCAAATGACATTGAGGTTCGAAGTGGAGTGAATGTTGAGCGCTGCACCAACTAACGGAAGTAGCAACACCCGCAACATCAGCATGTGGGATTTGGTTAGTAGTTTATACTAAATTTTTGTCGTATTAAAAACTGTTTGACATTATTATCTACATCCATCCATAGATATGCTCTCGATCATGCACACAGTTAGGCTGAGTACTACTTATTAAGCGTATGGGGATGCAGTCAAACCTACAACAAGTGGCATCGAAAAATTTTTGTTAATGGATATAATCCATGTATGAAAAAATATATAAAGGGTTTCCCAATAGAGACATGACGTCATTGAGACACACCTCTTCAAGGGAACGCTTCCGCACCATGCTCACTCATAACTTTTTTCTGATTCTGAAAATAAGCTCCGTCAGGTCATTGGTCGATTTCAACAAGCCGGCATAAATCAATGTTTTGATTGTTCTCCAAGCCGATAATTATTTGCGTTTTATTTAAAACCCGATCTGGGACTCCAAGATTAACGTTTTATACTTACTTTACAATCAAAGTCAAATTCGATATACGTACATACGCATGCATAAACATCTCTTTTGAGATCAATGTTGTGTATTTATCACATCGCTGGTGTGGTTGTCCTTTTCATACTGTAATTTGAAATTCCGGGTTCTTGGTGGGTAAACAATATATTTCCAAATAGTCTACGCAAATCCTGTTTCACTTTACATTTTATACCCTCCAGCACAAGGTGGAGTGGACACGTTTTCCGAGCACATTTCTGTACCAAAAAGGGAAACCCCCTTATAACGGTACCCTCCCCCAGGCAGTGATGTCCCAAGAGGGTGCCCGGGGACTTGGCCCCTCACAGTAAATTTACGTATGCAAAACGGAATTTTTATACCCATCACCACACTATGGTACAGGGTATTATGTCTTTGTGCATATGTTTGTAAGAGCAAAAGTAAACGAGATAGAGACATGGTTCCTTTTGAGAATACGCATAGAATCACTTTCTGATTCGATTTATGCATGTCCGTCCATCCGTCTGTCCATGTTAAATTGTGAACATATTACAGGTCGCATTTATGATCCAAATTGGATAAAATTTGGCACAGGTCACTTATTGAAATTAGTTCAGATTTATATATAGATCATTTAAATATGCACCAAACTCCTAACATTTGTCCGATTGGGTAAAAATTTTGCACAGCATACTGAATTATGTCTGGAATGATGCACTATTCTCGCAATATTTGTCTATTGAGAAAAAGTTTTGCTCAGAGTACTGAATTAGGTTTAGACTGATATTTGCGAAGTTTTGTATATACTCGTAACTCCCTTATATAGTATCGTCTGATAGTGCATCAAAATTTTGCTGTGTATTAAAATTGCAAAAAAACAAATGGTGCATGCAACGGTTGTTCAATTAGGTCCATGTATATATATAGCTCCTATACATATTTTTGCTCGATTTCATATAAATGGTACACCATAGAACCCAAGCCTGCCGGTTGACATGCAATTTTTAATTGATTTCAGAACGGGTTTTTTATTGGTTCAAATATCTGTGTAGATCACACATTTAGTTTCGCCCGATTTCATCTTAATGGTCCTCCAAATATGATATGGATGTTCTATCTGCAGGATATTTTGTATCATATGGTCGGCCCCATTCGACTTTTGAACTTTCTTTATTGGTTTCAATTTGTACTAGCCCAGATCCATTTTTAAATATTTTGAGCATTTCAATCATCTTTATCTAACATATTTTTCAGTGTGTTCAAGGTCCTATTATAACATGAGTTTTCCCCAGGAGCCCCTATTAATTTTATATATTTTGGTTGCCATCCTTATGGTGGAGGATATAAAAAGTTCGACCAACCAGCGAACTCATTTAATAAAGAATAAAATACCAAAAATGAATTTCTAAGTGATATTTTATTTCTGTAATACTAAGATGATAGAAAATGTGTTTCCGGAAAGTCAATTTTCAATAGTCTGAATTCTCCACAATGTGGATGATTTTAAAAAGTCCAATCCTGCCAAATTCCACTTCATTAGATTCCATCACATTCAGCCCACTGGCCATATTGTTGTGAATCTTAGAAATCCGATAAATTTTCACTTGCCTTGTTCCCGCACTTTTGTGTAGAGGAACAAACCTATTATTGTCCCTGCTGTTGTTTACATGCGTTTGCTTTTGATGTTAAATGATCGAAACGTTGGTCTGTCTTCCCCATGGTTGTTAGCGTTTTTTGCTGAGCAAGCACATAAAAGCAATTACGATGTTGAGCTTTAACCACAAAATTTTATGCATTGCATGTAAAAGTTATGATGCGGAAAATCTGCGGGTACGAAGAGATAATGTTTAAGAAGAAGGCTATTGTGACAAGTATACATACACATATTTGTATATCTGCGCACAACAATACTGTGGTATGTGTCCTCCAAAGAAACACTGAAACGACAAATTGATGCATACATTATTTTTGGGTTAAGAAGAAAATGAAATAAATTTATTGCGGATTACAAAATATATTTAATTTGACTAATACATCTTATATTTAAAATAACTGATTGCAATACTTATATCATACACGAAGAAGAAAATTGCTCCTTGATAATTTTATATAAATTCTTTAAAATATAAATTCTTTAAGGGAACTCCCCATTCTTGATTTTTTATTTTTAAGATTTTGAATGAGCTGGCAAATGAATACCAATGCATGTTAAGGTTTGTAACTTTGCACATATATACATATATTTTTGAAGATTTAAAAAGGAAGAAAAATAGTTTACAAAATACTTTTGTTGTTGTTTTTTTTTGCGATCAAAGAAAAGTCCTTATTTTTGATGGCGGGCATGATAACTCCTCACTGGAACATCGGAATCCGAAAATTCAAACGGTGTTAGAAAGAGTACTTGTCTGGCTCTCGTATGAACTAGGATTATTGACTTCGCACAACAATGAACAAAATGGCGGAACTTTGAATTTTTTTTTGGAAAATCGTCTATTTTTGACCACAAACTAGGTTAAAATATAAGGAAGATCTTCACCGGTTGGCTTTATCCTAATTCATACGAGAGCTATACACTCACAGAGAAACGTGTCAAAATTTGGGACCGATTAGATTTTTAGTTTTTGAGTTATCGTGCCCGCCATTTGCTTCGAAGAAAAATGCGTTTAAAGTTTGAGAATCACTCTTGCCGTCCCTTGGTGCTGACACAATAAATCGGCTATATCTTCACGAGTTCTTGAGATTTTCAATTGAAATTTTTTAGGGACATTCTAGAATTAGAGTAGATTAGACATAAATCAAAAAAAAAAAAAAAAACAAAATTGACACCGAGAATGGGGGTCCCCTTAAATCATACACAAAAATATATTGTTTGATATTTCAAGAAAGTTGTTCCTTGGCAAAGGGATGCTGTGCTTATCACTGCCGTGGAAATCAATTTCATAAATACGTTGTTGTATCTTTTAAAAAGTCTTTAATAGGTGATAACATGATTGCTGCAATGTGAACATTGCATAATTATGAAATGGAGACAAAAATGCTATGATAGGTGACTCCAATCATTCGAAAATAAAAATTTTCCCCCCGAAAATTATCTTTTTAAAAATTACACCATTTTACACAATTGAAAATGCAAAATACACAATATGTTCTTGATATAGAGATGTCATTCAATTAACATATAGAATCATAATGGAACATTATTATGGACTTCTGCCTCAGTTCTACCTTCAACGTTTTCTGTCAACGATGTCATTATTTTCATCATCATCTGAATCTGTGTTGTCCTTAACTCATTCATATTTGCATTAATCTACATGTGGGTCATTACTTGCGTCCTTGCAAGTTCATGTGTTTGTGTGTGTGTGCATATGTACTTAAGTAAAGCAGAATTAGTATGGCAATATTTGTTTAGTGCAGATGCTAGAATGGATGTATTGTTTGAAGTATGACTTTCTATGCACACACACACACACACTTACGACTACAACGTATGAATGACAACATAATTTGCATATACATATTTGCAATCATCCTCAGAATTCATCATCGTCATCAACATCATTGCCATTATCATTGTCAGTTAACAACAATGGAATTAATTGTGTATTCAGATATGTATGTGAAAATTAATCTGTTCAGAATAGTTAACGACTGTCTGATATTCGATTTTGAGATATGTAAACTTCAAAATGATAAGACTGTAGCAGAATTTATCAGTAACGTAATAATAAAATATGGCACAGAAATGAATGCGCAATACCAAGGAACTATACACATAAAAAACATATAACATAAAGGAACTGGCCGACTATATAATACCCTTCACCATTTTGGGTATATTGTACATATGTATCCTTACAATTGCATGTCAAAGTTCCCTCAAAAGAACATACTCATGTCTTTCTGTAACATATGATAAATTTAATTATATTCGGGCAGATTTAGAGTTGTCTGCGTGCCATGGGACGAATTTATGGAAAACGATTTATAGCAAAATTGATACACCCTATTCGCTACGCCGCACTGTTAAAAATTTAATTTGAGTCAAACACTCGTTCGAAATACATATGGATGATATGGCTGCATCAGCAAAAAAAAAAAAAAAAAATAACTTCATTCAAGTCTCAATTTGACACGTTGTGCAAAATTTTGTATTAATCGGACTAACATTAGGAGTTTGGTGCATCATTTATGTAAAATCGGACGAATATATATGTATATGTGGGAGTTATATCGAAATCTGAACCGATTTTCACGAAACTTAAGAAACGACGGTGTAACAAACCTGTAGACGGTGTAACAAACCTGTAGCTTCTCTCAAAACTATTTCCCTGAAGATGACCGTCGAAATATTGGAAAATAAAAATAAAAAATCAGAAATCATAATACAGCATTTTATTTAACCTTGAGCCAAACTAAATCCAAACAAGAAAAATAATACATCACAGGTTAACAAAAACAACAAAACAAACTTAAGAGACATAATTATAGACTCAATTCATTTAAATGCATCTAAATTTCGTGCAAATCAAATGATATTTAGGGACTTTGGTGCACAATTTACATTAAATCGGACGAATATATACATGGGAGCTACATTTAAATCTAAACCGATTTTTCCCAATTTCAATAGGGCTCGTCCCTGTGCCAAATAAATGACCTGTGCCACATTTTATTCAATTCGGATCATAAATGCGACCTGTACTTTGTTTACAATTTAACATGGACAGACATGCATAAATCGACTTAAAAACCAGTAAAGAAAGTAATAAAGTCGGACTGGGCCGACTATATGATACCCTTCACCACTATGAGTGTATTCTACATATGTATCGTAACAGACGTCGACTTTTCAGAGGAACATTGACATAAAATTGAACAAAGTTAAATATGCGATCTTTATCTATAAGTAAACCGACTAACATCAATTCCAACACATCCATTGTACAACCTATTCCATACTGGCCACTTCCAATCATAAATGCTGTGTAGTACTTCAAATCGATATATCGATATATATTATAAAAATGGTCAAGTCCATAGTATAAACACCTATACTTCTACAATGTTTGGTATTCAAAACGGGATATAATGGTAATCGTTTTGTTATAGTTCTATGTGCTTGCACTTTCCCATCATAGTTGTATTGAATAAATTCTCCGTATATCAAAATCAGAGTATCTGTAATTTATGTTATGCCATATGAAAATCCAATCTTATTTTAAGTAATCCTAACATCATAGCCGCAATTTCCGAATTTGTGGCAAACGGTTGTCAGTTCTGATATAACCACTGTAAAGATCACGACCTATTATAGTCATTTTCAATGTATATTGTATATAATATTTTCTAGCCGAACTGACGTTTCTAATATAAGCGTCGTTTTTAATATACAATTCCTTAATTTAAACTTTTAATGCAATTTTTAAACACCAGTTGTCACGGACGCACCACAACACAATTCTCAGTAGCTGTATTCCCTGTTGCAATCACTGCACAAACATGCAGGGATCATCGTTGTTTTCAGATGTTTTACTACTTCTACTTCATCCGAACACAAATATATCTCTGCGTTAGCCGTTGTCATTGCAGGAGATGCCTCTAGGCTGAAGGCATCTTCAACCACGTAAAGTGTGATGTTGGCATTATTATTCTCAGTCTGTTGACACTGCAAGGATATTCCCAGTTCGGCTGTAGTGTTCTTCTTCGTCACCGAGGATATGTTGGTGTCCGTTAATGTTTTCATTTGCTTTTTGTTTATCTTTAGCCTTTTCTTGTGCATATGTTACATACATTACGTTCAGTTCTCAGGTAATTGTGTGGTGATTCTTATGTATGTGTGTGTGTGTATACGGTATGTACATGGTTGTCCTTTTAATAAGAGACTCATTTCGGGTTTAATCTGGTTATAAAGAAGAAATGTAATTAACACTTAAAGAGCCTTTTAGTTTTATGCTGTCTTAACAAATATTCGAAATACGGGTGTGTAAGAATGTACAAATTTGCATGTGGATGCTGAAGCATAAAATTATAAAGTTGACGTTTTAATTAAATATATTAAATTTTAAGATTCATCAAAATGTTTCAACTGCACCACACATTTCTAAGCATTCGTGTTAATTATAGGATCGTTAAAAATCTGTCAGATTTCAGTGAAACTCGGACAAAGTATCCTAACATTGATGTATTATCATGCACGAATTTATTGTCTCTAAGTGTGTAAACATAAAAATATTTTTTTCGGTGTTTTGTTTCAAAGTGTGATTTAGCACATCGGGAATTTTTTTATTCCTAAATCTGACATTTTTCAATAGCCCCAAATCTGTTACTGAATTTTTGCACTTTTCAATAAATATAATATTTATTTTAGTATTATTTTACAATATTCGTAATATGGTCATTATCATGATGTATTGTGTATGCATATTCAATTTATGATAGTATAATATTATTCACAGGAAATTATTACGTGCCCAGAATATGTGATAACGTAGAGAGAATTTGAATTTAATGCAGTTTTAAACATTATTGAAGTAATAATAATAATTGAACATTAACTGAACCAACAACATCCCCCAAACTGAGAATATGAATATGCATTTAATGGCTATCGGTCTCATTTTCATATTAACACAATGCCGCGTAGAGCAGGGTTGGAGAGTGCAATTTTCAGGCCTTACAAAATAATTAGAGCAATGGACAAATAATATTCATAGTTTTCAATGCCATCCACAACAAAAATAAATAAAATAAATGAGACACAAAACCATGTAGGTAAAAAAACACATCTGATATTCGTATTAAGCTTTCAGGCAGGGTATTAACATATTACATAAGCGCCCTCGAACAATATAATCATGCAGACGGCACTGTGCACGTAAATATACACCATTACGAATACAATGTCAGGGTGAATGTGTGTGTGTGGTTAGCATCATGCTAACAACATTGGCCAACCTTATACATGCCACATCATATTATTGGCATACAAAACATGAAGGTGGACAAGGGAAAATGCTGAAAATAACATCCTGTATACATGAACCCAATATTTTGCGGTATTTTATTGAAAACATTGTAAGCGGATGGAACGAGAGTTGACATTTCAGGTTAAAAGTCATCAACATCAGGAATCGACAGCAGTAAAACCAAGCCATGTGAAAACGTTGCCTGTCACTTCACCTCAAACCATATTAAAAATAACTGTGTTTCATAAAACAATCAGGCGTGCACCAGATAACGCCCCTCTCCCCATCCCCGTTCGGGTGTCATATTCACGATACATTTTCAATAAATCTTTTTCACCACTTGTCAATTTTGTTTTACAATTTCCATCCTTCCAGCGGTGATATCGATGTGGTGTGATGCTGACAATCAGTTAGGATGAAAGATTTTATGGCAATGTGGTACAGGTACAGGGATAATGCCACTTTTTACATGATCCACTAATACATTTCTAATAACATATTCTAAGTGTGATTAGCATTGTATACTTGAACATTTTAGGTATATTCGATTTATGGCAACAAAGCCACTACATCTGATGCCAGAATTGAAATCGTTTTCCCATTGATTTACCACTCAGCATTCTTATAGAAATTTGTAAATATATTTGGATTGAATATTTATACAATATATATAAGTGAAGCTTAAAAAAGCAGATGGTGCGAAATCTAAATGAAATTCTGAAATGTATGTCAATGGTACACAGTAAGATTGAGCAGGCACTACGCATCACCTTATTGCTTACGGTTAAAAAAACAAGGACGAATATAAAACACATGGAACTTGACACATATTTAACAGTTTTTTTCGCACTTGGAGTAAGATTTCCCTTTTAAACCACATGAAGGTGTCTGAAAAACAGTAAAAGCCGTTCACCACGCATTATTTTCTTGATGTGTTGATACAAAAAGAAGTCATCGGGATAAGCCAAGTCAGGCCATCGATTCCACGTCTATTTTTGTTTGGTTTGGGTTTACGTTGCTAAGAAGGAAACTCTATTAATATATATGGGCAATATTGACAATTTTTTTAACATTGCTGAAGTCGAGGTTCACCCCTTTATAACTAAGTATTTATTGAAATATATGAGAAAAATTGAAAAGATTTGGATTTATTGATCTGTCGTTGCAAATATTGACCTCCAAAGTTTATTCACGTGGAAGCTGTGTCTACGTTAATGTAAAAAAAACTGGGAAAAGAAACCCAGATTTTGTATGTTTTTTCTGTATTTTTGACTAAGGCATTAATTTTACGGCCTTCGTGCCAATTAAAAGTAGAAGCGTACAAACTGAGGATTATGTCCCTTATGGAAAATTTTTGGAAATTTTATTTCAATCTACCTTTAAATGCTGCTGACATTTTGAAGTTCAATTTTGAGGTTTTTTTGAATTTTTCATTTAGTTTTATTAGTTCAGAAAATTGTAGTATTCGCGAATCCGAGTAACCCGCAATCAATAAACATTTGTACATTCCGGATAAAATAAAATCTTCTTCGTGAAAATCCATCTACTAGAACGGTAGGAACTGGGCTGACAAAAACAATATTATATAAATGAAGTCTACAGCCAAATTGGCCATAAATGAAAACATAATACTTATTTCTTACTCACAGACAAGCTAATTATAGCTTCGTGAGATTTTGTAAATCAATTGTTCAATTATTCTTAATAAAGAATATATGTCTTCTTCGGCCAGCACCCGCATTACATGACATGTGTCGTGTTTACAAATTATAATGGACAGACGCACGGACGGACACACATGTCTAGATTGAATCAGCTAGTCGAGATATTACGATCCGCATACTTAAAAGTGGGTCCATGACCAATATTTCGCTGCGTTACAAACTCACAAACTCTTGGTCTGTACAACGCTATAATACTCTGACAACGTAGTTGTGTAAGATATAAAAATAACTATGATGGCATTATTTCTTCGAACCAAAAACAAATAATTTTCCTCTATATCCTGTTGTGTTGTTGGCGTAATTTACATACAGCTACACAGACTCATTTGATTTAATGTGGTTTTTAGATCATGTAGATATTTTTAAATTAATGTTTAGGTGGATATATGTCTTTAATATAATAAAAATATTGATCTAAACTCTTATATTTTATTTTTATACATTATTTTTCTCATATTTTGCGAAAATGTGAAACTTCTTCACGTTTATTATAATAATTTAATATAATATTTCATGTATGAAGCCATATGTCAACGCTTTTGGTCAATATAAAAAAGCGTAATTTTAAGATTTTTTCTTATCCCCAAAATTAAAACCTGCATAACTTTTGCATGCAGGACATTTTTCTCTATATATGTACTGAAAATCATTGATGTAGTACGAAAACATTTTTGGCAATTTTTGGAAAATGGAATATTAATTTTTTTGAAAATGAAATATATTTATTATTAAAACGTTTTGAATCTATATAATAACCGTCGGAACACCTCGGTATTAACTCGCCAGAAGCCCCTGGTAATATATTTTTTTAACGTAATGCAACCTTGCAGAGTCCTCAGCCTTTAGATTTAACTTTGTAGGTAGTTTTGTATTCACTTTCCATAGATTTAGTAGATTACTAATCAAGGTTTCCTAATTAAAGTGTAAGCATCTAATTATCTTTTTACATGAAACAGTTCGCAAAGTAGTATTGTTTATACACTTTTTCAAAACGAAATATTTGAACATATTAGTTTTAATACAAACAAAATGTTTAATTGATACTGAAAAGTCATTGCAGAAATTACAACATTTGAACATGAATCTTCTAGGAACCAATTTTTTGTTAAGTAGAAACAATATCAGGTGTTGATTACTTCAGGTTCATTACACTGAATTAATTGAAAAAGGTGGCGTATTATTATTGTTTTAATATTGATTGCACACATAAATTATACGCCTACTACATCACGGTCATATATACATAGCACTTTTATTGGAATGAAAATCATGCACGTGTCGTGCAATAGAATCGTGCTGGTAATTCGACACTTTAACAACAAATGAAATTAATATTACAAAGCTTAATATTTAATAATACAATGTTTGTGATATTCCATAGGGGAAGATATTAGACAGTATTTGTTCCATTCCGTTTGTAAATGTTACCTTGTTAGTGGACATTAAACTATAATCAAAGGATTTTTAAAAATGTCCATTTAAAGTAAGGCAATTAATATTTTTAAGGAATTTATATGCTGTTGAATATCTAGGGAAACCCCTATGATGAATGCGTTGTAAACAACAACTTTGTTATTTCATAAGAATATTTATTTCTCTTTCAAAATGAATAAAATCATATTTCTGAGAGATAATTGGTCTGTTCCAGTACTTTTTAATATTAAAGCTAGTAAAAGGGAAAATTTTCAAAATCGTTCTCAGAGTACAAAATAATTTTAAAAGTTCGGGAACGCAAATCTAGTAAATATGCCAAAATTAGATGGTAATACTTCAAAATCAACATAACAGCCGATCAGGAGTACGCATTCCTGTTTACCATTTTTACTCGGCCAAATTTCTCGAGTTAAAATTTTACAAAAAGAACGCCATTTTGTTTTGTGCTCTCTTAAATTTGATTCAATGTTTTACCAGTTTTGTTGGTTCAGGAACATTTTTCGTGTAAAAAGTTGCAAAACTTGTAAACTTAGTAGATTCTTTTAGGTTCTGGAACGAAACTAATGTGTGTTATTTTAGAATTACATTTCATGTGGGCTTCTATTTCATTGCAAATGGAGTAACGAAATAATTGCTTCGACAATGTACATAATTCATTAAAATTTAAATGTGCTTTATATTTCAATGTACATCTTAAGTCAACATTCAAATGTCAAACAAAACATGCACATTTATTATAACGCGATACAAATTGCCATCTTTGCTGTATGTGTGTTTATTAAGAACACAGCTACAGAATAAGTAATAGCATCCAACATACACAATGAACAGACAATTTTCAAAGAAATGCAATGATTGAAATAATTGTTGTCCCTGACAACATTTCAGTATTTAAACAAGCCATATCGCTCATTTGCTACATACATAAAACCGGGTTGGAGTCGGAATCTAGCCAATATCTATCTGAATCTAAGAGCACTCAATGCATGTACATAGTCATGTAAGGTATAAAAATTGCAAACAAAAGTTTATTTTCAGCAATTTGTATACTACACAACTAGGTTTTCAGTGTCACCAACAGTTTGTAACAACGCGAAAAATTGGTCGAGATATGACGATCGGTATACTAAAAGGTGGATCTAGCTTTTAGTATACCGATCGTCATATCTCGACCAACTGAGTCTGCCCAATCGTCCTAACTTTTTCATGTTTTTTGTAATGATCAGTTAATATTTAGGGGATAAAATGGACCAAAAACATTATTTTTGTCTTTTTTTCTATTGGCTCTAAAGGCCAGAATTATGGCCTGAACATCACGAAATTTTACAAAGAGAAAGTGGTCCGACCATAGAATTAACATGACTATTTTGATGAAGATCTGTCAATATTTATCAAGTCAAATTGACCCACATTTTTTTTATGAAAAATGGCAACACTTTATATTTACTCCTGAAGGACATAGATCCTAGAAGTTGATGGTATATCCAAAGGGAGCGTTTGACTTTCAAATTGATATCAACTATATTGTTGTATGTACCCTGATGTGGGAGTTATACTACATAATTTGGTTTGATTAATATTAACATTACCAAACTAGATGGTGTAAAATATCGCGCGGATTGCTATGAAATTTTAAAGGAAGAACGACTAAAATCTGCAATAATAATTTGACAATAGCGTACAAATTATTATTGCAGATTTTAGTCGTTCTAGAGTCGTAATTTTTCAAAATTTTATCAACATCTGCCTTTAAACGTTACTGACATTTTAAAGCTGGATTTTAGGCGTTTTGCAGTAATTTACAAACTGCTATACATATGGGCACTTCCGCAGTCGCTTACATGACTTTCAGAGGCAAAATCAAATTTGAAATCTAAAATAAATCGAAAACAATAATTTTTTTTACAATTCTCCCTCAATACGTTTTTGTAGAACTTTAGGAGTACTATCAGTCTTTTGTTTTTGACTTTTGAGATAAAAGCCACAAAAGAGCGGTCTCTCACCCGACTTCAAATATACACGACTCTAGACATCACTACTAATAATGGGAAAACTCTGCGAATTGTGTGAATATTTTAAACTTTTAATATTCTTTATATGAATAAGAGATACCAAGCATTATTATTGCATTTTCAAAATATGACATATGCTTTTTTCTCGGTCACTCACGCGACATCGTTGATTTTGCAGTTTTTATTTCTGCATGTGTCTGCATTTTTAGTCATTAAATTAGTATTTATGCTAAGAACAGGAAGAAAAAATGACAAATTTGGTCTTTCTTTGTATTTTTAGCCTTTACTTTACGTATTTAAGCACAATTAAAGAAACAAATTCTTCGACTTTGGTTTACCATTTTGCGGTATTTTTGTGAGTTCCGTTTAATTTGACTAATCGTATATTGGAAATCGGGTTGGAAATACTATTTCTAAGAGCACCCAATGCATAGAGTAACTTCGTGTAATGTGGACCACCATTTTCTTTTTTTGATATTGTGGGCGTAACAATGGTAAAAAACAAAAACAAATTGTTTTCACTACATAGTAGATTTGTTGCCTAAATATATTCCAGGTCAAATAACATTTATATTTGTTTATAAAAATGTTATTGCATTATATTTAAAAAAAAAAACTCTAAACTGCGAATAAAAATAACTTGGCGGGTAATGTGGACCAGTATATGTGGGTAATGAGGATCAGTAAGTTAAAGGTAGGTTGTGGATTGGTTGTGATAAATTTCAATTTATTGCACTCTTGGGTAACAATGAATGCAAAATTATATGGGTTTATGTTTTGGAGTAGTCCCCATTTAAGGGTATCGCACCACTTGCTGTATTTTGAAGGTCCTTGCATCATTATCCAACCGAAGCACCTGTAATTTCGCATATCGAGTTTTCAGAGGATAGAATACCTACTCGCATATTAAATGCGCCCATGTTTCGAACTCGTCCTCATAAAAAGGTCCCAATTTTTATAGTGGTCCACATTACCCGACATTGAATATTTTTATTTAAAAATAATTACCGGCTTCAAAAATGAATAAAAATTGAAAATCGCCGATTATAATTACTGCTAAACGCATATGTTTGTTAAAGAAAACAAGAAAACCACATAACTTCCTTATATTCGAGAAAAAAACAAGTGTTCGACTATTGTGCTAAAAAATATTCAAATCACACTTTTGCAATCAGAGCTACAATTTCTACTACTAAATTTTCAACTTTGCAATTATTTATTAAAAACCAAGTTTGATGTTTGTTTTCACTAATTAGGAAAACATTTATCAAGGCGGCATTGACATATTTCAAGCATTTTCTTAGATATGGGGGGTGGTCCACATTAGACGCCTGGTCCACATTACCCGAAGTTACTCTATTCATAGTGGTGTAGGGTATCACATAGATTTTCTTTTTTATTTCTTTATATACTCCGAATTTTTCCAATATATGAAAATAGTATATTGGAATACGGTGCTTAATGGGAACTTTTGGATCTACCTTGTTTTTTTTTAAGTATGTACAGTGGCGTGCAGAAACGAATGCTTTTTACGTTATAAAAATAAAATGTAATTAAATAAATTGTTGCTGTTTTTTATTAAGAATTTGATACTTAAGAAAACACCTTAAATTTAAAAATTTAAATTTTCAATTTCTAAAAAAATGAAGAGAATAAAATCAACTCCGATACACTAATTTTTTCACTTAGAAAACATTTGCAGAATACGAATATTTTTAGTATTTATACCGAAGTTGTATATTTGTTAAGGAATCATGAAGGCAATTTGACATATTTTCATCCAATTTCAGTAGAATTTTAATTGTAATATTCTCCTTTTCGCCACTGCCCTAATTGGAAATTTTTGGAGTTGATTTATGCATGTCCGTAGATGTTAAATTGTAAACAAAGTACAGGTAGCATTTATGATGAAATTTGATAAAATTTGAAATGAATTTGGATGAAATTTGGCCAACTGTGGAACTTGAGAACTATAGCTTCGAGGTAATTAAAGATTTTATATACTTTGGTACCGCCATAAATAAAACTAATGACATCAGTTTTGAAATTCGGAGAAGGATAGTAATGGCCATGGTCTGAGCAAACAACCTCCCGCCAGACCAAACTCCCACTCTTCAAGACACGCTACCCGTGCTGTTATACGGATCTGAAGCATGGGTACTTACGCAAGCAGATTTGAGAGAAAAATTCTCTGAAAGATCTATGGGCCGATCTGCGTTGACGGTGAATATCGCCGTCGAATGAACCATGAGGAGATGTATTGAGCTGCAGCGACTACGTTGGATAGGTCATGTTGTGAGAATGGATGAAGATATCCCAGCCCAGAAGGTATATAAAAGCTAACCAGCTGAAGGGAAAGGCCAAGAACGCGTTGGAAAGATCAAGTCGAAGACAACATAGCCGGAAATGGTCTTTCAAATTGGGAAAACTGCACAAAAGACCGACGCACCTCGAAATTTTTTCTAAGCTCAGTTTATGGAACGAAAGTTCTGTCACAAACCAGCTAAGTAAGTAAGTAAAGTACTGAATCGAGTCTAGAGTGACATGTGTCAAGTTTGAGAAAATCGGGTCAGAGTTAGATATAGCTCCCATATATAGTTTTGTCCGATTTTATGTAAATGGTGCACCAAAGTCCCTATATATATTTCGAATTACACAAAATTTTGCATAGGGTACTGAATTAGGTCCAGAATGATGTGCGCTAAGTTTCGTGAAAATCGGTTCAGATTTAGATATAGCTCCCATATATATATTCGTCCGATTCAATGTAAATTGTGCACTAAAGGCGCAAAGTTTGACAGACTGGCACACAATTTTGTACAATGTACTGAAGTTACTACAACCCTTCGTGTGTCAAGTTTTCTTGAAATTGGTTCAGATTTACATATAGCTTCTATATATACATTCGGCCGATTGACACAATGTACTGAAATTAATATAAATTAATCTCTGGCATGTTTCCTTGAAATCGGTTCAGATTTAAATATAGCATAGCCTCCATATAATTTCGACCTATTCATGTTGACTGTACAGCAAATAATCAATGGGTGCCTTCTTGATATTACATTTTAAATAGTGAAGAATACTAAATAGCGTGTGTAAAGTTTGCTTCAAGGGACCCCCCCCATTCTGGATTTTATTTCTTCAAAATTTTCAATTTTCAATGGGCTGGTAAATCAATACAAATACTTGTTAAGGTTTGTAACTTTGCACATATATTTTTGAAGATTTAAAAGAGAAGAAAAATAATTTACAAAAAAATTTTGTAATTGTTTTGTTGTTGTTTTTGTAATTAAAGAGAAGTCATTATTTTTGATGGCGGGCATGAAAACTCAACATGGAAAATCGCCGATTTTTGACCAAAAACCAAGTTAAAAAATAAGGAAGATATTCCTAGTTCATACGATAGCTTTAAACTCACAGAGAAACGTATAAAAATTTGAAATCGATTGGGTTATTAGTTTTTGAGTTATCGTGCTCGCCATTCGCAAAAGAGAAAAACGCGTTTACAGTTTGAGAAGCCCTTTAGCCGTCATTTAATGCTGACACAATAAATCGGCTATATCTTCAAGAGTTCTTGAGATTTTTACATGAACTTTTGTAGGGACATTCTTCAATTAGTGTAGATTCGAATTAAATCAAAAAATGTGGCCCCGAGAATGGGGGGTCCCCTTAAATCTATTTACAAAATTTAGCATGTGTTGCAGAATGACATGTGTAGGGATTGATATTAATCGGTTCGCATATAGATAAAAATCACATTATTAAATTCGTTCAATGTTCCTTCGAATAGGCGACGTCTGTCATCATACATTTGATGAATATACCCAAAGTTGTGAATGGTATCAAATAGTCGTCCCAGTCCGACTTTACTACTTTCCTTGCTGGTTTACATTGCGCCTTTGAATTAGTTTTCATCAGCAATAATGCATATCATCGGATTGAAAACTTTTGAATTAGGATTAGTTGGACTCGATCACACGTTTCCTATCGAACACTATTCAACTTTTGGGCTCATTGAATTATTTCTACACTGACTTTGTAGTTTTTTCCGATGATACAGGTTAACAAACGGTTATTCAAAACTGTTAGCCAATGGACAGCTAACAGTTTTGAAGATTACTAAGAAATCATATTTTGGTGTAAAATCGTATCATTTTAAATTTCTTTTATCATTAGACGTGGGTCCACATAACTTAGATCCGTTTACGACCTCTAATTTGACGTTTGGGAACAAAGGAACGCCGACCACTAATTGCCATTATTTAAATGTTTTTGCAATTTATATTATTACTAGCTACTTAGTTGATTTTTTTTAAATTTTATTAGTAAACGGGATTTAAACAAAGTAAAACTTATATTTTCTGAAAAAAATATGTAATAACAACAACAAAAATATTTTAAAAATGTGTACTTTTATATTTCTTTTCTTCATATTATTCATACAATGCAGACGTGCAAAACTTATTTCAGTATTTTTTTATATTTTTTGTCCTTTTTGTTATTATGTTAAAAGGTTTGCATAATGTAATTAAGTACTAGATAGTTTATAAATGGCAAAACAAAAATTTAAATTAGCTTTTTTACTATAATCTTTATGACGCAAAAAGTATACAAAGTACAAACATTAACTCGCTTCTGTATATGCTTACAAATGTCCAACTCTACATTAAAACATATTACTTACTTGCTTAGCTGGCTTGTTACAGAACGGTTGTTCCATAAGCCGAGCTTAAAAAAGATTTCCAAGCGCGTCGGTCTTGTGCGCAAGTCCACAATTTGGAAGACCACGTTCCAAGATGTTGTTTTCTACTTGGTCTTTCCATCTAATTCGTGGCCTTCCCCTTCTACGGGAACCACCAGTAGGCTCATTTTTATATGCCTTTTGAGCTGGGGCATCTTCATTCATCCGCACAACATGGCCTAGGCGCCGTAGTCGCTGCAGCTCAATACGACTGACTATGTCGATGTCCGCGTATAAAACATATTAAATGACAAAAATATCATAAGATTCTTCACTGTCCTCACTTGAAGGCTTTCCATTTCTGACTATTTCAAAAAAATGTTCAATTTTGTAGTCTATTTGAAATATTGCATATGTTTCTAATAATTAAAAAATTAAAAATATTTAATTAAAGTTCACAATATGTATGCCATTTTAACACTTTTCCATATACTATATATATGTCAACAGAAACACCTTTCTAACAAAAAATTGTTATGTGTTAATAGTCGTATTGTAATATTCATGCATTTCTATATAGTTTATACAGCAAAACAAATAAATGTGGTAAATTCTTTGTTTTAGACATTTTTATGTCAAATCTAAGATTTCAAATGAATAGAGCTGTCGTTTTTTTGCTGTTTTTGTTAGTTTAGAAATACTGCATTTGCTATTATTTCCAAAGCCTTTGACATTCTGCAGATGCCTTTGCACGGAATTCTGTGTTAGTTTTGCGGTTGCTTTCTCACTATCTTCTAGATATCCATATACACAAAGCCATGCTCATAATAGGTGTTCATGCAAAGGACGACTCTATGTCATATCTTTGTTTTGGCTGGTTTATTTGCACGCCTTTCATTGTAAGCAAGCTCTTTGTTTGGACGGTCGTTCGGTTGGATGGTTCGTTTGTTTATTTGTACGTTTTATTTGAGTGTTTTGCATACACTCACTCATTTGACAAGAAACTATCATTCAAGGTCGTGTCATTTAGCTGTTCATTTAAATGGAGAAAAGTCTGTTAGCCAGACGGTAGAAACAATCGCATTCAATGTAATTATATGAGTCGGCAAGGTTAGCATCATAATCTTTAATCTACACTAATTAAAGAATGCCCCTACAAAATTTCAAGTGAAAATCTCAAGAACTCTTGAAGATATAGCCGATTTATTGTGTCAGCATCAAGTGACGGCTGAAGGTCTTCTCAAACTTTAAACGCGTTTTTCTCTTTTGCGAATGGCGGGCACGATAACTCAAAAACTAATAACCCAATCGATTCCAAATGTTTACACGTTTTTCTGTGAGTGTATAGCTATCGTATGAACTAGGATAAAGCCAATCGGTGAAGATCTTCCTTATTTTTTAACTTGGTTTTTGGTCAAAAATCGTCGATTTTCCAAAAATATATTTTCAAAGGTCCGCCATTTTGTTAATTTAAGAGCGAAGTCAATAATCCTAGTTCATACGAGAGCCAGACATGTACTCTTTCTAACACCGTTGGAATTTTTGGATTCCGATGTTCCAGTGAGGAGTTATCATGCCCGCCATCAAAAATAAGGACTTATCTTTAATTACAAAAAACAACAACAAAAAATTTTTGTAAATTATTTTTCTTCTCTTTTAAATCTTCAAATATATATGTGCAATGTTACAAACCTTAATAAGCATTGGTATTGATTTATCAGCCCATTGAAAATCTTGAAAAATTAAAATCGAGAATGGGTGGGGCTCCCTTAAGTTGTCACATCTAATATAAATAATATAAATGTGTTCGATTCATAAATTAAAATAGTGCTGGAAATAAAGGCAAACTACAGCAATAGCTGTAAAAGCTAGTGTAGATAGAATTTTTGAGAGAACCGGGCGATATGTTGTCCTGTATTTAATGGATATTGTCCATTATTTAATGGATATAATTATTGTCCTGTATTTAATGGATATAATAAACACACATTTTTACACAATGAAACCAGTAAGGAAAGTAGTGAAGTGGGTCGACCCTTCACCACTTTGGGTATA
Source organism: Musca vetustissima (assembly GCF_032173495.1). Lineage (NCBI taxonomy): Eukaryota > Metazoa > Arthropoda > Insecta > Diptera > Muscidae > Musca > Musca vetustissima. The sequence goes on from NW_026884542.1 coordinate 45,522, forward strand.
TGACAAATTTATCCAAATCGATTCAGAGCAAAATTGTATCAATCGTACAAACTTTGGGTTTTTAGGACACAATTTACATAAAATCGAAGGAAAATATATATGGGAGCTATATCTAAATCTGAACCGTTTTTCACGAAACATAACAGTTCAGTTAAAATAAGACGAAACTACATATGGGATCTATATCTAAACATTCTAGACTCAATTCGGTACGCTATGCCAAATTTCGTGAAAATCTTTTACTTTAAATCGGACGAAAAATATATATGGGAGCTATATCTATATCTGATCCGATGTTCACGAAACTTAGCACACATCATTCTAGTCTCAATATTATCGAAAGATATTTATGGACTTTGGTGCATTATATGGGAAATTGTAAGTCTTTTAAAATTCCATAAAAAAGGAAAATATGCTGATACGAAATCTGTTCGCGTTCACAAATTCGGATGCTGCGCACAAAAGTTATAGTGGTTTTACATCTTGCATTTCAAATATAAATTAAATGAATTCCTATTCGTTGTATTCTCGAATTTCTTCATAAACACATTTGTTTTCTTTCTATACTTGTCAAATCACATTGAAATACGGTTTAATACTCGCGAAAAAACTAGTAGAAAAATTAAGATATCTGAAAATAGAATAAATTAATTTCAGTAGCGTTGGCGGGTTACAATTTGTATTTTGTTTTTTGCAAAATAGTCAGGCGAAATTCCAGTGTGTCGTCACTTTATGACGATATGATTAATTAAAACAAAACCTTTTTTTTAATTTTTGAATACAGTTGTGCCTTAATCTTCTAAAATGTGCGACGCTTTCTTTTTCAAAATTTGTTAGATGTTCTTCTTTTAAATATCAATAGATTCCTCTGATAAGAGTTTCGAATTTAAAAATAACTAAATATATTGCAGTTATAATATATGAAAATTATCAACATTAAAATGTATGCAGTTCGCGTATACGTTGAAATCAGTTGATGCGCATGCGGTTTTCCCATACAACAAATCAATCTCTTCTAAAAAAATTGAATTTTTGATGTTTCATTCAGCGGCTAAGGAGTGCCGCCTGATGCATTTTACTATGCAAAAAAAAACTTAAAATGGAATAATATCACACAACGTGCATAAGATTTTTATGCGCATCCAAGTTCATAATATCCAGTGAAAATACACAAAGGACACCAATTTAAAAGTATTTGTTAAGAACCGCAGATGTGCCGTATCAATCAATTTTTGATAAAATACGCATATTATTATTTGCGTATCGATGTATTTTTGACCTACTTTCACACAGATTTGCGAATTTGATAAATGTATGTAAAATCAATTCGAAGGAAAACGTGGTTATACACGCGATTTTTTTTTACGTTTTTGCAGGTTTTCCTATTTTCAAAGTGCCTATATTCGAAGTCTTATTGGGCGAAATTGAACCTGGCTGGGCTCATTAGATCCGATGAGCACATTCATGAGATATACACTAAACGAAGCAAAAGCGAGTTCTACAATCCAATAATAAGTTCTACAATCCAATAATAAGATTACAAGAAAAATTAAAAAAAATACCGAATGGATGCAGTGATTATATCGAAAAATCATACAAAAAAAGTAATAATAAAAAAACTTCTTTCACCGACCTTTCAAATCCAAGATGACACAACAGACAGGCCATTCTAAGTGTAGCTGTTTATAATTAGTTCGATGAATCATTGTGAAATGCAATTTGTTGTATTTTTTTATTACTATAGAAACACGCTGAAAAATCTCTGATAAAAATACAGAGCTTTGAAATTTGTATTTGACAATTGCACATATCTATCATAGATTGAAATCATTTCACAAGACATTAAATGTGGTGCCCAATTTTGGTATGTTGAAGGTCCTAATTTAATTCGTCAACAAAATTGGCGGAATTTTGGCTTTTTGGGATTTTAATTAAAATTTCTTTATAGATGTGGTTGGTGCTGAGTATCATAACTGTATAAATATTTCCTTCACTCAAGGAGAATTCCAATGTCAAATATTATTTTTGTAAATTCTCTACAACAAATGTTTTTTGGTGTAACCACATCCGTATTTACATATGTAAATACACCTTTATAAAAAATTTTATTATTTACTGAATACATATTACCTCGGCAACTTTTCCACTTTTACATTTAGTTTTCGATAGAATAGAAAGAAAACATTGCACCTCCATTACCCTGACACGATTGTGAAATTCGTTCAGCATAGTAAATGGAAATTCGTACAGACATAGTTATTTTTTTTTTTTTGTTTTCAAAAAAAAAAAGTTGGGGAAAATTAAAATTTTGTGTTAGGCGTTGCTGTTTTCTGTTGTTTTTGTTTTGTTTTATTTTCATTATTTCGAGGACAATGAGACTTTGTAAACATTTATGCAGTATTTCGTAACAAAACAGTCAGTCAGCATTGCGTAGAAGAAGAAGAAAACGTTTCATTCATACGTTCCGTTTTTTATTTCGTTTTCATTTTTCAGTTGTTCGAGAAAACAAACAATAACAAGGACTAGCACTTGCAAGATAAGTTAGGGCTATGCCGTGCTGCAGGACATTGTATTTAGAAGGTCCTTACTTGTTTTGTTACTTGTCCTACATAAATAACCCAAGATATATTTTCTTTTATTACATTTTAAAGATGAAACTGCCCAAAATGTCTAAAGGCGTTGTTAGACAGGCATGTAATAATGTGTGTGTAGGTATGTATGGTCCAAACTAGAATTTTTAGTAGGAAAACTAGATGATACTGCGTAACATGAAAATAATATAAAGTAAACACATTTAATAAAAATAATTGTAATTTATTTGAATATGATGGTATTCAAAGAGTTTTTTTGTGTTATTTTGAATGAGTAATTCTTAAATATCTAAAATAGCACCCTTTATGAATTCTTGCATTCGATTTTAGATATAAAATTCTAAAAATTTTTAATTATAACAAAAGTATTATCATATACGACTTAAATTAAATGAAATACGGATCTTATATGGCCAATGTACATATCCAACACGAGAATACATAAATATTTTTTCCAGAGACTCGTGTTCCCCGAAAAGAATCACAATAGAAATACCTTTAAAAATTTTTATTCACCACTAGCATATGCTCGCAACTTCGTTAGCGAATGTAGGAAATATTTAAACATGTATTAACATATTATTTTATTTTCACAGCAAACTGCATATGTCTGAGAAACCAATTCACACATTAATATCGGCCATAAATTAAATTTGAATACCATTTAGTACCAAATTATATGATTCGAGCTCTAAAGGTTCACCCAAATTTTCCATTTAGTACATATTATTTCCATAAGTACCCTGTTCAACCATCCAACAAAACTTCATGCATATCCCCAAATTTCAGGATTCCGACTATATTGGTTCACCCACAAGTAGTACGAATATCAAAAACTTCCTAAAAACCCCAATCCTAAACAAAGACAGTGATTCTAAACCCAAGTTTCAGGATTCCAACTTCATAGGTTCACCCACAATTCAAATTGTACCAAATTTTGTACACAGTAGTACCAACTCCAAAACTTCCTATATATCACCGACAATTTAAATTTTACCAAATTTAGTATACAGTATTATGAATTTTCAAAACCTCCTTCTTTCCCCAAACCAACACCCCCACAGTGATTCTAAATCCAAGTTTTAGGATCCTAAATCTATCGGTTCACCCACAATTCAAATTGTACCAAATTTAGTATACAGTAGTACAAATTTCTAAAACTTTCTACATATTTCAATATTACACCTTAACAGTGATTCGGACTCCAAATTTCATGAATCCAGTTCTATTGGTTCACCTAAAATAAAAGTGTACCAAATTTAGTACCATTTAGTACATAAGTATTAATTTGTTTAACTGAACCCTGACCCTAATCCTACATCCCTACAATGATCCTAACTCCAAACGTCATTGTTCCAGCTCTATCGGTTTACCCAAATCCAAATTGTACTAATTATAGTACGATTTAGTACTTTTCGTACACATAAGTAAAAAATTTCCAAAACTACGTACATATCCCAATCCTACACTACGACGGTAATGTTACTTTAAATTTTCAGGATTCCAGCTCGATTTGTACCTCCAAATCAAATTTGTACCAAATATAGTACCATATAGTACTTTTTGTACACATGAGTACACGCTTTCCAAACTCTCCTCATATCGACCCTACTTCTCAACCTTAATTCGCATTCCACATTTCAAGTTTTTAGCTCTATCCATTCACATGCTACGAATTTGTACCAACTTAAGTACATTTTAGTATTTTTCGGATAGTTATAGTTCGAATTTCCAAAAACCCTTTGCTACACCTATCCTACACTCCATCAGCGACCACCAATCCAAATTTCAGAGTTCTAGCTCTACCGGTTCTCCAAATACAAATGGTATCACATTTAGTAGTTTTCGTACCGTTCTAGTACGAATTTCCAAAAACCCAGCCTTATTTGGGTGACCCTCACCCAAAATTTCAAGATTCTAGCTTCACTCGTTTCGTCTGGGCTTTGATGAATCGTTAAATCAGTCAGTCAGTCAGTCAGTCAATCTCTTAACTCTTTTATTAGTATAGATAACGCCTTTTCAATTTAAACTAACCACATTGGTTTCAATATGGAAAACAAACATCTACCCCAACTTCGAAGTTTCAATTTTAAATAGATTTCCATTCCAAGAAAAGGACCTCAATATTTAAGTTATTTTTGTTGCTGCTACTGGCATCAGAAATACATAAACGTATTTTCATTTCTAATTTACTACAGTTTTATTTGTCTGCAACTTTTAAAACTTGTTTTCGTAAACAAAATCATAAAAATAATTGAAATGACCCATTGGCTTTATGGATATGACTAGAGAACTTGTGTAAAAATTTTATTTCGTTTCAATTTAAAGCTCAGAAGTGGGACAATGAAATGAAATATTTGAAATAGCAACAATCGAAAAATAGTGAAAAACAAATTGATTAAAATAAAATAAGAATGTAACCGGGCACCAAGTTAAATGTTTATATTGAGAATTAATGTGCTTTTATGAAAGCCATTTAAGTGTCTAAAAATTTGAAATGATAGATGATTTTGGAATTTCACACAAAATAAAGACAAAATACAATATAAATTAATAGAATATCGTCCAAAAGCATCGTTGGCGTATCGAACTATAAAACAATAAACCCGGCCGGAAAGGACAATTTTCAGATGTCCACAATTTTGTTATATTTGAATTGTTCAAGTCAATTATTCTATTATTGAGATATTTAAAGCTTAAGGTTTGATTTGTTACAAACATATTGTTATGTTGTATTAATTTGGTTTGTGGATGTGTACCCTTAAACAAGATAGAATATATAACGTATTACGTTTTGTAAACTTTTCTAGAAAAGTAAGATTTCTATCAGATCCTAAAATGGACTTAAACCAATTTCAAAATAGACGACTCATTTGGTGGTACCAGACGCATTATGTGGTTTTGTATTCTGGGTAGTTGATGGACAATAACATTTTTCTATAGTTTTTGGTAACTGCTCTATTCAGGGCATAGTTTCATATACAGGTCCCGACTAATTATAGTTTACCCATTTTTAACCTATGTTGCTGTAATTGTTCATTCCAACTTCTCTACGGGTAAAAATGTGAAAAACGTGCAATTTTTATATTTGTATGTGGAATAAAAATTCTCTGGGTAGACAATACACTCCTCATCTGCTTGCGCAAGTACCCATGCTTCGGACCCATTGTAGTAATTTTTGTTTACTAAAAAAACAATAACTTTTATGCAAACCAAAATGTTCGCTGGGAAGCCTCCTTTTTATTATCCCAGTATTTTCTCTCATTTAATTTATTTTCTTCTTCTTACATTTAAACTCAATTCTGAGTGATTTTGTAAGTGCGTAACCAGCCTTCCGCCGGAACTCGTATCAGCGATTTGCCAACCCACCCACAGGTTTTGAGTTAGGTCAGACGGATCGGACCCGCTTACCAATCCCGAGGTTGTGAGTTCGAATGCCAGTAGGGTCGGAAAAAATAATTATTTTTATTTTTTCTAAAATAAATAGCAAAAATAAATAGCAATGTATTAGTGAGAAGTAACGCTCGATTTTTCTATAGGTATTTTATAGTAGTTTTCTCATTTCTTGGAAAAATAGTGGTGAAAAAATGATGAACTATCATACGAGCTCAAATCTTACATTCTTTTGTTTTTTTTTTCGATTTGAAGCCATCAACACCCAAAAGCAAACAGTCTGTTTGTGCGTGTGATTTCTATACCACAAAAAAACATTAATCCTATATTATCAAAGCAATCGTTTGATTTTTAATAAATTCCTTATAAAATAAAAATTAAAAATAAATATCATAAAAAAATGCATCAAAAAATATAATCATCAAAATCGTGAGTTAATACAAAAATCATAACATTAAATGTATATACGAATTTAATTTGCATATGAAAAATCTATAGTGTATAGAATAACATAAATTAACTACATAGAAAAAGGACAGTTATTGGCCAGAAAGGATAACTTGATTTTTAAATTTCTATAAAACCCTTGGTTGGTGTTGGTTTCTTTGTGGTTATTGTCTAAGGACCTGTTAAGATCACCCCAAAATTAAAATGTCAAAAATGTCAAAAAATGTTCAGAATATTTTAGAAAACACTATTTTCATTTGCTTTATAAATTAAATCATCTGTATCCTTATTATCCTTGATTTTAATATAGAATATAAACCTAGATTCTATCCTTCTATTAAGCTTTCGAAATGATTCTATATAATAAACAAAATTTTGAATTTTGAACATGTTAACATAAAACATGGAGCTTTAAAGTATCTGTTTCCCAGTGTGATGAGGTAATGACGTGAAGTAATTCGATAAGGCAATAGTCGCTTTTGGGGTCTCTTAAAAATTTAGGCAACGAGACCAAGGATGGGTAGGGTAAAGAGGCTGAACTCCAACCAACACCAGAAGTTCCTTTTGTGTCTATTAGGATTGATTCATATTTTGTTTGCGATTTTTGTTTTAGGTGTTGTTCAGAATCCAAGGCCCTCCAAATTTAGTATTTTTAAAACTGGGAGTGTATAATAATTTTTAGTTTATGTTAGGAAGTGATAGAAATTGAGCTCAAAAAGATCCGTATTCCCCCACCTGGCTGCTTGCTAGTCTAATAAATATCTCCCATTTGTCTTTGTTTGTGCTCAAAAATAACCACATATCTTTCCATCATTTTATCCTTTCTTGTACAATCAGAAATGGCTTTTAGTGAAAATCTTTTGAACCTTAATGGAAACAAAAGCAAGATTCGAATTGAACATTACACTCTACAACAGAGTAGAGTGTGAGTTTGGTCTGGCGAGATGTGACCTTGTTCTTGAATTGCTTACTCAGACCATATTAGCATCGGTTGACCAACACTATTCTCCTCCGAATTAATAAATGAATATTATTAAAATCTTTGACTACCTCGAAGCTATAGCTCTCACGTTCCACAGTTGTTCCGAGTCTACTTGACGTCTTGTGCGTTGATACCATCAGCTTGCTCTGCTTGTCATTTACAGTCAGACCCACTTTGACAGACTCCTTCTCAATTTGTTCAAATTTAGCTGTTACCGCTCGCAATGTTCGACCCATTATATCGATGTCATCGGCGTAGGATTGTTATTGGCCAGATGTATACAGAGTGCCATTTCTGTTCACCTTTGCGTCTCGTATGACTTTTTCCAGCATGATGTTAAAAAGATCACACGATCACCTTGTCTGAATCCTCGTTCGGTATTGAAGGGCTCCGACAGGTCCTTTCCGACATTAACTGCTGACCTTGTGCCACTTAAAGTTGTCCTGCATAGCTTTATTAATTTGCAGGAATGCCGAACGCAGACATGGCTTTAAACTACTCTGAACGGATAGAACTGTCGAATGCTGCTATATAGTCGACGAATAGGTGAAATGTGTCAATGTGTTTTTCGTGGATCTTTTCCAGAATTTGGCGGAGTGTTAAAATCTAGTCAATGGTGGATTTGCCAGGTCTGAAGCCGCATTGGTATGGTCCAATAATGTCATTGACCATTGGTTTCAGCCGTTCACACAGCACACTGGATAACACTTTATATGCAATGAAATGAAGACTAATTCCTCTGTAGTTGGCACATATCGTCTTGTCTCCATTTTTGAGCACGGGACACAGGATGCTGAGGTTCCAATCAGTTCGTGCATGCTTCTGATCTGTATCTGACCACCGGCATTGAATAGTTCGGCTGGTAATCCATCGACATCTGTTGATTTATTGTTCTTTAGCCGATTAATTACTACTCTGACCTCAACTTGGCTAGGTGGTATACAATATATACCATCATCTCTTATTGGTTCAAGGGTATCTTTTTCACTGCCTCTATTTGATACCAGAAGCTTTTCAAAATGCTCCTTCCAGATCCTCAACACGCTATCTGTATCTGACACCAGGTTTCCATATTCATCTCTACAGGAGAATGTGCCTGCACCAAAGCCTTCTGTTTGGTGTTTTATTCGTTGGTTAAATTTCTGGACTTCATTCTGACTCCTGTACATCTCGATTTGCTCATGTTTTTCTTGTTCTTTCTTAACTTTTCTGAAAATACGTTTCTCCTCTCTCCTTTCCTCTCGATAATTCTCCATCACATTAGGTGTTGCTATTGTCTGCAAGTTGCCCTATACACTGCGTGTTTCACATCAGTAGCACTACGACACTCCTGATCGTACCATCGGTTTCTTGATGATGGCTTTTGCTGCAGTTTTTAGGGAGTGGGGAATTATTTGCCATTGTGCTTCTATACTATTATCGGAACAAGAAGTGCTTTCGTCAAGCAGTTGGGTAAGTTGAGCCTCTGCTACCTGTTGTGTTTGCAGCTTTTCTACTTCGAGATTCCGTGTTGTGTTAGATCGCACATTAAGACGAATGCGAACCTTGGCTGCTTTAAGTTAGTGGTCTGAATCGATATTCGCTCCTCGTATCGATCGAAGGTCTACTACGCTGAATAAAAGCGTTCCGTCTATGACAACATGATCAATTTGATTTCTCGTTGCTTGATCAGGAGAAATCAAAGTGGCCTTGTGTATATCGAGATGCTTGAATCTGGTGCTGCTAACTACCATGTTTTTTGCTGCCGAAGTCAATAAACCTCATGCCGTTGACGGATGTTTCTTCATGGAGGCTGAATTTTCCCTTCCGATTTTTACATTAAAATCTCCCAGCAGAATTTTAACGTCATGTCATATGATGTTCTAGGCGCTCGTGAAATATATCTTTGGTGTGTTCATCTTTGTCTTACGTCAGAGCATGGTCGCAAATACGACTGATGTAGATGAAATTCGCTTTTATACGGATTATAGTAATTCACTCATCTACTGGACTGAATCTGGAGACGCAGTCAGTGTCCACAATTGAGATGAAAGAAGGACCAAGATAAGCCTGGGCTTTGCCATGTTAAAGCCAATCAGAGCAGTTGCTTGATTGGTCCATCCCCTACGTCACCTTTGAATAAACTCAGAACCCCAAAACCCGTTAAAAAGATCAGTAATATTTATTTCAGCATTGTTTGTATTTGAGTGTTTAAGTCATTCCAGTTAGTTTATTCCCCCTTCGATTTCGATTGTCCATAAAACCCATTCATGTTACCAATGTTCACTTCACCATAAAAAATCAATGTTTTTTGTTGTTGAAGCCGTCCTCAAGTAACATAGAAACATTAGTTCATACATTTACGACGCAAATGGTGTGAACTGAGATGAACAACTTTCAATTTGATTCCGAATGTCCGACAATTGCAACATTAAATATTTATGACGACTATTTCATGCCATAAGCGCGTGTGTTTGTTTAAAATCTGTTCACAGGGAGATGTTGTACGTTCGAAATTCAGTGGCAGTCATTCGAACATTTGAAAATAGGATATTAAAAATACGACTGAATTCGATAGTGGTTTCATCGGGATTGATTGCTGCTGGTATTTTTGTGTTTTTTATTTCACTTTGAGTTTATCTGTTGGTATTTTCTTGGATTACATTGTAAACCGCACTTCAGTTGTCTGTGAAATGTTACACTAGAGAAGAAAAATTGTTGTTTTATTTTTTGACAAGTGACACGGATACCCAGGGACGTAGCTCTTATTTACCTTAATAGTTGAATATTTCATTCTAGTGACCCTAGTGTAGAAATGTTGTCATGTCCTTCCAATCCATGTTGTTTGCAAAAAAGAAAAAATGTAAGGACGCTCACAGTATGTGTACATGATATACATGAGTATATGTAAACATAAAAAATGGTCATTCTGACAAAATACGGAAAATGTTGGATACTTGAATTTATTGTTGTGTTTTCTTCATAGAATATTCTAGAATATGTAATTCGATGCAGATAAAGATGGTGTAGGAGATTTCAATTTTATTTCACTTACAGTTTGGTAGGGATTTCTTATATTTTGCAAAATATATAATCCGTTTTAGTATACAGTAGAGAATATATTTCTTAAATCTCTTACAACCTTCCTACGTAGGTAAATTCTATAATGGTACAAAAGAAGAGTTAGGTAATGGTTTTTGTTTTCTGCCAAAACAATCTCTCATTTTGTATATGTGTATGTCTTAAAAAGTCTTGTCTTGTAATTAAAATTCAACATTACATTCGAGAATAAAATCATTCAGAGTTTTGGTAATAAATATTATTATAATCATATTGGCAACCTTGTATTGTGACAAACTCGTCACATGTCTAAGGGTCGTACCTAATTTATTGCCCTTCGTACAAAAATACTCACCTTCTCAACTTTATAGGGTTTGTTAGACGTCCGTATTACCCAAATGCGGAAGGACTTTATTTGCATATGTGCCAATTGAAAACGGCGAAAATGGATGAAAATATTTTTTAATTGGTCGGAAAATGTTCTATACATGTAAACATTTTCCGACCAATTAAAAAATATTTTCACAAAACTAATTTTTCAATGACTGAAATTCTATTTTCAAAAAATTAAAATACGCATTGTCAATATTGAAAATTTTCAACTTTATATTTTGATACGCAATGCGTATTTGGGTAACATTCATTGAAATGCCTGTATTTAACTTTTGAGGTGAATAAATTCGTACGCATACGCATGAATTTAGGTACGACCCTAATATACAAAACAAACTGTTGGATATGTTTATATGTAAATATGACATTGTAAGACATTACCCAGACTAAAGTTTTTATTAACTTCGTCAAAAACGTTATTGTCGATTTACAATTCCATTAGAAAATTCCTTTTGAAAATGAAAGACGATGTTACGACTGCTAACATGCCGGTCAACTTCGATCATTTCTTTTGATTTTATCTATATTTTCGACGACCACTTTACCTGTGCGGAATCTTCGTGAACGGAGTCTACGAAACCAAAATTGCACGTAATTGGATGTTACAGTATCGGTATCGGGATTTTTCGAGGTAGGCCGTAGGGAACGCAATTTTGGGGTCGTCGGGCACTTTTTTCCATCAATTTGACTATAATTTGAAACTTTTGATTTTAATGGTGTGTCAAATTTTCCCACTAAAAAGTATTAATATCGGTTTTTGTTAGGTTTCGGAGAATGGCATACATGCAGAAAATTGTCAAGGCACATAGTACTCATATTACAGTAGGGGAGACTGGGGCACCTTCGGCACTTTTTTTAAAGCTATATATCTCAGTCAGTGTTGCCAATTTAGCACTTTTAGTGCTAGATTTAGCACTTTTTAAACTCGTTTAGCACCAAAAATGTGATCTGGCACCTAGCACTTTTTTAGCATTTTTTATTTTTCAGTATTTTTTTATAATTTTGGTTTCATCCCAACAAATTTTCCCGTTTTTCGATTTCATATTGACGCATTGTTGGAATTTTCTGAAAAAAAGTTTTTTGTTCACCGGGAATCCTGAAAGCTAAGTTATAACAACTTAGGAGCACCGAACAGGACCAAAATAGAAAAATTCCGGCAAACATATATTTTTATACCCTTCACCACACTATGGTAAAGGGTATTATGTCTTTGTGCATATGGATGTAACAGGCAAAAGGAGACGAGATAGACACATGTTTCCTTTCGAGAATATGCGACTGTCTGTCCGTGCGACTGTCTGTCCATGTTAAATTGTAAACAAAGTACAAATCGCATTTTTGATTCGAATTGGATTAAATTTGGCAAAGCTCATTTATTTTGAGAAAAATCGATTCAGAACGATGTGTGTTAAATTTGGTAAAAATCGGTTCAAATTTAGATATAGCTCCCAAATAATTTTTGTCCGATTTAATGTAAATGGTGCAACAAATCCCCTATTAATCCTTCGATTTGCACGAAATTTGCGAATAGGGTAATGAATTAAGTCTTGAAAGATGTGTATTAAATTTCGTGAAAATCGGTTCAGATTTAGATATACCTCCCATATACATTTTTGTCCGATTTAATGTAAATGGTGCACCAAAGTCTCCATATATCCTTCGATTTTCACGAAATTTGGCATAGGGTACAGAATTGAGTCTAGAATGATGGGTGGTATGTTTCGGAAAAATCGGTTCAGATTTCGATATAGTTCCCAAATATACATATATATATATACCCGATTTTGTATAAATGGTGCACCAAACTCCTAATATTTTTACGATTTGCACGAAATTTGGCATAGCGTACAGAATTGAGTCCAGAATAATGGGTGGTGAGTTGCGAGAAAATCGGTTCAGATTTCGATATATGTAGCTCCCATATATGTTTTCGTCTGATTTAATGTAAATGGTGAACTAAACTCCCTATATATCATTCGATTTGCTTGAAATTTGGCATATCGTACTGAATTAAGTCCAGAAACATCTATATTAAATTTCATAACTATCGGTTCAGATTTAGATATAGCTCCCATATATATTTTCGTCCCATTTTAGGTAAATAGTACACCAAAGTCCCTTTATATTCTTCGATTTTCACGAAATTTGGCATAGGGTACTGAATTGAGTCTAGAATGATGTGTGGTATGTTTCGGAAAAATCGGTTCAGATTTCGATATAGCTTCACCCGATTTTGCATAAATGGTGAACCGAACTCATAATATTTGTGCGATTGGCACGAAATTTTGCACAGCGTATCAAATTGAGACTTGAATGAGGTTATTGTCTTCATATATGTATGCTAACCTCCAAAATCCCGCAATGTAAAATTACAGTTACTTTGGGGTAATGTGGTGCTGCCGTTAACCAGCTACCCCTAAATATGTACCTATATTCTACCCAGGGAGAATCCGAAATATAAAACTGAAAATTAGGTTTAAAAATGTTTCCAAACCCCAAAATCTGGGTATGGTGCGCCCAAAAAGTGCCGATATATTTAATTTCCAATACCAAATGTCTTAGGAGTAATGCAATATTTGGGTAAATTTCCAAAGCTCTGTTTTCATTATTGCGACCTCAATCGAACGGACATGGCTAAATCGACAAGGAATAGCCTTTAAGAATAATTGGGTCTCTGATGAATATTTCATTATTACATATTAACCATTTTGTTCTTTTAATTTTTTAGCACTTTTTTCTGGCACTTTTTTAAAATTTCTAGCACTTTCTAGCATTTTTTTCAACAAAATCTAGCATTTTTTCTCAACAAAGTTTTGGCAACACTGATCTCAGTACTTATTCAACAACTTTATGGATGATTATTGTCCTCTGACACTTAATTGTAAAAAATAGTGCCAAAAAGATATAAAAAATAGTATTAGTTGAAAAATTTTACAGTTTTGTAAAAAAAGTCAAATTCGACGAATGTGCCCCAACCCGGGGTAGCTTCGGCATTTGATGGGGCACATTCGGCACCATAGTCATAGCCGGGTAATTGTCATCGCTATCAGTCTGGTTGAAATTCTAATCCTCTTAAGGCTCTATTTGGTTTTAATACACCACACAATGTTTGAATTATTGGACTTTATTTTCTAGCGGCGGACGTTTACATCTCAAGGTCGCACACACCATCAGAAATAGAGGTTTTCTATCGCATTTTCGTCAATACAAGCACGTTTGATCTTATATATGCAATTTCGAACCATATGAAAGGATTAGTTTTAAAGACAAACTCAAAAAGCATTTTAAGAAAATAATATTGCACAATCTGTATATGACCGAATGTGCCCCACTTTAAAATGCCGAATGTACCCCGAATTTACTTTTTATAGTTTTTTCATTTTTTTCGATCAGTTTTGCAAAAACATTATATTTTTAAATATTTCTATAATAATACACATCGTAGTTAACCACTTTTTAATAATATTGCCTTAAAAATTTAAAAAGTTTTATGCACGAAATACTTACGAAATGGAATTGAAATATTACAGAAACATTTATAAAACACACAAAAACCCATGTATCTAAATAAACTTATTAGCTAGAAATTTCAAACTTTGTGTCAGTTATTTACTTCGATATTCGATGCCTATGTATCGAAACTAGTGATGTACGGTGAGAGCTTCATATCGAAAACGCGATTGCCGAAGGTGCCCCGATGCCGAAGGTGCCTCAGTCTCCCCTACTGCTCCACCTTATTTATTTGGAAGGTTTTAGACACATTGTCTGTGTTCTCGTAGGGTAGGATATATTTATGCGGACAATTTTCTACATAGGTCTATGTTTGGACACATCCCCATATGAAGGTTCTATCCTATTTGTGTTCTTTTAAGGTTTAGAACCTTTTCCCGCCGAAAATCACATTATAAAGTGGGACGCAACCCATTTTCGGTAATCTGAAGTGGCTATAATTCGGCATTCCGTATTCCCGATGAAAGGAGTTCTTTTCTTCTGTCCGATTTCTGTTCATGATTTTTACATTTGGTTTTTTATTTTACCTAATAAACAACTACCAAGTGATGCTATAGTAAGAATACGAAGGAAGATATTTTCATTTAAATTTTGAAAGCTGAATACAAATTTATGAAAAAATTAGAAACATATGACTGCATGAGACTACCTTGTATAATTATGCCATGGCGTGAAACATAGGGACATTTTAATGTGTCAATGTGATATCGAAATAATACCCAAAATTTTAACTAATTCCTGAAAAATAATACAAATGTTAAAAAAGGAGCTAGAACAATTTTTTTGGTGCTAAACGAGCTTGAAAAGTGCTAAATCTAGCACTAAAAGTGCTAAATTGGCAACGCTGAATGGCAATAATTTTTTTCGCTGGGTAGCTTAGTGAGCCTACAATGCTATGTATTAAATATCAGTTAAACCGGTTCATATTTGTGTTAAGCTACGATATCTATCAAGCAACTTCTGAAATCACGTGTGTAAAATTAGCTTTAAATCGGTTCAGATGTAGATATAGCTCCCACATATTTCAGATGTAGATATTTAAATTTTTTGAATATGTCATAATTTTGTTCGATTTCATACAAATAGTACTGAAAACTACATTTATTTTTATTAATTACCCTAAAATATATTTCGAATATACACTTCATTGCTATTTTTCGGGAACTTCAACCTACGACACAAAATATTCAATTGATATTTTAAAAAGAGAAAAAATAACGTATGCATTTTCATGTTTTGCTTAATTATTTTCCTCTTTTACTGACTACAAATTAATTTTAATGAATTCAATATACATACATTGGCATTCCGGGTACATTCACACTATCCAGATCTCATTAACCGAATAGAGGAAAAAAAGAGGAAAAAGAACGTAATTCGTATTTATTTATATACGCATATCTACGTTTGTTAATATCCTTTGTGTTTTGTATTTTTAATGCATGGAACACCCGAATGGAACGCAACCTGGCAATTATCGCTTTACATGCAATTTGAGAATTAACTTTAATGTGTTGTTAAGTTTCGGTAGTGTTGCATAAATTCACAAAGTTCGCGTTAATTAAAAAGTTTTTTCCCGCTCTCTGTTCTTTAGTTTGTGTTTTGCAACACAAATTTTACTTTGGCAAACATTTTTATCGGCCATGAATTACACGTAGGTGTGATTGTATGTACGGGAGAGATTTTTGTTGATTCGTTTTTGTGCCGATTTCATTTTCTTTAAACTTTTCTTATAACACTTTTGCAAGAACGGGAAGAGACGGAGAAGTAAAAAATCTAAACGAAACTAATAGAAAAAGTAACTGAAAAAAACATTAAGTATTGCCTACAGCATGAATCAATGTAATTACAATTGCAGTAATCGTTTAAACAGAAATAAATAATTAAATGTAAATAAAAGTTAATTTTTGGTTTTAGTTGGTAAAAATGCAAGTATGAACTCGGAACACTGTGGTAAATGTCGTTTATATGAAATCAACTAAAAATACGGAAATCAATTTCTAAACGATTAGAAAATCATAAGGAATTTCCCTACCAAGACTTTTTAAACAATTCAATTTAATTGTGTCAAAATTTTTGGAATCTCCATCAAATCTAATTTTCAAGGCATATCTCCGTTTTCTTTAAATAATTTACGTACTGTCATAATACTATTGACCATTACTGTATGTTGTAAGTTTCCGCCGACTAATGTAATGTTACTTTGAAATAGTGTTATTTGCTGGTTTTCAATAAAAATGTAAGTAATAGTGTTTCTTGTCAAACATACATACTATAAGTCACTTTTTTAAGCTAAAGTGCTCATTGTAGAAAAAGAGTTTTCTTTTGAGAGCAAAAGTTTTTTTGTCAAATGAAATCAGAAATTTAAGGAATTATTATGCCAAGAAAAAAATTTTGTTTCAAATTTTGCCGAGAAAAATGTTTTGTTACTGCCCTAAAATAATTACAAATCATATGATAGAAATTAAACAAAATATTTAGTATTGGTAATATATAGAAACAGTGATATACAATAACAACCATCTGATTAGATGTTGTGCAGAGACATTGAAAAAATTGTGTCTATTGATATGTTGCATTTTTTTGGTTTCTGCAACCATACAATATAATACAAAAATAATGCAAACTTTGTTTAGTTGGATTCCCTGGACCACGAAAATACTTTATACACATTTTTGTATTTTAACATTTTAGTTCTTTATTTAGAAATATACTAAAATAAGTAAAATACGCATATTTTCACAAAAGAAGTTACGAATTGGCCCAAAACAAAGTAATTTTCGTGGTCCAGGGACTTCAACTAACAAGAATTGGTGCATTAGAACCTCTGAATATTTGTTGTTGTTTTGTAGCACAGTGTAATTTTAATAAAAAGTATGCTTTTATATATACATTTTGATTTGGTAAAAATGTCCGTCATCGAAATATTTGTTTTAGCTCCCATGTTTCTTTAACCCAAATCCGTTTCAGACAATTTGGGGTCGATTTACAAATGACATGCTGATGTACAGTATAACTTTCGAAGGGAGTAACCGATTTCATCCAAACTTTGCATATCGTAATATTTCTTTCAAGCTTAGTTCAAGTTCGAAGATAAGGAATATCGGTCCACTCCTTCTGGTACCTCCCCCACTAAATGGTCAAAATTGTGCCTACCTATTATATTTACCAAGCTTAGATCAAGTTCCAATATGGAACTAATGTTATAATTCCAATATAAAGCGAATGGAATATCCGATGTGAACCAAACTTTATTCAACTAATTATGTTTACCACGCCTGTAGGCAACTCCGACGGACATTTTTTTACTTGTTTAGAATATAGAAGTAATATTGTAAATTTTATGAGTGTGAGATGAATAGCGTGACATAAAATATCGGTTTGTATTGAGAAGGCGACGAAATAAGCAGGTGCGTAAATTTCAATAGAAAATTGTACATCTGATTAATTTATTTTATTGCAAATAAACAAAATGTACATATAAATAACAACACCTGTGCGGAAAACATGATGTTAAAAAGCCAAGCTATTGAATACGTCGATAACTTCTGATATCACAGAAGCACATAATACCCTTTACCACACTGTGGTACAGGGTATTATGTCTTTGTGCATATGTTTGTAACAAGTAAAAGGAATCGAGATAGACATATGATTCCTTTTGAGAATATGCATAGAATCACTTTCTGAGTCGATTTATGCATGTCCGTCCGCCCGTCTGTTCGTCTGTAGATGTTAAATTGTAAACAAAGTACACAACACAGTTCATTTGGCACAACTCATTTGATCGACCCAAGGACGAACCCTATTGAAATTGGGAAAAATCGGTTCAGATTTAGATATAGCTCCCATATATAGTTTTGTCCGATTTAATGTAAATTGTGCACCAAAGCCCCTATGTATATTGCGATTTGCACGAAATTTGGCAAAGCGTACTAATTAAGTCTAGAGTAATGTGTGTTAAGTTTCGTGAAAATCAGTTCAGATTTACATTTAGCTCCCATATATAATTTCGTCCGATGTTAGGTAAATGGCGCACCAAAGTACCTATATATAGCGTACGATATAGCTCCCATATATATTTTCGTCCGATTTTATGTAAGTACCCCTAAGTCCCTAAATATCTTTCGATTTGCACGAGATTTGGCATAGCGTAATGAATTGAGTCTAGAATGATGAGTGTTAATTTTCGGTATAATCGGTTCAGATTTCCATATAGCTCCCAAATATATTTTCGTCCGATTTTATGTATTTAAATTTGGCATACATTACTAGACTCAATTCGCTATACCAAATTTCGTGCAAATCAAAGGATATGTGGGTATTTTGGTGTACCAAATAATCAACGGGTGTCTAATTAAGATTAAATTTTGAACAGTGCAGGATACCACATAGCATGTGATAAGTTTGCTTTAAATCGATTTACAAAATTTAGCTTATGATGCAGAAGGCCATATGTAGGGGTTGTTGTTAGTCGGTTAGTCGAAAAGGCGACGTCTCACAGTGGGTTGAGTACCATGTTTTCTTGGATCAAATCAGGGAAGCTATGTTAGAATAATGTTTCTTTATTTTTCAGTTAATACCATTAAAATAAGTTAAAAAAATGTTTTCTAAGTATATTTGAGTATAATTTTATTAAGTAATGCCAAATATCAGTGTAGGTATATAGTGCAAGGAGTACAATATGATAACTTAAACATTGAATTTTATACATCTTAAAGTTAATCATTCACATCATCATCATCCACAGCCAGGGATGGTCCGTATGACGAATTTTCAGGTTTTCGACTGTCAAAAAGGTTTAAACGTCGAAAACGTCATATACCTGTATAAAATGTAGTAAACGTCATTAATTTCAATATTATCACCATATACAGAACATATATTATTTTTACTGTATATCTGGCTATTCTTTACTAGAACTGATAAAAAATTCTGAACTTTTTTAAGAAAAAAAAAATTGAAATTCGATATGGATTTGAGTAAAGCATACGTTATTTCCAAATCGATAAATGTAAATAGCTATTTTATAAAAAACCTAATGGTTTTGAGTGGGTTTCCGACGTTTCTGACGTATGTATTATACGTCGCAAAATGTATGTCATTTACGTCACTGTTTCTGACAGGCCATCTCTATCCGCACCATCACCAACTTCTGGTAACTGCTCAATATGTCATTTGAAACAATTTGTGCAAAGTGGTAGGCATATTATACCAAGGATACGTTTCAACAAAAAGTCGTCCTGTATTGTGTGCACATATTTGAAATTTTTCATTATTAATCTCATGGCCACTGGATACAGCTATAACCGACACGTGTATTTTTTATTAAATTAACATCTATTTTTGTTATTTCGGCAGATTTTTTTAGCGTTTTGGTGCGCTTTTTGATTTCTTTAGCTAAAAATGTCATCTTGTCATTCATTGTTTGAGCGCTGAAATTCATCATAAGCTTCGACGATTATAAAAAACAACGTTCGAAGTTGTATCTATAAAAAATGCTAATAAAAAACCCTTTTGCCTGATTACTTGAAACTGCACAACACAATCACTATTTGCCAAAACAAAGAATTTTATTAAAATAAACAAAAACAACATTTTATTGTAACAAAGAATATTATTAAAAGAAACAAAAATAACAACAATAAAATAATTAGAAAAAATAACATGAAAAACAAGAAAAAACAACACTCAACAACAGCACCAATCACGAGATCAATGTGACTTTTAGCTAATTTGACTGCTGCAACTCTTGTATTAAACAATGCATAGCTTCTAAAAGGCACAAAAGGCAGCGTAAAATTTTGCAATATTACACAGATTTATGTCCTCTTTAATATAAACCAAAAATTATGACACGAATGTGGACGAATAATAACTATTTATCCATTTAAAATATAAAAATATTAATTTGTTTGGCATTTTCAATATAAATAACTACATCTAAATCACTTCCAAACACAATTTGATACTCAAATGTTAACGAAGTATTTGCAAAATAACCTAAACTTCATGGTTCCATTGAAAAATGTTTAACTTTTTAAAATAAATAAAATTTTCAACGGGAACGTTTTCACTTTTTTCAGCCTTTTTTGGCACAAACATTTTCTATGAAGTTTGACAAAAACACCAGTCCACTTTTGACATTTATTTTAACGACAAGTGATGTAGAATTTTATATACTTTAACCGTGTGCAAAAATTTTTAACGATACTTAAAATTTTATTTTTTAATTAATCCAAGAAAACAGGCTATTCTAACCCACTGTGCGTCTGTTAGGATACATATAGCAAATATACCTAAAGTGGGGCCCAGTCCGACTTTACTGCTTTCCTTACTGTTTATTTTTTTTAATCTAGCAAAAGCGAGAGTATTATTCTGCCGACTGCAAGGTGTATGGAGAAACTCACATACACGGGTTTGTACCAAAACTTAAGCAACTAATATCGCAAGCTTAATAAATGCCATATATGGTAAGGGAATAGTCTCAATTTTTGCTTGGACAAAACTAAAGCAACTTGCGATTGGCAGGATTTCTGCTTGAAAAACGCTGCAAAGATCGTTAGGTTTATATTAGTTATATATTTCTAGTTCCCTGCAGTAAACGCCTGCAACAGTGCTTTCCTCCATCTTTGACCGGTCTGTAAAAATCGACATACCGGAGCCATCAGTCCAGGATTCCCTACAAGGAAATTCTACTCTGATGTCTCTGTCTCGTAAGGTAGAGTGTGTATTAATTTTGTCATTCCGTTTGCAACACCTCGAAATATTCAACTGAGACCCACCAAAGTTGATTAGATTTATGTCGACTTATCCATGTCCGTCTGTTGAAATCAGCATTGAGCTCACAATATATAAAACAGAGCTTTGAAATTTTGCAACTATATTGCTACCAATGGCATGTTAGGGTTTTCAACATAATGAGTTGCTCTTTTGGGTTCTCTTCCTACTTAAAATGATCAATTCCTACTAAAAAGTTTTGACCAAAATATTAAAAATATTGGCCGAAATATAACGGTACCCCACATTGGACACGTTTTTCAACCGCATTAAGTCTAATAACGTGTCAGTTATTTGTAGAATAATATAATGGGGTTCTTGAAGGTTGACATATCTATATACAGAAAAATAAGGATAAAGGTAGTTTCAAATAAGGGTAAAGGTAGCTTCATTGAATTTTCAAACCTAATTTCCCTATTATAATGGCTGTTATTTGACATTTCGGGATAATTGAAGGTAAAACACATTTTGTGGATAAGTAGGTATATAAGTCTTAGTTTTGATAAAATTTCCACATAAAAACCCCTTTTTCGAAAATTTTAGGAATTTTTCCAACGCATTTTCGAAGTAGAATCTATATAAAGATCCTGGTATTTTTAAGATTTTGGCGGAATTATCGACTAAAGTTGCTGTAATCTGTCAATCACATTCTTGAAGTGCAAAATAAAACATTTTTTCCAAGGATTATCAATATTAGTCGATGTTTATTTTCTAATCGAAGTGATTATAATTTGGAACATCGGATTCCCACACAATCTAAGTGCACTAATTTACAACTTTTTTTTTTCAGGAATTTTGAATGTTCTCCACGAGGTGGAGAGTATGATAAGTTCTGTTTTACCGAACATTATGGCGTTTTTACTATTTATACCCTTCACCACACTGTGGTACAGGGTATTATGTCTTTGTGCATATGTTTGTAACAGGCAAAAGGAAACGAGATAGACACATGGTTCCTTTTGAGAATATGCATAGAATCACTTTCTGAGTGGAGTTACGCATATCCGTCTGTCCACGTTAAATTGTAAACAAAGTACAGGTCGCATTTATGATCCGAATTGGATGAAATTTGGCATAGGTCACTTATTTGGCCCAAGGACGAACCCTATTGAAATTGAAAATCGGTTCAGATTTAGATATAGCTCCCATATATATTTTCGTCCGATTTAAGATAAATGGCGCACCAAAGCCCCTATATATCATTCGATTTGCACGAAATTTGGCACAGAGGACAGAATTAGGTCCAGAGGGATGTGTGCCAAGTCTTGAGAAAATCGGTTCAGATTTCGATATAGCTCCCATATATAGTTTCGTCCGATTTAAGGTAAATGCCGCACCAAAGTCCCTAAATATCATTTGATTTACACGAAATTTGGCATAGAGTACTGAATTAGATCCAGAGAAATGTGTGCCAAGTTTCGAGAAAACCGGTTCAGATTTAGATATAGCTCCCATATATAGTTTCGTCCGATTTAAGGTAAATGCCGCACCAAAGTCCCTAAATATCATTTGATTTGCACGAAATTTGACACAGAGTACTGAATTAGGTCCGGAGGGATGTGTGCCAAGTTTCGAGAAAATCGGTTCAGATTTTGATATAGCTCCCATATATAGTTTTGTCCGATTTAAGGTAAATGGTGCACCAAAGTCCCTATATATATTACGATTTGCACGAAATTTGGCATAGAGTACAGAATTAGGTCCAGAGGGATTTGTGCCAAGTTTCGAGAAAATCGGTCCAGATTTAGATATAGCTACCATATATATTTTCGTCCGATTTAATGAAAACGGTGTACCAAAGTCCCTATGTATCTTTAAATTTGCACGAAATTTAGCATAGGGTACTGAATTTGTTCTAAAATGATGTGTGTTAAGTTTCCTGAAAATCAGTCCAGATTTTGATATAGCTCACATATATATTTTCGTCCGATTTAATGTAAATGGTGTACCAATGTCCCTATTAACCTTTCGAGTTGCACGAAATTTGGCATAGGGTACTGAATTAAGTCTAGACTGATGTGTGTCAAGTTTCCTGAAAATCGGTCTAGATTTAGATATAGCTCCCATATATATTTTCGTCCGATTTAATGAAAATGGTGCAACAAAGTCAATATATATTTCGATTTGCACGGCATAACGGTTCACATTTAGATATAGCTCCTATATATATTTTCTTCCGATTTTATATAAATTGTGCACTAAAGACCCAAAGTTTGTCCGATTGCCACGCTATATTGTACAATGAACTGTAGTTAATATAAGTCAATCTCTGGCAAGTATCATTAAAATCGGTTCAGTTTTTAATATAGCTTATATATATACATAATTATGTGTATATACATAATTGTAAAAAGCAACCCTATATCTGATCAAATGAAAAATTTAGTATAGGTTGCAGAATGACTTGTTTATGGATCCATTTGCATGTTAATGGCCCTTCAACGTCTGTTAGGATTCATCTGTTGAATATATCCAAAGTGGTGAAGGGTATCATATAGTCGGCCCCGTCCGACTGTACTACTTTCATTACTGTTTTTTTATTTAATATGACCAAATATATTAAAAGATTTGACAAAAATTATACCAGAAATGAAATTAGGAGTTATCACTTATACTTTTTTGGAAGCCCCGCCACAAAATGACCACAATTTTCAAAACAAATATATAATACCATGCGAGAGGATTCGACCAATCCTTTCTCATACCATTATTTATTTACCAGATCTTGAAACAGAATGAAGATGACACAATTACTCTACTTCTACTTCTCGGTTTATTCTGTTCGTTCCGCTATTCCAAAATTCTGTATATATGCCGAAAATACCAAATGCAACGAAGGTTATTGTAAAGGTTATTTAATGCTTGTTAAAAAAAATATTCCGATTTTGGCGTTTCCAGGTT
Organism: Musca vetustissima; assembly: GCF_032173495.1. Taxonomy (NCBI): domain Eukaryota; kingdom Metazoa; phylum Arthropoda; class Insecta; order Diptera; family Muscidae; genus Musca; species Musca vetustissima. The sequence continues at coordinate 69,558 of NW_026884542.1, forward strand.
ATGATTTGACACTCTAAAAATATGTAGAACTACTTTGAAAGCTGAATTTCCTCTTATTTACAATATCCCTCCTAAAAGGCGTCTAATTGCCTAGTGATTTGGTTGCTGCATTTTATACATATACACGACTAAACTGTAATCAAACTTGTGTTTGTTAGTCTTGATCAACAAATATTTGAATACATTTTAGAGAACATTGTACAAGTGTTTCCGTCATTAAATGTGGAATATAGCTGACACATCTCCTCCTATGAAATTTTAGTTTTCTGATTAATAATGGTTAACGAACACATATTGTTATTTTTTCCAAACAGAAGAAATAAGTATTAAATTTGTCATAAATTAGTATCGTAAAATTTAAGGAAATGTACACAAATTTATTATTCAGATATCACTTGTTTTGGGATATATGCATGAGTGAGTATACCATACATATTTACCGGCATTTATTCATACGCAACACATCCGTATTGTTATACATAATAATACCCAAACAATGTAACGGTGTGTTCAAGCACAGCGGAAATTTATCCAAATACATTTTCATGTTTCGTATGTAAGATTATGTTTATTGAATGTCTTATAGGAAATTATCTCTTTATTCAATGGAAACAGAGCTTATATGCTTATATTATCCGGAATTTATTTGATTTGTGATTTTGTGATATTCTTTTGGATAAATAAACAAACGGTGTTAAGTACCTACGTATTCGATATAATAATACATTGTCAAATATTTATACAAATGACTAAGGCATTGAGGTATGTCGGGTTCAATTTCGGTAACTGAATTCAAATAAACAAAGACTTGATCTTCAGGTATAACTAAAACTAAATAATTTTTAGGGGATGTGCCATAGGCCAGGAATCCAATTTTTGGCAACAAAAAAATCGATGTCGGGTAGAGCCAGTAAAACGTTATATATTTTAAATAGTAAAATTTTTAAAACATTGTCGGTCACGTCTTGAAATGACGGCCAATTAAATAGAAGGGACTGGTGATATATCTATATATATAAAATAGAAAAAAATTTGTTTGTTTGTTTGTGTGTATGTTCCCGATAGACGCAAAAACCGCTGAACAGATGTTAATGACATTTACAATGTATGTCATGACATGCCCTGAAAGTAACATAGGCTAGCTAAACTTCTAAAATTCCGCGTGGATGCAGAGTTATAGCGTCAATAGTAAATATACCTCAAAGTTTCGGAAAATGTAATATGCGTATATCTAAAGAACGGTTACTGATACCGTCTTCAAAATTTGTGTGAAAAACGTAGGTGTAAATACACACCATCCATACCAAAACGAACTTGGTACGATCAACGGAAAATACAATTTCTGACTCAAAAATCGTTTGTAGACTCAAAAATCGCTGGACAGATTTTACTGAGACTTTCACAGAACGTTATGACATGTCCTGGTAATAACATAGGTTATATAAACCTTTAAGATTTGGCGTGGATGCGGAGTTATAGCATCGAAGGTACTAATGCCTCAGAAATTATGAACATGTAATTTGTGTATATTCTAAGAAAAGTTACAGTGGCTTAAGTACGCATCTTCCATATAAGAGGATCGCGGACTACCAAGGGAAAATGTACTCCTCATTGCATTTCTATCTATACATACATATGTATTTAGAAAATTGAAAGCATATTGTTTGTGGACTTAAGAACCACTGAACAAATTTTACCAAGAGTACGTCAAGGGTGGATGCGTTGTAATATCATCAAAAATAATCATACTTCTGAATGAATATATGTACATATGTATGTTAGTAGCATGTAGCTACTTTAAAATTTGTTTCAGAAAGATGGCTGCAATTGCGCATCATCCGAAGATTTTGGAACGTTGAGGGTATATTTTGAAATATATAAAATACAAAATATGTATGTATGTGTATTGAAATACAAATAGAAAGAAATGATTGACATTATAATTTTTCATTTTTGTCAGTTTGTGAAAAATTTTATTTGAATAGAAAAAAAAAACCAGAACAACATTATTCTTATGTCAATGTCTGATATCGAATATTAGGGTTGGTCATATATAAAAACGTTTGGGACGAATTGAGAATAAGTTAATTGAAAATAGTATTTGAAGTGAAGACCCTAACATACTGTAACAATTTATTAAAAAAAAAATAAATATATAAAACATGAATTGAAAGAATCTGGAAAACACGTTATAAGTCGAATAGTGGGATATTAAGATGTGCAAAATAGTTTTTTACCCTGTTAAGTGTACTTATCTGTACTGACAATAACGACCAATTCAGTAATTCCACTAACCGCCTTCTCTTCATTTTCATGCACATACATACCTATAACGAATTTGAATTTTTTCAGTATATGAAAAACATTTTTATTCTAAGTTTTAAAGGAAACAAAAATTACCACCATTACAGAAAACAGCGAACAATTCAATAACTTCTATGCAAATATCGTCAGTTACCAATAGGAAGACAAGAGAACGCATAGATATTTCACACATTTTTGTTTTGTTAATACGAGCATATAAAAATTCAAGATTCAGGGGCAGCGAAGCGCCACGGGTCCTTCTAGTATAATATAAGTGAAAGTTATCGATAACTTCAAGATAATAATAAAAAAGTTCGCATATAAAACGCATTCTTTCACATAGTTAGTTATTAAAGCACACATGCACTATTTCAAGTATATCTTTGTATGTTTGCATGTACTAATTTCCTCTATATATTCCAACTTTTATAATGTTTTAGTTATTAAGTTTTAATTCTCTTTTAATACCTTCCACTGCAATGCCCACAATTTTGTTTTAAGAACATTTATATTTAATGACAAACATCTGAAGTAGATATTCTCCATACGACATTTGAGTATTAATTATACATTTTTGTTTGCTTTAATCTCTGAGAATATTAAAGTTTTAGTTCCATGTTAAAAATAAGAGAGATTGTCTCTCTCAGGCTACATTACCACACCATCAGCAACGAGTACGAGTCAAACATTTAAAATTAGTTTAACATTTCAAAGTTGTTTGACCAACGAAAGGAATGTAATTCTGGATTATTCATATGTGTGTGTGTGTGAGTATGTTTGTAAGAATTTAATGTGTGTATGTACATTCTTTTAATTTTAAATTAAATGATTGTGCAACTAAATGTGTGCCATTTTCCAAAAAATGATTCAATTACAGGTTTTATAGCGCAAAGGACGAACTAAACAGATGGGAACATTTTCTTCCATATTAAATATATTACCATTTTGTCATGACATAATAAGATATAACATCGGACGAACATGTATTTTTGATCCGCATTTATTAATCGAATATATATTCAATAATACCAATACTGACATTATTCACAGACTAAAAAACAAATTGATAAACTACAGTAAACATGGCATAACCGTTAAGGACAATGGACACCACTATAAAAATTTACAAAATAACTTTTTTTCTTTCGATCGTTCCCAACGCAACAAATGGAATATCCCCAAAAAATCAACGAAAAATCGTTTTAAAAGAATTATTTTGAGAACAATTCGAATGCGCATCGATTTAAATAATAAACAAAATTATACTGTACACATTTTTACCCTCAACTATCTATTGAAAAGCGTATAAATTGGCAACAAATTTCATTTGTTTACTGTGGGCAACATTTGGCCCTAAAGGGTAAGAGACAATACTGATTGCTGTGCCTTATATACATGAATGCAAATATGCCGAATGATGGTGTTAGCATCACTTGTAACTTTACACATCGTCTCGAAGCTTAATGATGAGGTATCAATTCATATGTATGCCAAGAATAAATTTTACCGCGAGCATTGAATATTGCACACAAAGGAATTCCGATCACGTGCAATCTCCAATTTCACAGAGTGAGATAAAATCTAATTGTGAATATTTTAGAAATGAGAATATGAATGTTTGAAAAATTCATTTGTCACGTATTCAAACAATATAATGTTTATTAAAAACAAACAACTGTTAAATATTTTTTTCTATCCCAATATTAAATTTAGGAAGAGAATAAAATACAGTTAGGCAAACAAATTTTAAGATTCTTTTATATATTTTTATTTAAAAATTAAAATTGTTTTTAATTATTTCACAGGTCATACAGACGTAAAATTTTTCTAATACGTTATTTATCGTAATTTCAGTATGTTTCATATAAATTCAATCGCACAAAGTTATAGCGCACTGAATGGGATTGGTCAATTTAGTTAGTTATGTACGTAGTAGGAAAATTTGTCAAACCCATATAGTATGTATGTAAAAAGTAATGAGAGTGAATATTTTGTTTTATGTTTATTTTATATGTAAAATAATTCATTTATTGAAAACAAACAAAAAAGAAATCCTTAGACATTTGTAATAAAATTGAAAAATAAACGTTGAAATGTAAGTTAAAATTCTCTATTGGGGACACAAAAACCAGTTCGATATAAAAAAGTTCATTATGGCTGTGTTCGTTGTAAACAAAGTGTAGGATGTATAGTTCATTATAAGTGTGTTTGAATCTACATATATCTAAGATATTCAAAATATAGCTTAAGATGTGAGCTTCGCAGTTCATTTTTTCATTCAGTCGATATTCGAATTGTACCTTCGCTTTTTGTAAAAAAGATCCTAACTAATAATTAAATAATTTTTCATTTGACATACCACATATGTCAAATGACGTTATTCTTACATATGTAGAACAAATATATATTAATTCAGTGGAGAAAAATATGTACCCACGGGTGGGTAAATACCCACTTGCCCATATTTTGAGTATTTACTCACATATTGTGTATAAACTCATTAATTGGCCAACCACTGTACGCCGGCTCTCACATTTTTTTATATTTTTTGTATCAATACATCTACTGGTATGGAAAATGGGGTCTCTGGATCCATGTTTTGATATAACCCCCATATAAGCGTACCTTTATCCACATTTTAAATCCAATTGACTTCAATTTGGCTTTTGTTCTGCAAAAATCCATGCAAAAATTTTTCGACCCTAACCCTACTTGAGTATTTGCCCAAATATTGGGTATAAACTCATTAACTGGTGAACCGCTGGACACAAGGGGTTAAAAATTTGGCTCAGATGGTTTTTATATTAAAATAACTATTGGTATGGAAAATGGGATGTATGTGTCCTTGTTTTGATATGGCCCCATATAACCGTACTTCCCTTTTTAAGGAATTTTTTATATTATCTCAATTTTTCAACCAAATTGGGTGTATATCCATACAAAAATTTGTCGACGCAGGTCTGATAGCACCTATATAACGGTCCCGATTTTAGGAATTTACCCACATTTGGATATAAACAGCCAAACCACTTGACGTGTATTTTAAAGTCCACATTTCCCATACCTTTATATGGAGGCTACCTAAGGCGTGGACCTACTTCGATCAATTTTGGCATGAATATTTTGTTCACAATGAGAACACTTTGCGCCTCTACCCAATTTACCAGGTATTTATCCATTCGGTATTTACCCACGGCCCATCTCTACCCATATAATTTATTTTTGTGAATTAACAGGGTGACCTATCAACTACTTAAATTACGTCAAAAGATATATATGAATATAAATGTTTGTACAGTGTACTGTACTAATAACTATTATATAACACCCTAAAGTATGCTACATTTGTCATTAAAATTACTATAATAACTAGAATTATATTTTTTAAAACAAATTTTTTTACATCAAATGTTCGTTTTTGAAATTCAACGCATTTGATAGTTGTTTGTGTACAGTACACTTACTTTTCCATTGTAATTTCCCGAAATGCAGTTGAGGTCATATCATACACAACTAAAGTTTACTTCGTGGAAACATGTTGGAATCTTTTTATTTAAATTAAAAAAAGAAACATAAGTTTTAATCATTTTAAATTCAATTGAAACTGTAATGGTAATTTTTTTCAGAAATTCAGTAGTGTTGGCGGTTTATTTGGGATACCATTTGTATTTTGTTTTTGCAAAATAGTCGATAATTCGATAGTTTGTTGTTTTTATAAAAAAAACAACTATTTATTAGTGGGGAATGTATGACATTGTTTGCCGAGAGGTAAGGCAGGGAAGACTATATTTTTCCTCATCAGTTCCCTTAGTTTTTTGTTGGGATATTTTCCCCAGAAGCTATTGCTTCTATACAAAAAAACCTTTCATACCCAAATGTCTCTTGTAACAAAGCGAAGTACTAGCTGACCAAAGACATAAACTGCACGAGAATTTCGTTAACAAGGCATTTACAAACAAAACCATACCTTTCCCACTGGTAAAAAAAATCAGAAATTTTTGATATTCAATATTCGTTTGGGCAAAACAAAGGCAACTCTGACGAATTTATTATAGACGACTTGTCTCATCACATCATATATATATTTTTTTTGTAAATTTTAATGTTGTGCAAGTGTATTGAATGTATAACATTTGGTACTATAAGTATATTAGTATTTAGTAATCTAATAGAAGTAGAATTTTAAAATTTGGTATGAGGAATACTGTTTGCTGTGTTGTCTTTTTAGTCTCAATTGAATACGTTAAACAAAATCTGCCACATATATAATTTCGTCCGATTTTAGGTAAATGGTGCGCATTTTCAGGAAAATTATCACACCTCATTCTAGACTTAAGTCAGTACGCTATGTCAAATTTGGTGCAAATCGAACAGTATATAGGGACTTTGGCACACCATTTACCTTAAATCGGAACAAAATATAAATGGGAGGTATATCTAAATCTTAACCAATTTTCACGAAACTTAACATACATCATTCTAGACTTAATTCAGTAAGCTATACAAATTTCGTGCAAATCGAAAGAAATGTAGAGGCTTTGGTACGCCATTTACACAAAATCGGACGAGAATATATATGTGAGCTATATCCAAATCTGAAACGATTTCCACTAAACATGGCAGACATGTATAATAACCATTTTTCACGAAACTTAACATACATCATTCTAGACCCAATTCAGTACGCTGTGTCAAATTTCGCGCAAATCGAAAGATATATAGGGTCTTGGGTACACAATTTACATTAAATCGGACGAAAATAGATACGGGAGCTATATCTAAATATGAACCGATTTTCACGAAACTTCGCACACATCATTCTAGGATAATTTCAGTAAGATGTGCCAAATCGCAAGATATATAGAGAATTTAGTGCACCATTTACCTTAAATCGGACGAAAATATATATATATATATATATATATATTTGGGAGCTATATCTAAATCTGAACCGATTTTCACGATACTTAACACACATAATTCTAGACCTAATTCAGTACGCTGCACTATAGGTAATTTGCCCTGTTTTTGAGGCAAAAATTAATAACAGCGGTATTAAACGATTTTTTGACTTTTTAAATGATGCATATGAACAAGAAAGAGAAAACGCAGATCTCCACAGTAAAACCCTGATATAACGAACAACCGTTATAAGCAACTACACATATAACGAACAAAGCTAATTATTTCTCAGATATTTTCATTAGTTCTCTCAAACACAACGAACGGTTGAAAACGATTAGGGTAGTAATAAAGGAAAGGAATAAGTATTACAATGTCGTATGTTTTTGCAGAATGCATTAATAACGATTAATACATTATCCATTTATACTCCTTAAGGACATTCATATGTAAAAGTGAGATAAAACCATGCTTACTACAGTCGAACATGATTATAGTAAGCACTGGATATACTGAACAAAATTTTTTCTTATGCCACTTTTTATTTTTAATCAATCCTGAAAAAAGTAAAAAATTTAATTTTTGGTGGTTTATATTCTAAGGGGAACTCAAGCCCGCCATTTCCTGTTCTCCACTATTTAGATTCTTCTCATAATCTTTCCTTCGACAACCTATTTGCGGTTTAAGAGTCACGTTATTTATTTTGTAATCAAAATTCGTGTGTATTCGTTTTTTCGCGGAAAAGTTCTATCTAAATAACCTAATTTCCTATTTTAATTTGACGTATTTTTCCATATTGTTGTTATTGGCAATTTTACTTGCGGGGACGTTCACAACAACAATATGTTTCCTTGCTTTTATTTCTTTCATCAAATTGAATATTGAACATATTATTGTTTTTTATTCTGAAGTTCCCTACAAAAAACAAATATATCTTGAAAAACGCAAAAATCCTATTGGAATCAATTTAGAATGCTTTCATTAATATATTTCAGTTGTCAAAAGGTCTATCTAAAATGACTTATGTGTAAAAAATAGACAGATTTCTTTTATTATAGTCAACTATGTAAATTTTGAATCGCTACACAAACAACACACACAAATATTATATATTAATTTTTACAGCACACACCACCGCAAAAAATCTTACAGATTCATAAAATTTGACATGTTTTATTTTTAATGACATCGAATTTAGCGGTTTTAAACGTTTTAAAACCGGCCTTGATTTTTTAATTTTTTTTTTATTTCTTTAATTTTATTTTCAAAATTTAGAGTTTGGCAACAATTTGCGCCGCTTTTAAGACACTTTTACGCAAAAAATCTTACAGATTCATAAAATTTGACATGTTTTATTTTTAATGACATCAAAAAACATTTTATTTTCCAAAATTCAAAAAATGACTTTGTCCAAAAAACTGTCCAAATTACCTATAGTGCGCTGTGCCAAATTTCGTGAGGAAACTTAGCACACATCACTCTAGGCTTAATTTAGTACGCTGTACGAAATTTCGTGCAAATTGGTATCTAGGGAGGATTGTGAAAATATACTAATAGAGTTTATTGCAAATAGAGAGCAGGACTTCTGAGAGAGGCATTATGAAGGTACCTTTAAAATGTCAAAAATTATACAACAAAACGGTGCAATATATTTATATGTATTTGGAAATCGATTTTTGTCACATACTACAATCGCATCTAGTGGACTTGTGGATTTTGCTTGCCACATAGTGATCCACACATCAACTTCAGTTTCTACTTCCTACTAACAATTTCTTTAATTTTATATCTAAATATATAAATTTTTGATGGCACTACATTTGATAATAGATCTGTCGGATAACTTTTCCAGAAAAATTTACTCAGTAACATTTTGTGGACGATTTTTCTCTCTCAAGAGAAAACAAAATGGAGTTTTAGGTTAATAGAAACCAAATGGGATTTAATTGTTGGTTTTTATACTGGCACAGCGTACTGAATTAAGTCTGGAATGATGTGTGCTAATATCCCAACAGTTCAATTTTGGACGGCACACAATATATCGGAAGCTTGTTTGTCCATAATACGTTCTGCAGTTTCGAAACATCTTTCATTGTCGACATCAAGTCCTGAGTCCTCATCATATCATCTTTGTGGCATTCCGTTTCATGGACAGTAAAGCATTCAATAGCACCATTTCAATTTTTAAAAGGGTGGTCAGAAGTAATTTTGAGACTTGGTGGTTGACCTTTCCGCACTCATCTGTATTTGAAAATAAGATGCAGACTTCACAAAAGCACCTTTTGCTTAATTTGAATATGCGATCCAAGAAAACCGTGATGTGATGACCAAAATCAGAAAACCCCATTTGAGTTGAACCAGATAAGCTTCCATCAGAATGGTAAGATATGCCAACACAATTAATATATTTATTTCTTCCAAACTTAAATAAAGTTCGAAGATGGGGGATTTACGACTACACCTCCCACCGGAAAATCGTCAAAATGTTGCTGAAAATTAAAATTTTTATATCAAGCGAACAAAGAATCGGGTTTAAAACAAACATTGCACAACCTCCACCACGGAGGACAAATATTTTGAAAATTGTTAAGTTTCATAAAAAGCGAACAGAATATTTAAATTTCATCGAAACTTTACACATCGTAACATTTTAACAAGCCTAGATCCGAAGATGGGACGGCACGCAAAATAATGTAGTGCACCAATTACATAAACACTAACATATTTTTGCGTTAGTGTTCCGGAACACAAACATTAAAAATGTTGGTACACTAAAAACATTGAGTACTGCAGTCGGAGAGCACTACAAATCGTAGTGTTCCACCATCGGAACACTAAAAATCGTAATGTTGTTATAGAACACTACGATAGTGTTTATGCTCCGGTCATTTTTATGATCCAAATCGGATACCTCCTACTGAAATCGGGGAAAGTCGGTTCAGATCTGGATATAGCTTAGATATATAGTTTTATATGATTTTTTGAAAGTGGGACACCATTTATATTTACGAGCAATAAAAAATTGGTTAGTGTACCAGCAATTTAAAATACTAGATAGTGGTTATGCTCCGTTACTGTATGAATAAAATATTGTAACTGTACTTTTGTGTAGATATGTACACTACGATAACGTACCGCTATCGTAGTATGTTGCGGTACCATAGTGTTTAATTTCGAACACTGCTTGTACGATGCGTACTAATGGAATGGTGAAGGGATCCAAACACAACCAATCAATCATCGATGTGGGCCGAAAACAAAAATGTAGATTAAATTGAATATTAACAAGTGAAAAAACGTTAAGTTCGGCTGGGCCGAACTTTGGATACCCTCCATCATAGGTATACTGACAGGTACTAGAAATGAAAATATAGGGAACATACTAAAAAGTGGACCTATACCGAAATGTCTAAAAACTGATTATGTAAACCATAATACAAATTTCAGAAATTTTTAATTGATAATTCAAATTCGATGATGGGGAATATCGATCCACTCCTTCTGAAACCTCCACACAGGGACTAGGTCTAAATGCGGCTATAGTTCATTATCGAACCTTACGTTCTAATTTTTTATCTCGCTATCCCCCGCAGGTGAAATGATTACAACAGAATCTTAGAACCAAACTCAAAACGCGGAACAAATCAGATAAATATTTTAATATAAACCAGTAAGGAAAGTAGTAAAGTCGGTCGGGGCCGACTATATGATACCCTTCACCACTTTGGGTATATTCAACAGATGAATCCTAACAGACGTCGAATTTTTGAAGGACCATTAACATGAAAATGGGTCCATAAACATGTCATTCTGCAACATACACTAAATTTTTCATTTGGTCAGATATAGGGTTGCTTCTTACAAAGGGACAAACTTATATAAAGCAATGTAAAGGAAATATATATATATATATATATATATATACATAAGCTATATCGAAATCTAAACCGATTTCATTGAAACTTGTCACTGGTTAAGTTATATACATTATGTACTTAAAATCGGGAGAAAATATATATAGGACTTCTATCCAAATCTGAACCGATTTTCACGAAACTTAACACACATCTTTCTAGACCTAATTCAGTACGCTATTTCAAATTTCGTGCAAATCTAAAGATATATAGGGACTTTGGTGCACGATTTACCTTAAATCGGACGAAACTATATATGGGAGCTATATCTAAATCTGAACCGATTTTCTCAAAAATTAGCACACATTATTCTGGAACTAATTCAGTATGTTATGCCAAATTTCGCTATGCTCCCAAATATATATGGGAGTTATATCTAAATCTGAACCGATTTTTCCCAATTTCAATAGGGTTCGTCCTTGGGCCAAATAAGTGAGCTGTGTCAAATTTCATCCAAATCGGATAATAAATGCGACCTTGTTTACAATTTAACATGGACAGACAGACAGACAGATGGACAGACGGACATGCATAAATCGATTTAAAAAGTGATTCTATGCATATTCTCAAAAGGAATCATGTGTCTATCTCGTTTCCTTTTGCCTGTTACAAACATATGCACAAAGACATAATACCCTGTACCACAGTGTGGTGAAGGGTATAAAAAGGGGGTTATATGGGGCGAATATCAATAATTTTTGGTAGAGAGATTTGTTACCATATATGAGAGAGAGATTTGTTACCATGTTGAGAGATTTTGTACCTATTAATAACTCAAAATACTAAATTACAGCTAATTCGGCGGAAAATTACGATCAAAACCCCCGAAATACTGAAAATTGGGACGTACCGTTATATGGGGGCTAACAGAAAAAGTGGACCTATATTTATAATTTTTTGTGGAGACATTTAGTACCCAATGTAGCAAATTTCAGCGAATTCGGCTGAAAAACGCGCTCAAGAACCCCAAAATACCGAAAATTGGCGGGTACCCTCATATGGGGCCTACCCGAAAAAATTGACCTATATTCATAATTTTTTGTGGAGAGATTCGGTACCTATTAAGAACTCTAAAGACTAAATTACAGCCAATTCGGTGGAAACATACGACCAAAACCCCCAAAATACCGAAAATTGGGGGTACCCTTATATGGGAGCCATGCCTAAACGTGGACCATCTTCGAACTTGACCTGCCTGCAGACAAAAGACAACGTTATGCAAAATTTCAGCACCCTATCTCAATTCCTTCGGAAGATAGCGTGATTACAACAGACGGACGGACAGGCGGACATGGCTAGGTCGTCTCAGAATTTTACCCTGATCAAGAATATATATACTTTATAGGGTCAGAAATGAATATTTCTGTGAGTTACAAACGCAATGACAAAATTAATATACCCTGCAGACTATGGTGGAGGGTATAAAAAAATTACAATATTGTTATAAATAACTGATTTGAAGATTAATTTAGCTTGAAGCTTCATCTGCACCGGCGATTATTACACAAATAAAGCCTTAAAAATATCTACTGAAATTTCCAACAAACTTGTTTGCTACAGAATCATTATGTCACACCTTATCAAAAGCTTCACAGATGCCACTACAAATAAGGCAGACTATTTATTGTGTGCGTGTATCTGTTTGAAATGATTATCTTGGAAAACAAATCTTTGCGGAGACGAAAATACCCATTAGTCTCATCATCAACATCAATCTAAATTTGAAAGCTCTCTGTCTGGAGTTTCATAGCCACATTAATGCAAACTAATCTACCTTTCGCCATAATCCTTCTAAATATTAAACAATTCTTTTTGTGTTCATTAAATCCCATTAAAGTTACAACGATTGTCTACCTCCCTATCACCTGCGATGCTCCCCCGCCGAACATCAAAGTTTACTTTTTGTCCATGGCAAATTTGAAATGTAAGCACATTTTAAGCTGACAGTAACAACCACGTAATAAAGCTGTTCTGGCATAACCGAATACGACATTTTTTGTTTGCTCGCGGTTGAATATTAAATGAATAGTGGATTCGCATGTTTAAGGATGACAGTTGTAGATTATAAAATTGAAATTTCAATATTTAAAGTGTTTTGTAAAAGTTTTTCGCTTAGTCAGCGGGTTTTTTTTGGTTTTAATACATTGGTTGTGTTTTAACAAATTATATGTTTTAGTAATGCATTTTTAAAGTTGGTGTAAATTTTGCATAATTTTGCATAGGTGTTGGCTGCTAAACAAACCGATTTTATAAAAATGTAATTGTTATACATTTTTTGGATCAAGTATTGCTATCATAGTGATTTGAATTAGTCTACATAAAATATTGCAATAGTCTCAAAGGAATGTTTATTACTTAGATGACAGAATTGCTATAATCAAGAGCATTATTGTGGTCTAGTAGACTTTTTATGGACAAAAATGTAGTATTAAAAAACTACAGAAAGGCCAACAAATTAGAACAGAACAATTGTAAACAAGTTAAAGGTCACCATTATCATCAAAATGGCGCAAGGAAGAGTCCTACTAAAATCGATGAAAGTCGGTTCAGATTTCGATACAGCTTCGATATGGTTTTGTCCGATTTTTTGAAAATAATGCAATAACGTTCGTGAATGTCAACAACGATAACGAAATGATAAAAGTAAAATTTTTCCTTCCTTAAGGGAACCCCACATATTCTCTATTTGAATTTTTCAAGATTTTCAATGGGCTGGTAAATCAATACCAATGCTTGTTAAGGTTTGTAACTTTGCACATATATATTTGAAGATTTAAAAGAGAAGAAAAATAATTTACAAAAAATTTTTGTTATTGTTTTGTTGTTGTTTTTTGTAATTAAAGAAAAGTCCTTATTGTTGATGGCGGGCATGATAACTCCTCACTGCAACATCGGAATCCGAAAATTCCAACGGTTTTAGAAAGAGTACACGTCTGGCTCTCGTATGAACTATTATTATTGACTTTGCTCTAAAATTAACAAAATGACGGACTTTTGAAAAAATATTTTTGGAAAATCACTGATTTTTGACCAAAAACCAAGTTAAAAAATAAGGAAGATCTTCACCGATTGGCTTTATCCTAGTTCATACGATAGCTATACACTCACAGAGAAACGTGTAAAAATTTGGAATCGATTGGATTATAAGTTTTTGAGTTATCGTGCATCCACATATCATTGTGCAACCTGTACTAAATTTTTCATTTGGACAAATACAGAGTCGCTTGTTTACAATGAGACAAAATTATGTAAATCGATATATAGGAAATTTCAATTGGATATCCGTTGATTATTTGGAGCCCAACTAACATGAAGTCGGTGTATTTGGCCTATATTTGCTTAAAAAAACATAATTACGTTAAATTGTGTGTCAATCGACCGTATTATTGGGGTTTTCTGCACTATTTACTTAAAATCTAAAACGATTTCAACAAAAGTAGAGAGTACGTTGTGCAAAATGTTGTGTCAATCGGCCATATTTTGTGGCTTTGATGCACCATTTACATTAAATCGGACGAAAATATATATGAGAGCAATATCTAAATCTGATTATAATGTCTTTGTGCATATATTTGTAACAGACAAAAGGAAACGTGATAGACACATGATTCCTTTTGAGAATATGCATAGAATCACTTTCTAAGTCGATTTATGCATGTTCGTCCGTCCGTCTGTCTGTCCATGTCAAATTGTAAACAGAGTACAGGTCGCATTTATGATTCGAATTGGATGAAATTTTACACAGCTCATTTATTTGGCCCAGATTTAGATATAGCTCCCATATATTTTCGTCCGATTAGGGACCAAAGTCCCTAAGTATCATTCGATTTGCACCAAAATTGGCACAGCGTACTGAAATAAGCCTAGATTGATGTGTGCTAAGTTTCGTAAAAATCGGTTCAGATTTAGATATAGTTTCGTGAAAATCGGTTCAGATTTAGATATAGCTCCCATATATATTTTCGTCCGATTTAAGGTAAATGGTGCACCAAAGTCCCTAAACATCTTTCGATTTGCACGAAATTTCGCACAGCGTACTGAATTAAGCCTGGAATGATGTGTGCTAAGTTTCGTAAAAATCGGTTCAAATTTAGATATAGCTCCCATATATATTTTCGTCCGATTTAATGTAAATGATGCATCGTAGACCCTTTATATTCTTCGATTTGCACGAAATTTAGCATAGCGTGCTGAATGGAGCCTAGAATGATGTGTGCTAAGTTTTGTGAAGATCCGTTTAGATTTAGTTATAGCTCCCATTTACATTTTCGTCCGATTTTACATAAATGGTGCACCAAACTGCTAATGTTTGTCCGATTAAAACGAAATTTTGCACACATTTAGACTTGAATGACGTTATTGGCTTTTGTTAAAATTGGTGCAGATGCAGCCATAGCGTGTTTCAATTTTGCTATAAATCGTTTTGCATAAATTTGTCCCATGGTACGCAGACGACACTAAATCTGTCCCATAATACAATCGCATCAAGTGAATAAGATGGTCAAGGATCTTCCGCTTCCCACATAGTGATCCACTTTCAGATATTTTCCATAAAATTGTATGATTTCTTCTAAATAATATAGTTCTATAAAAAATACTCGGAGTTTAAATTTATTTTAAAACGTGAAAAACTTATTGTAGAAAATATACTTAGAATTTCTTGAATCTTCGATGCTGCATTTAAATTTATTTTAAAACGTGAAAAGACCAATGAATGTATACCGCACATTTTCTAAGTTTACGTCTAACGACAGTATTCAGGAGGCTTTACTTCCCCTCAAGGCGATATATTCCCTTTCACACAATAAAATAGTCTCAATGGCCACTTTAACTATATACGTTTTTTGTTTCAATACATCTGAAGCTTGTTTGTCCGTAACATATTCTATATATTTTGAAACATCAATATATAACAAATATCATAATTCAATTCAGAAGTGATATCCAATTATTTATTAATTTCGTCGCTAAATGTAACTTTTGTTCTCGTTATATTATTAAATATAACTATGTTTCCCATTATCCCCCTTAACATAGATGTTTTCAATTTTAAATAAAAATACCATGTTTATATTTAATTTTTTTTTTCGAATAGTTTTATTTTTGTATAAGAAATGCTATAAACTATGAAATAAAAAGTCAGTTATAAATAAAAAAAAATTCCCCGTTAAAATATTGGAAGATTTTTTTCATTATTTAAATGAATGTTGATACAATTTTGCAAAACAAAACAATTTTCATATATAAATTATTATTGATCACAATACACATTCTAATTTTATGATGATGATGATTTAAAACCAGTTATCTCTTATTTTGTTTTTGTATTTTTTATCCTTTGTCAACATTTTGTTATAACTTTGAGCTACTGTATGTACGGCTTAATATGCTGCTACAGCTGATTTCTTTTTTTTTTCTTCTTTTTTGGATTGTATTTACATCAGCCACCTGCATTGCCGTAAATATCTGTCGGTCTATATTTTAATTGTTATGTATTTTAGGTATAAATATTAAATTTAATCTAAAGTTAAATATATTTTATACATTATATGACATCATATTTGTTTCCGTTTTGTTTCATTTCGATACTATTTTTCCATATTATTTTTTATTACGGGGATGCTTTTGCTCTGCTTTGTTTACATTACTTGGTACATCATTTTTATCTGTTCCTTTTGTTTGAACATTCGTTAGAAAATTAAAATATGAAATTAATGAATAAAAGCTTATTTGCTAGTAAAATAAAATTGAAAATAAAAATAAAACGTTTCTTATATTCTGGCTAAATAAGGTGTGGTTCTTAAAAATGTGGGGTTTCCGTTTTCTTTTTTGTTTTGTTTTGTTTTGCCCTTAACTAACTATATTTATAATATTTAGTTTAGTTTATTTTATTTAATATTAATAAAGTTTAAATTCTATAATACAATTGATGTCATAATCATCACACGCCAATGCCAAGCATCCAACTTGGCATTCCTTCTAATGTCTAGGTTCCTTGTCGTTTTGTTGCGTCGTCACATTATTTGTACATATTCCTAGCTAGATTAAAAATAGATTATCTTAAAATCTAATTATAACTCTATTAAATCTAGAGAAAAAAAAAATGAAACGAATAATTATTTTCGAACATAAGATTATGCATGTATGTATGTAGTTTGTATTGTATATTATTTGCAAGGTAATGTATTACAATATACATGTATGTATATTGTATGCATGTATGTGTTATGTTGGTAAATTTTAAAATATTTTTCTTTTTCGTTTTTTGTTTCGGTTTAATTACAAAAGTTGTTCCGTCCCTTAATATCTACTGGAGAGTTAATAAAGTTTACATTGTTTGTTCCAGAAACAAACTCAATTCGATTCATTAAAAAAACAAAATATGGGAGAAAAAACTACATCAGTCATTTTGGCACACACCAGACAACCACCGCTCCTATCGACGTTATAATGTGTTTTCGAGTTTGTTTGTGTTTTTTTGGTCATAACAAAATACGAGAGATCATAAATCTGAGAATTTTTTGTTTTATTATTTTGTGTTTTTTTTTTTTTTGGTTACTGATTAGCCAAAATTTATAATCGCAAAAATAAAAGATTTTTTTGTTATAAATTTGTAATCAGGACGTTGTGTGTGTATATATTTATAATTTGTATAAACTTTTCCACAGATTTGTTTTGGGAAATCGTGTACGACTCGAATGGGAAAATTATTCACATCAGAAAAGTGCCTTTCCAACAAGGATATGCTAATAGGTAAGTCAAATTTATATACTTTGGGATAAACTTAAATGTCCACAATTTTTGTGCTGCAAAATAAAAAAGTTTACCATCATTTGAAATTTAGATTTTATAAAAAGTAATTGACTAATCATATTAAGACGGTAAGACGCTAGCTACAGTGTCCGCTAAAAATAAATGCATTATCATTGTGTATTCAAAATTAAAAATACGGGGCCGATAAAAATTACGTTATGTACTGGTGAAACGTGAAAATCAACATCCTTTCTTTTTGGATGCTTCATACAAATGTACAAAGACCACAGAGAGATGTAGAGCATGAAAATGATGCGAGGAAAATCTGACATTTACTACGTTCATATGCCACACACTTAAAACATTGTTTAGTAAATTTTATTACTTTGTTTGTATTACCGTACTACTTTGTGCTAAAATCAAAGCATATTTTTGGGCTGAATTTAAAATTGGCTGATGTCAATTAATTGTAAGGAAAAAATAGAAGTATAAACATATATAGAAATATTCGATTCTTAAATGCTGCGTTTAAAAAATCTTTGACTTAAATTGGGTCCATTTGAAAATAACTAAAATATATTATGTAAAAAAAATTTACTTAAAAAGAAAAACAACAAAATGCTTCAATAATAAATTATTTAAAATGCAGGTTAGAAATATATTTTCCAGAATCCAAAATATTGAAAACAGGGTTTTTTTAATTGTATGGGATGAACGAAATGCTTTAGAAAATTTTGAAAGAAATCTTCGAGTTTCATACATAATAGAAATCAGTGGATTGTGGAATCAAAATGATTTTGAATACATAAGGCTAGACGAACACAATCAATACTGTCATTAGCAAATTGGTTGTATATATTGGGGCGGTTTCAAAACATAATTTTTATTACTATTGCATTTGAAAAAATGTTTTATGTATGTCTATGCGGTCAACTGTATTTAAAAGATAAATTAAATCAAAAAATAAAATAATCATAACATATTTTAAAATTCATGCAAATGTCATAGATCTGTACCTAAATATTTATAAAAAAATAAAACTTTGGATTTCGAGTTGAAAGAAACAATTAAAAATTCTTTAAATTATAAATTTTATAATTTAAGAAGTTTTCAATTTGCATTTTAAAAGAATAAGTATTGAACCAATGCCAATACATTCAACGCAACGTTCATGCTCTGCTAACGAGCAGAACAGAAATCACAAATACGAATAGCAACGAAAATGTAATGCGAAAACACCACAAGAACAAAATCTTTTGTTTGTTGAAATTGATTTCTTTGGTTCAGAGTTCCGCGTGTAATGCGTGAAAACCGCTAATATTCCTATCCTGGCAGCTAATAATATGCATGAAACCAAAATCGAAAGCAAACAAAAAATATCAAAAAACCTACGAATGTTCAAATGATGGCAGCCATAAGCATTGAGGCTAAGAAGACTGTGTGGAATCCGAAAGAGTGTTCTTTGTATGCTTTTAATGTCACTATTGTTGTTTGTTGTTATGGTTTTATTTCTTTACATTTGTGTGTTTGTAGGCATAAATGATGTTGTTGTTGCTGTTATTGTTTCTATATATAAGTATTCACGAGGATATGGAGGAAGGCATTACGTTTTAAAAGCTAAAAGAACAAAATTGAAACGAGGACAGGAGGAACTGGTAGGGTCTTCGTGTCAATGTCACCATCGACACAGGGTGGGCGGAGGATTTGGCCAGATTCCACTAAACCTCGGTGCCATCCTCTCCCTCATCGTCGAATAGCTGACTTGTGCTGCCATGACCATTGCGTGATGCTGTCACGGACATTTTCTTCTTCGGTTTTGGTGGCGGTCTGGGTGGTATTTTGGTTAATTTCGGTTCTGAACTGTTGCCGCTGTTTGAGATCGTGTTGGTGGTCGTTGTTGTGTTGCCGCTGTTACTGTTGTTGTTGCTATTGGGCACTATGGCGGAATGGTGTCTTGCTGTGCCATATAATGGTTCCGTGTCCGAGGTCGTTGTTGGCTGATGTAGTTGATTAACTAATTCGTGTAGGGGTTCGTAGATTTTACTTGTATTATTGCTGGACATGTTGTTTTGTGGTGTTTGTTGCTGTTGTTGTTGTTGTTGTTGCTGCTGCTGCTGTTGGTATATCGCCTGCTGTTGCTGTGCCTGATTTGAGTTCACTGATGTGAGACTGGGTGTTGCCGGTAGTGGACGATCCCGCATTGTGTAGCGCACTGGCTGTTCCTGTTGCTGCATTAGACTCTTGTTCAAATTAAGAGTTGAGCTACCGCCAGCGGTTGTTCGCAGACCCAAATTGTCATAGACAGGTTCAACTATCATTTCGGCTGTTGTCGCTGTTCCCGTTTCGCTGGGATTCGGCGAGGTGGGCGATTGAAATTCACTCAATTGTGTCGAATTGGTAGCCGATGACGATGGCGCCCAGCTTGGAACTCGCGGTTTGCGTGGTATTGTCATATAGCCCTGTTTCATAACAACCGCTGAAGTGGTTGCCGGCGAGTAGACGACGGGTGCGGGGACAAACGGCGATTGTTGTTGTCTGCTATTAGCAGCAGCGATAAGTGCTAAATTGCGCGATTTGGGATGTTGCAGAGTCATGAAACCGTTCGGTGTGGCGGCCGCTATGGTCGTAGTACCATAAATGCCATGGGGTGTCATGTGAGCGTACACGGGACTGGTCATTGGTGGCGAACGTATGCCGTAGATAACCTGTTCGGGTATATTCGATTGGGACGATTGCATGGATGGTGATGTGGGTGGGACACGTGCTGGGAAAGCCAACAAGTCTGGTGGTAGCGTAGTAACATATGTGTCGTCCATGTAGGTGTGACGTGTACGAGGCACTGTATTGTCCGATGTGGTCACTGAATGAGTTTCATCATCGCGATGATGAAGATTTCCTGTAATGAGCAATGAGAGAGAATATTAAGAAATTAAATGAATAAAACTAAAAACAGTCGTCCGGCCTAATAGTAACTTGCCGATAAAATTCCCTTTTTATTGTAAAACAAATAAAAATTATCTGAGTCTCATATCTAAATTATCTTTTTTTAAGACTGGATGGATGTGCTGTATACTTTTAAGTAGGTACCCAATTAAAAAATATGATATCTTTCTTTCTGTGTGGATGTGTGTGTGTTTTTTAAGCAATGTTCTTGTGTAAACATCATCGTGTTGTATGCTCTCCTATTCACATTTCGACCTATTGTCATAAAACATTTTTTTTCCAAATTCTCTATTCCCTGACTCCTTGTACGAATTTTCATACGTGTGCAAGTAACATGCTTGCTGTTCGTTGTCATTGCCTTTTCTAATAAAAATACAAGCATTTCTGTCTGTCCTTAAAACATTTTAACCTTTTGGCATCAACGAACGTCATTGTGTTGGTGTTTACTTTGTAGATGTTTTTCTTTTCCTTTCGGTTTTGTTTTTGTTTTTGCTGCGCTAAAAACACTCTACATCTTGAATCTTGGGTCTTGTAACCTCGGGGGCATTCTGGTACTGTTGCTCGTTTCGTTGCCGTAGATGTGAAACGTCGCAGTATGAAGCTGCTCACTTTAAATGTTTAAATTAAAACCTTAACAAAGAACAAAGAGTTGTGTTTTTTGTGTAGCACGTTTTTTCTAATCTTGTGAATCAGAAGTAAAGTAAAAAAAGATTGAAAAGAGAGAATATTAAAGCGTGAAATTGAACTTCATTTAAAATGGGTTAACTTTGTTGCTTGAAGCGCAATTTTAACACACAACATTCAAAAAACTTCAAACTATGGACAACAAATTTGTTTTTTTAAAACATGGAGCCTAAAGCAGCATAATATGGAAATTTGATATTCCACAGGTTGGGAATCTGTATATGAAGAACTTGGTAAGTTCAAATCAAAGCAATTGATTATATGGCTATTACCCAAACAGGACATATCAATTAACTGGAATACGACCAATTGTTGAATTCCACCAATAAGGATTCCAAACAAGAATAAAATTATTGGGAACATGGACATCTCCTTTCGACGACATCATTTTCAACAATGTCTCTATCACAACTAACCCAAAAAGTACGACTAAGAAAATTATCCTTTTATGTTGGCCTTTCATTCACTAAAAGCCACAGATATAGTACATGTGTGTGTGTGTAACTCAGAGTGTGTTCGTGTTTGACATTATTTTATAAACAGACATTCTCAAGTTTGACCTAATATTGACATATTTTGACATGGAATTTGTGCAAATTTCCCTTTGCTTTCCAAGTGGGCCATCTCTTTCAACTCTATCTTAATTACAAAACATGTTGTGTTTAATTTTGTACATGTCCACAAACATGAATACCAGGATATTACAATGTTTGTGTGTGCAGGAGTGCATGTAAATGTTGGATGTAGGATTTGAATGCATAATCATTCATTTGAAATGTTTTCGGTAATCAAAAGTGGAAGTTTTACACCATTTCATTTAGAGTTTATTATAAGGTATATATAATTTTTTTGAAGAGTAGAGATTTCTAATTCACGCTGCGTAGGGAAATTCCATCATTAACTATCTGGTATGCTATTGCCCATGACCGAGGTGCATTTTTCGGTTACCAAACATATTTCATTAATTAGTTTTATTTATAGTATAATATTTTTTTCCAATTTAGAAATAGTGTAATCATAGCTAAATCATTGTATTTCTACTTCAAAGTCATAGATTTTATAGTTGTTTGATTATTAGAGTATTGTTTGTCAAACGTACAAACACACGCACAACACACACTACAATACGTTGACAACTTGTCAATATTCGAAATAACTTTAGTTTTCAAATACAGAATATAGAGAATGGAGAATATTGACACATTGACATTTGTTCTGGCATCATGTTCTATGTGAATTCATTGATAAAAAAAACTTTTTTTTTGTATTTCTATTAGCAGATGTACATACAGGCAAAAGTTTTAATGCACATTTGGAACATGAATATACAGTGAAAGTGATTCAAACAGATATAAACTTTGTTTTCGTGTCACTCTTTTCACAGAAACTTTGAGTTTCTTTTTTTTGTATGTATTTTTTCTTCTTCTAAAAATTTCAAGTATGACTATTGTTACGTGGAACTATTTTTCTATTGTCTTAAATGTAGGAGTAGCAGTAAAATATTTTTTGATCATATTTTGCTTTAGGGGACTTCATATAGGATTTTTCTAACAAAAATTAGAAGAAAATTTCAATTTTGAAATATTTTTGTACATTAAAAAAGGGGGAAGGACAAAAGATTTTGTACCTTTAAGCTGTAGTTCTCTTATACGTGCAAAATCGTTCGGAGACTATGTAAATATATTAAAATTCATCTCAACAAAAAAGAGAACCATTCTATAATTCGATTGATATTTAAACATCAGTACGCTATAAATGATCTCCTTTGGAAAAATCAGAATTTTTTATCAAATGCTTTATAGTCTCCAACAAATACTTCCTGACATTTGAAATTTGTAAGTAAAGGTTGTAAAAAACTGAATGATGATTTTTGAACCAAATTTACAAAACTTTAAAAATTACTTCAAACGATTCGAAAATTGAAATTGAATACATAAAATCGCTAGCAGTAAGTGACTTTTATGGTGTACTGTAAAGATGTAGACAAATTGTCAATAAGCTTTTTATAAAATTTCGTTTTGTTATTGTTAAACTATTTTACTATTCATAACTATTCATTTAACTATTTTATCGATTAAGCATTTAATGTACGTTTAATGTGTATATGGAACTATTGACGGCCGAAATGAAACAATACTATTCTTCTGTATGTATATACATTTTACCCAGTTAAAATACAATAATTAACAAACCTTCTTCTTCATTAAACTCTTTTGTAAATTGTGGTTATTGCTTTTTCCCTTGAATTATCCACTTAACTTCCATTTTGTTCTCAACCATTCCTTATGCAGATTTTGCAGAGCCTTTACGACTACCAAAAAAAGAAAAATGAAAAGGAAATAAAAAAAACTTACCAAATTGCGTTTCATCCAACAGAGTCTTCTTAATCTCGTGACCATCATCACCGCCATTGCCATTGCCAACACCATCAATATTCTCCAGCTCCGTTCGCCGTGGCGGTTTTTCGACGGGATTAACTTCTGTCAGTAGGCTTTTTTGCATTTCCATGATGACCGAGCCTTCCAGCATAGAATTGTGTGTTTTATCCATTTTCGAGGAGATTAAACCATTTTCACTCATCATTGTTGTATCCTTCTGATAGGTTTTGGAACGACGACAATACCAGCAGATGACAAGAATTATGACGACCAGAAGCAGCAAAAGTGTTGTGGCAATCAAACCAATAATGAGTAAAATATTGGGCTCTGTTTCCGAGGTAGACGTGCTAAGGCCATGTACACGATTCTTACCCGAACCATTGAGAGGACTGTAGTAGTCACCATTTATAATTAGCTGGAATTCCGCCTCTGCTTTGCCTCCACGATTGTCGGCAATGCAGGTGTAGGAACCCTTATCGGTGGGTCTAACACCAATGATGCGTAATTCCGAATTCAATGTGTTTGGACTTTCGGCACGATGTTGTTCGACTGAGTTGAGAATTTTAAAGCGGGCATCATTTGGGTTAATCGGTCTCTTATTGTAGAGCCATGTCACATTTGGTCTAGGCGAACCCTCAATCCGACATGGCAACGTGATGTTATCTGAATGGACATCGACATAGGTACTCTCCGAACCCAATATTCTTGGTTTACAGGCAAAATTTTCTGAAGGTATTTCATTCCAAAGTTTTCCCTTCAAATGCTTGGGTTCATTACAGTCGGTTGGTGGAGTGTAAAGGCGATTGGCCAGAGCAAAATCACGGAACTCCTGCAACTCGCATGTACAATTCCATGGGTTCGAGGCCAAGGATAAGTGCACCAATTTGGGTGTTCGTTGGAAAGTTTCTCTTCTCAAGACGGTCAGCTCATTGTTCTCCAAGTAGACTGCCGACAAAACAGGCAACTGTCCAAAGGCGTGGATGTCTATCCGCTTCAATTTGTTGTTCTTAAACTCCACACGTGAGAGAAACGGCAAGTCCACAAAGAGATGATTGTCCAATGCTTCAATTTGATTATTGTTCATTACCAGGTTGCGTAACTTAACCAGACCATTGAAGGTGCCCACATGCAGCTCCTTGATAAAGTTATGCGACAAATCCAATTCGATTAATATTGTCAAGCCTCTCAGGGCGTCCCGATTCAGCTCTTGAATAGTGCAATTTTTCAGAAAAATTTTGTGCAGATTTTGAAGATTTGCTTCGCTAAATTCTTCCCTTCTCAGTTCGGGTATCATATTATTGGAGAGATCAATAACTTGCAGTTCGTTGCTCAGATCATTGGGTATTGTGTAGAGTTGTCGGTTTTTGCAATCTGCCGTCTTCTTTCCCGAATTCCAGTGACAATGGCAATTGCTACAGCTCTGGATCCAGTCAGAGTTGGCAACTGTCGAGGGGATACTCGTTAGCAAAATACTCGTCAGGAAGAGAATCTGTGTTAGCCAATAACGCAGGCGGTACCATGTCATTCTGATGGTAGGCTTTCTGTGTCTGGACGTCGTGGTGGCCATTATGTGTTATTTGTAGTTGATCGTGATGATGATGGAGGGGGTGGGTGGTGTGGTAGTGGCGTGTAATGGGATTTCTTGTTGTTGTGATTCAAGTGCTGAAGCGCCGTTTGCAATAAACTTGTTTAATTGAAACTCACTAAGAGTCTCATTAAATATCTTAAATTTTTTATTACTTTTCGCACAACTTCCCTTTGCTTATTTGACTCTGTGGTCCCCTTGGGCAGCAAAGTAGCTTTTATTTAAGCCAATTTAATGGGTGGCAAAACCCAAGTTCAAATATTGGGTATACCTTACTATAGCTGCCGCCCAACTTGTTAATTCCTGTGGAATGTTTAATGCTTGTAAAGCACAACCAGCCAACCATCTATTAAGGACGACAAGCCAATGTCGTCGTCAACCGCTAGGACAATGACTAGCAGAGTACAGCAAGCCTGTTATGATGTTGCTGACGTTGATGATGACGACGTCGACAACGACGACAGTGCTGATGATGACGATAATGATAATGCTGATGATGGTTATGTTGATATAGTCTTCAATGCTGTTGTTGGGTGCTTTTGGGACTGCGTGTGTCCTTTATTTCTTATTAATTAATGTCCTTGTTGTTGCTGCTGCTGCTTTCCTTTATTTTTCTGTTGTGGATTGTGGTGTGAAATTGTGTTTTCGCCGTTGTTGTTGTTGTTGTTGCTGTGCAGTGTGGTGGGAGAGTTGATGGTGTTGTTGTTGACACTCCTTTAAATGTCAGCATTTGCCTGTAGATTTACAGCTGCTAATTACCATAATATCATTGTATTTAAGACGTGCAGCAACAAATACATTAACACTGTTCTTCTGGCCTGTAACGAATTCAAATACAAAGACAAAAATAGGAAATTTCATTATTAGAAACATACGCAAGCAAAATTCGTCATTTGTTGAAAACATAAAATAATTAAAGAACACTACACATATACGCTAACAAATAATAATAATACTAATGGGATAAGAATAATTATAATTAGAATTTTAATGCAAATCTTTTATAAGAACAACTGCTTACAAAGCACTTGACGATGTAGCCAAATTGCTAGAATTATGGCTTAAAGAAACAAATGTACAATGGGGTAATTTTAGAAAAGGGAAACAAATTTCAGAGGCATGTTTTGTGAAAATGTGTATAATGAATAGAAATCCTATGAAATGTACTTTGAGAGATATTTTGGAATATGAAAACATACATGGATTTTTTTTTAATTTCTTTCTTGCGAAACTTATCCCAATGTGCCAAAATGGGTGGTCTTGTGACCTTAAGGCTCCTGGTAAAAGGGTGTATGGATGGTAATTTGCATTCACACTGTAACTGACATTAAATACCTCTTAATTTATTTTGACGTGAACGAAAACAGAGAAAATCACAACTCATAAAATGCTGTTTCTTCTTTTTTCGTCAGCTGAAATGTGAGCAGATCCTTTTTGTCATTACTTTCTAGTTTTGTTTTTCTGCTAAGTCAAATTTAGGGCAGTTATTTCGTTCACTCTTTTTCCTTGATGCTGTGTGTGTGTGTGTTGTTTTTATGTTAATGATGTTGATGGTTGGTCTATTTTTATGCTGTTCACCAGGCAGCCAGCGAACAAGCCAGCATGGGAGAGACATGGCATGAAAAATTACAACCTTTGACAAATGACCCTGAAAAGCTTTCATTTGTCGGCATGTCAGGGATTTGTTTTAATCAGCAACTCTTTAAGACTTAATTTGTCATGAATGTTTAGACACTTGTGAAAGCTTATTCAGATTTTGTCTTTTCTGCTTATCTTTCCCGAAAAAAAAAAAACAAATACAAAATAACAACAAGAATAGGAGGAGTACGCAAAAATATCCACAATATTAATTAAGTTGGAAATAAATAAGATGTAGACAAAGAAGAAGAATAAGAAAAAAACGAGGACAAGGATGAACAAATATCATTTTAATAAATAACAATATAGAAATTTTGGGTGGGATTTGGATTACTGATAAGTACACTTAGATGAACATCTTATACTGATTGTAATGAGACAAATGTCTGATGATTGATTGTAGGAGGCTGGAAACCTTGTACTTACACACAAAGTATTCATATAGAAGTTATGAAACGAATAATTATTTGTAAAAAGTATTGAGGACTAATTCACTTAAAGATGGGGTTTTCAAATAACTCCTACATACATTGGGCATCGAAATTTTTGTATTTTTTTAAGACTTTTGGTGCAAAACACATACAATCGAATAATAATCCTTTTTGCTATTCCATATTTAAGATTCACAAAAAATCGACCACGGTATCTTCATAGGAGAATAAACTAGACCAAGGAAAGCAATTGAAAATTTAGCAACAAGTAAATACGTCGTTAAGTTCGACCAGCCAAAATTTTATATACACCTTACGCCATGAGACCAAAACATGAAATATTTGAATTACATCACATATATTTTTGCAAGGAGGTTTTCAATCCATTTATAATGATTGGTCCGATCATTTAGATGTAACCATCAAATTGCCTAGAATTGCTCTGTACCTATAAATGGGTGTAAACTCAAATCAAGTTTTCATAGTGTCAAATACTTCATTGAACCGAAAATGACAGCCACTTCGAATGGAATCTACAGCTAGATATTCGAAATATGCAAAAACTGTTGTTTTTATGTTAGAAATTAATTGTGTGGACCTTTCTATGAATAAGAACTCCAAATGTGAAATTAGGTTAAAAACTAGAAAATGGAGTTACAAAATTATATGTAACCAAAACAAACGTGGAGACTTTGTAAACTATTTGTTATTTTTCCTAGAAACTTTTCCTGAAATTTGTATATGCAACAGTTAAGATATTATTCTTTTGCCTTTTTTTCTTTCAGATAAATAAAAAAACGTAAAATGTATCTTTATTCTGCTTACAATCAATTTGATACTCATCATTTCAACATCGTTTGCAACAGCATTTGGTTACTTTTGTCGGCAACAATTCCAACATCAAAGAAAACCAAATACTCGAATAACCGCACACAAAGTAAATTTAAACTATTATTTTGGTAATAACTGGTCTTTGTTACATTTTCTCTATTGTCGGTAGCGTTTGGATAGCTTCACAACTCTAGTTGCCTCTTGTACGCTTTTTATATTTGCATT
Organism: Musca vetustissima; assembly: GCF_032173495.1. Lineage (NCBI taxonomy): Eukaryota > Metazoa > Arthropoda > Insecta > Diptera > Muscidae > Musca > Musca vetustissima. The sequence goes on from NW_026884542.1 coordinate 98,146, forward strand.
CGCATTTTTAAAGCAACAACAATAATACAAACAATAACAATAGCAACAAGACTAACAAGTATTTATTTATCGAACATTTACAATTTGCATATTCGTATTCGTATTCTAGACCAGAACAGGGCGCAAAAAGTCGTTCACTCTGCAAATGCAAATGGTAACATAATCAACGAGTGAACGAACGAGCGCCCAAGGATGTTGTTGCGGTTCATTTGTTCAGCGCTTTGCCTGTTGCAATGCATCGCATTTCATGACGTCCCAAACAACAATAGCAACAACAACGACCAGCATCTCAATAATCAACCACAATAGCTGGTTGGTTGCAACCGACAGCAGCTAGAAAGAAGAACGACCGACGACAGCAACACTATCCGCAAATCCAATGCAATGAAATACTAAACTAAAACATAATGATGTGCTGATATTATTTCAACCTCTGGGGCTAGTTGGTTGGTAATGGAGTGAGAGCAGCATTGGAAATGGACAGGAAAATACTGATAATGGCGATGATGATGACGGCGACACCGACATGGATGCCCAAGTTGATAATGACAACTGCAGATGCTAAGGCAACCGCATTTGCCACATGGCAGCATTAAAAATACACAAAGTTTTGTATTTCAATTATCGAAATCGTTCACAAAACTAAAGTCATAGAGTCTCCATTGCATTTCATATTAGAGTAAGAAGGGTTATTAGGACACATATTTAAATTTTCTACAAATAATTCATATTTGAATGAATACAAGAGACTATGTGAAGGACAAGGGGTAACTTTGGCCAATATGTATTATTGAATAATTGTTCACATATCAATTAACACTTTTTCAATAACCCTTTTAAATGACGACTGAAAGCCACTGGAAAAAAAGAAAGAACTGATGAGGTCGTTGTGCAGCAGAAACATTGAACAATATTTAAAGTTTATCAATGCAATAAGGATTGGAGCAATGTTTTTCAATACTGGCGACAACACCACCATCACCAAGTACAACGAATATGGAATGCTATTGGGTATAATGGTATCAATGGATTAGTTTCTGACTTGAAGACAAACACGTTCGCACACACACAAACACATACATTCACTAATCTTACTGTAGCCACCATCTAAGGAATACATGTTTCCAGTGATCTTTGGCTGTTGTTGTTCCTATGGAATGCTTAGTTCATCGGTTCAATGATTATGTGGTCGGTAGTATGGTTGGATGGTTGGTTGAATCTTATGCCATGTTGTTTGGCCGGATTCATCATTACCCAGTTTGCCAATGCTCTAGCTAACCACACGAGAGAGTCCCTTAATTCGATTCTTCTTTATATTTCCTTATCTGTATGGCGGACAGTTTGACACACAACCGGAGAGACCTTCTCGAACTGTTGCCCAGCTTGCTGCGATATTGATGTAACTTGTAATAGAAAGACCACGGGAGTCCATTCTTGCCAATGTCATTTAACATTTATCAATCAGTAAACAATTGCAAATTGTATCTTTAATTCCTGCTCGAGCGAAGAAATGGCAACGGACCTAAACACCATGCTATGCAATTCTATTTGTCTGTCGATCTATGGGAACAGAGCTCTGTCCACCAATGTGTGTATTTGTGTAGTGGTGTGTGTTTGCATTGGTCATGGCAGAGCCACAAATTCGCATACCGTTCGATTGAACGATTTTGCAGCAACGAGTGACGATGCCATTATAAATAAAGCAAATAATTATAATTAGCGCGTGTTGAATGCAACGACAATGTTATTAAATTACAAATTGTGTGTTGTATCTATGGGGATTAATATGTTTGTATACCCAACCTGCTGAAAGGGCAGAATCGTGGCCAGGGATTAAAAAAATTATCGATTTTTTTCAATAAATAAAAAATAGTCGATTGAATGAAATTTAATTTTGTCACGTGAGTTACATATGTAAAACAGAAATGAGTGGGAAGGTTGCTCTGAAAAGTAAATGTTTGATGTTTATAAATAATTCTTTTACGACAGAATTAGAATTGAGACAACAATGTGTATTTCAGAATACACTTGAATGAAGCTTAATGGTATATTTTCTCTATATCATCAACCAGTAACACCAATGTGTAGATTCCATATGGATTGGCAATTTTAGCGAATTTTTTCAATATAGTTAGTTTAATTTTTTTTAATTTTTAGAAGCCTTGCTGGTATCTATCAAGAATACGTTGAAAAAAATAAAAAGTTGGCCGAACTATTTTCATTGCTTAGTTATATTTTTTTATCAAACAGTCCACGTTGAGTGTAATTGACACAAATTAATTTCGTGCAAAACCAAAATACTCACTCATACACACAATTTGTATGTGTGTTGTTTGTATGGCCAAGACTAAAGGACTCCTCTTAATTCATAATTGAATAAGAAACTTAATTAGATAGCACAACCAACTTATGGTTTATATATAAAAAGGACAAATAAAAAAGCGCACACACACACACACACAGCAAACGAACTCATGCAAACAACTTGGTCTTGACCTAGTTTAAATTCATTACATGTTGTCATTGTTCGGTTATTGTAGTGGTTTTTTCTATTACAATTGTATGCATTTATAATTATTTCTATCGCTGGCTTCTATACGAAGGCGAAATAAAATAAAAAAAACGTACAAAACGTCATCAAAATGAGTATGCTAAAGGAAAGTGACAAAACGTCATAGAATACACTCATATTGTTTATATCCCCATACACAGAATATCGTGTTGTTGTAGTTCCTTTGTAAGCAGATATGTGGCAAGTTCCATTACATCATCGTTTTGTTGGAACTGTTGCAAAACCACAGAATGTTATGTACATATGTGTTGCCATAGAAATAAAAAGACTACAAATGTCATTAATTAATGAAATGAATAGAAAAAAATTAAACAAATATTATGCAGTGATGGTCGTTTGTGTGAATAACACAGGAATTATTTAGAGATACTTTTGATTCATTAAAAATACTCCCCCATATCTGTGTCAGCTAAAATCGAAATATATAGAGTAATCAACATTATCGCCAAGTATTTTGAAAAGTGTATGAAATCTATGAAGATTGGGTAATGATATCAGATATTTACACTTTTCCGCGCTAATCATTGGGATTCGCCCAAAAGCTGCAGATAGCTGAAAGGGTAACTTCTCTATCGATAAAGTGATATGCTTTGTTATGCTCTTTCAATCATATTGATGACTTATAAATGCGACCAATTTTAAAACACATTATAATCAGCTTCGACTAAAGCTTTATCCATTGGAGGGCAGATAAACAATTCATTATTCAATTTAATTGAGGGCAGCTGACGTCAAAGATAATTTACGGTGATAAATTCACCACCCCTAGTCAATAAACTTAAAAATTTCATTTCAACATGGCCGACAAGCTATTCCGTTCGTTGTTAATAGTTCTACAAAAAATGAATACCTCTTAAAAAGTGGTGTAAGAAGAAATTAATAAAATGGCATATCACATAGCAAAGTTGTATTCTTACAATAGATAAACGTCTAACACCTGTTTGGGCCACAAAAATGCAACAGGGAAGTGAACATCCGTTCCGGATGAAAAAAATTATTCCAATACTTCGGCAATGTAAAGATAGTCAAACGAAGCCAATGAAACAGTTTTTGTTTTCATCATATAGCACCTCGGAAGGCAAATTAAAAAAAAATGAAAATTCAAGAGAAAACAAGAATGTAGACCTTCCTGACTTGATTTTAAAATTATTCTTTACATGCACGACAAGGCATTTGGGTCCATTCACAACCAAAATTTAAATAATTTTTTCAAATCGAAAAAAATATTTCAATTCTACAATAGTTTTTAACAACAATTGGTAAAAATGCCCTTAATAAATATAGTAGAATTCGGACGTGGGAACATTGGTTTATCGAAAAATGCCAATGAATCTTCAAGCTCTTTGCTTCAATTAAAATAAACCTCGGTTAATTGAAAATCTGTATAAGAGAAAGACTTTTTTGTTGCAAAAACACAAAAAATATAAGACGGGCTTCGTTTAAGAGAAAAAATATAATTTTTGGAACGGCGACGAAATTTCATTAAATAAAAAATAAAATATTATTGGACATTTTTCTACGGAAAAAGTAAGTTCTTACACATTTTATTTCAATATTTATAAATTTCACGTTTTTTTTGTCGGATCGTTATAAGTTGTTAGATCGTTATAAGTTACTGAATCGTCGCAGAGATCTATTTTAGGTCTTTTAATTTGAAAATCAGTATGTGCCTTTCACTCTGTTGGGACATGCATCTAATGTTAGGAATGTTTGATATTAGCATGATATTTCATTTCCAGGAACTGTTGGTTTAGATGCAGATATAGCTAAATTATTGTTCGATTTGGGATGAAATTAAATTGTGAATAATAAAAAAAGCTTCATGTTAAAAGCTTCAAACCTGTCCGAAACATATATAAATCAGGTATTCGCAGGCCAAACCAAAAAACTTGTGCTACATTGTATAGTTTTATCTTCGTTGACATTCTAAATAAATTGTGTGTTTTTTTTTGTAATTTTGTCAGTTATATTATTTTGCTTTCCATTTGAATGCATTATTAGCCTTTGTCTAAACAATTCATGTTTTTCATTTTCGGTTTGTTCCAGCTTCTGCACACCAACCATTACAATTATAATTTTACATTTTGATGCTAACGTGCAGTGTGACTGACTGTAAAGAATAATTCTTAAAGCATTCCAATTATGATTGCTTTGTCGTAGTGCTGCACTGCTCACCCATTGTGTTGTATTAGAAAGCCAAAGTTATACTTTTTGTCCATTGTTTGGATACAAAAAAATCCTTCCACCCTCGTCGCAGCACCCTTGACCAGTAGTTTGCATGTACATTCATCGTCGTCATCATCTGTGGTAATGTCCAAGTCCATTTAATGGTTGCCTGCCAGCCTGACTGCCTCATTGGATGACTGTGATTTGTATTTCTCGTCATCTTCATCGTTGTCGTCGTACTGTGTTGTTGTAGTGTTTTTTTACACAGTTTCTGTTTATAAAGTGATTTTTTGTGTTATCCTTAATTGACTTGCGGCAATGTTATGTTTTTTTGTTGTTGATGTTTTTGTTGTTGCAAAGCAATGCATTTCATTTCATTGCATTGTTTGGATTTTGAGCATTTGTTGCATTATTATTAAAGTTCTGGTGTTGTGTCGGTCGTCCATACTGTCGTCGTTGTGGCTGTTGCCGTTGTTGTACAATGAAAAAGTATTGTTTTAATAACGTTTTAATTTTAGACCAGTAAAAGCTATTCATTTCACAAGGGTTGCTTTATTATTGCCATCAAATCTCGATTCAGACAAGGAATCTGCTTTGAATATGAAAATTGTGTTGATGGTGGTGTAGGGTATAAAAAGGAAATTGTACAAAATAGGGAATTATTAAAGTCCTTGGTGAGTAATTATAGTTTCGTTTGTATTGTAATTTGTTCTAGAGAGGTGCACCATATTCATTCATTTTGTTAGAAATAATTATTTAAGGCATATCTTTGTAGTCGAGTCGAAATGGGTGAGGAAAAATTAAAAACAAAATCGATATTGTAGAGACATTCGATAATATTTTTTAAAAAATGAATGCGTTTGAAAATAGTAGTTTAAATGTATAATTATATCCATTAACGGCAACGTCTATTACCAGGAAAACATGTTTTTAGATAAAAAGTTCCAATATAATTTGACTTTAGTATCAGAAGAGCGAATGTAGCAAGTGGATTCGAAACCAATGAATACAAATCAATAACCAATGAATACAAACCAATGAATACAAATCAAACCGATGCCTAAAATTTAAATACATAAATCAATGCATATATGTTTTATAAAAGCCACTGGTTTGTATTTAATTGTGCTTAATATTGAATTGAATGCTATGGAAATTGCGGGCGTACGTATGTACGTATTTCAGAACAAATTTTTACATAGGCTATAATTGTCACACAATGGTTATCAGAACATCAGGCCACAGGCCAAACACTTTATTATGGTTCAAACATATACATAAAACATAAACTATGTATAGGCACACATAATGCACACATTATTATGTATTTGTATGTGCAGTCGAATCCGTTTTATTTGAAACCGTTTAATTAAAACCTCCGGCTAATTGAAACTAAATAACTAATAATTCTTTAAAATTTTCACACAAAATCGGTTTCATATATATGGATGCGGAAGCAATTTCTAAATATTTAAAGAGCTGGATATATTCTTTGTATTTTACTGTCAGATTTATTAACATAATTTATTGAACTTCAGTTAAATGAAACATACATCAATTATAGCATTATTGAAAAACTCGGGTAATTGAAGCAAACTCACTCACTTTCGATTAAACGGATTTGACTGTATATCTTCCTTTGACCATAGTTACTGTAGTTCGTTGTGGACAATCATATCCACATCAAGCCACCACATATCAACTAATGCACATACATTAACACATAAATGAAAACATTAATGTATATAATGGGAAAATTTTGTATCTTTTTTGCTTTATCAAATAAATTGACCATAAACATCAATGTAAATAATAACGATGTTCATATTGCCCGTCGTCCATCGAATCGGAATGGTAGAGAAACTAATTTGAACAATGACCAATACATTTTTGTTTGTAATAAATACATATTTATGAATTCTTTAACAAAAAATAACCTTTAATCTGAAGCATCCATTTCATATAAATGCTCAATGGGTGCCAGAGAAACGACAAAAAAGTTATAAGCCACAGGCAGAGGCGCATCATTGTAATCAAATATTTACAAATGAAAAATCATTTACAGTTGATTGCATCATACTCAGAGAGGTCAAACTGCAGATGCTGTTCCCAACACTCAAAATAAAAAAAATGGATTGAAAAAAAAACACTCTCCGAACTTGAACAAATATAATTACGGAAAATGACTTTGAAAGAAATCGAATGGAAAAATGGTTTTCTTGTTCGAACGAATTTGTGTTCGATGAAAAAATAAAACGAATTGAAAAAAAAAAACATAACTAACAGAACACACTATCTATCTGAAAATTAGTTTAAAGGGGAAAGAGAAACAAAATCGATGAATGTGGTCATTTGGACGATGTCATGTATACCAACACCGAACGAAAAACCTCCACATCTCTCTAATGCTGATAACAAAAATGTCACAGAGGATGGATGCAGCAGTAACTTTTGGGCTTCCGTTTTCGGTTATTTAAAGGGGTTTTTCGGATGCTTTTGTGCTCTGCTATCAGCAGTGGCAAATGAAGCGCAACCACGTTCTGTCCATTCATTTAAATTAAGTTTTTATTCATATTTTCATTTTCCCTTTTTTGGGGGGTTTCTAACGATATAGTTTGGCTTTTGGTTTCACACCAAAAAAAAAAAGAAAAGAGCCAATAAAGGCTTATGGGCTGTAGAAAAGAGGGTGTCACTAAAAAAATATTTTACAAATTACTTTTCAATTGTTTATTTTAGGTTAAAGTTGATTTACATGTGGGGATGTTGGAAGTGCCATCAAAACTGTTATTGACATTTAACTCGAATGTTATATTATTGAACTATATTTTAATGCGTCCAAGGATTTTATAGGAAAATTATTGGACATATTTTTAAAAGCATATGCAAAAAAGTTTTAAAAATATAGTAAAATTTGACATCTCGGCATTTATATTCCGAGCATTAAAATCATTAAAAGAAAAATCCAACATTTTATTGTGTTTCCAACAAAACATGACATGTCCGAAAATACCATTATCCAAAGTGCAGAGTTATATATATGCACATATATACTACAATTCTTTTCTATTTATTTTTTCACACCAACTTCCGCACAGAAACAAAACATTGACACAGATTAAATTCTTTTGTAACAATACGACAGTTGGGATTCATTCAATTTATTTCTAATTTCCATTAGTTACACTTTTTGCAAACAGAGTTTTTCACTTGATACCGAAAAATCGAGATTTCATATATTTACAAAAATGAAACACAACAACAACTGACAATGTTTTTTGTCGTCCGAATAAGGATTAACAAAGAAATAGTTTTCTCAGTCACAATTGTTGAACGTGTGATATTGCACACTTACCATACCACACCACAAAAGCACACACACATGCGGGCACTCTGCATCATCATGGGATCGATCGATGGATGGCTCATGGCTGCACTCAAACATTTTTGAAGCATAGAATTTCATAGTTACTGCCATTACGGATGTCACAAGGAGGATTGTCAGATATGTATGTCCATGTTCATATTTACCACTAAGCTATTTGGCGCTCTTCTACACTTTGTGGTCGTTTGGTCCACATTAATGGTACTCGCACACAACGTCATAGCGACGAACATGATGCATAATGCTTAGCATGGAACGTTGAACGTGGACGCTTTAAGCTATTTTGATGGTATCGAAACCATGTATTTGAAATTGCTTTTTGATTTTTGGAACTTGTTCAAATATTGATTGTTAGAATATAACGGAAATGGTAGACAAAAAAAATAGAAACATTGTAACAAAAAAGATTAAAAAACAAACCGATTTCGAGCAGTGAAGCAGCAACAGCAGTGAATGTAAACCCCAAAGGTTATGCGGAGATTACATGGGAATTAATGAGTTTCAGTTATCAGAGTTTTCAATAAAATTGTAATTCTAATTTTAATTTATTCGTGTTATGAGTTTTTTTTCGTAAGAAAGTGGCTATAGGTTCTGTTTTTCCACTAATTGTCTATTCAAATTTGGTTAGAATAATGAATATGGTTTCACCAATTTGAGCATTTGCCAAGAGTGAAATTTGTTAATATGGAATCTATTCAGAAGGCTTCACCATTCAAGCATTCTATTAATCCCTACGGCAATATTCGATTCCAATGAGTTCATTCCATAAAAAACCCCAGTGAATTGTAGGACATGTGCCGGCCGCAACAAACATTAGTAAGTATAGAAAATTTATTTCCCATAAAACCATAGTCACAATGTAAGTAACCCCCAATTTTCCATTTGAAATATAAGCATTTGCCTATGGCCATAAATTGTTTTTTATAGCCTTGAAACTTTGCATTTGAAGGGTTTTTAAATGGGGACTTGACAGCAGAAATCTTACGATAACATCTTTGTAATACCACTTCGCTTGAAAAAACCCTAATTTTTTGTTAATTTTAAAATTTAATAAATTTTGTCCTCTCTATTTCCTAGAAAATCAAATCGCTTCTAGACATCATATCCTGTCATATGACAAACAGCTTTTGTTCTAAAATTTCAACAAAAAAATCTCGACTAACAAACAACAATAACAAATAAAATCTCATAACGAACGTGTTTATCCTCATCCGTTGTGGGGGTTGTGGCCTCAAAAATATTTTAATTATTTCCTTAATTTATTATTGTTGTTGCCGTTACTTCATAACGGAAATACAATGTCTTACTTTTACTCGTTTCATTTTTTTTTTTTGTTTTTTGAGAAATATTTTTCAGAAATTTTATACGGCGATGTGCGTAGTGAAAAAACAAAAACAACACAACAAATGCCCTCACAACACTTTGGCATTCGTATGGAATTCTTGACGATGGAGGATTATGACTGTTCCCAAAACATGTTCCCTACCAAACAAACAACCATGTGATGTCTAGACTCTGAGCTGTGCCGAGATTTTTCAGTTACCGGATGTAGGCGAAAAAATGTAAAGCCCTTGCTGCCGCGTCTTTTGTACTCTTCTTTTTGTTTTGTTTGTTTGCTTGCATTCTCTGTTATTATTTAAAACAACAATACATTTGCAAAACCATGAAGCCAACGTTAAGGAAAAAGGGGGAAATGCAAAGGCGAAAGTCCCCCAAAGGATAAACAGAGTATGAAAATGAACTGAACACCAACCAACAAAGAGAACGGCGAAAACAAAATATGGGCAACAGAGCGTTAAATTAAATTGCATTTTCCGGACATTCGGGGTGTTGGCTGTTCATAAATTACGTATAATGTGCATTTATAATAAGCTCTGTTGTCGCTGTTGGTTGTTGGACTGTTGTTCGTAGATCCTTCGTTACAGGCAAACTGACTCTTTCTCTCTCTATCTCCTCTCGCTGCTCCAACAAAAACAAATTGCAGGGAAATGAAGCCATTTCACCACAAACATCAACGTATAGTATTACATAAAGTACCATAAATGTGGTTAACTATATATACCGAATTTTCAATGGTTTACTTTATTTTGAAGGTGTTGTAATTATCGGGGGAAATTTACGAAAATCGCGAGTCAAAATTAATCGGCATAAAATATTTCTTTTGCATATTTTAGGTTGGGGAAAAGAAATCCATTATTTTTTCGGCAGTTGGCTGCACTGATAGATTCCTCATAAAGTAGGGGATACTGGGGAACCTTCGGCATCGGAGCACATTCGGCAATCTCGTTTTCGATATGAAGCACAGTGAGAGCTTCATCACTTGCTTCGATACATAGGTATCGAATATCAAAATAAATAAACAAACAAAGTTTGAAAACTCTAGCTAATAAGCACATTTAGATGCACGGGTTTTTGTATGTTTACAGATTTTTTTGTAATATTTCCATTCCATTTTGTATGTATTTCGTGTATAAGAATTTTACAATTTTATGGAAATATTATCAAAAAGTCTTTAATTAGGTCATTATTCCTATAAAAATAATTAAAAATATAATGTTTTTAGAAGATTTATAGAAAAAAATGACAAAAACTATAAAAAGTACCTTCGGGGTAGATTCGACATTTTCTAGTGGGGCACAGTCATATGAAAATAATTAAAAATGTAATGTTTTTAGAAGTTTTAAAAAAAATGACAAAAATTATAAAAAGTACCTTGGGAGTAGATTCGGCATTTTAAAGTGAGTATTATTATTTTCTTATTTGTTTTGTTTTTTTTTTTTTTGAGTTTGTCTTTAAAAATAATCTTTTAATATGGTTCCAAGTTACATATATAAGACCAAACGAGCTTATATTGACAAAAATGCGATAGAAAAATGCTATTTCCGGTAGTGTATATGACCTTGAGACGTCAATGTCCGCCGCTAAAAATATAGTCTTAAAAGTCGAACATTGACTCGCGTATTAAAACAAAATAGATCCTTTAGAGGATCTGAATTCCAACAAGACTGATAGAAATGATAATCACCAGACTATGACTATGGGCCGAATGTGCCCCATCAAATGCCGGGTAGGAAAGCATTCGGCGAATTTGACTTTTTTTTTACAAAACTGTAAAAATTTTAAACTAATACTAATTTATAAACATTTGTGGAACCGAATTTACCCTAGTCTTCCCTATAGATCAAACAATTTCAGATTTATGCTCTTTGGAAGGGCGATATTTTGCAGTAAAAAATTATTTACAATTTTTTGTTTGATGCATTCAGTTGTGAGTTACAGGGTGTTCAAAATGGAAGTGAACAATGTGAAAAATTGGTACATTTTACGTTTTTTTTTTTTTTTTTTGACAATGTTGAAAATGCAAGTTAAGCGGCTAAAATTGTGATTGGTGTTTATGGTTCGATACTGTAACATCTAATTATGTGCGATTTTAGATTACGTTCAGGAATTTTTGATGGTAAGGATGCACCTCGCACATGTAGGCCGGTCGTCGAAAATGTCGATTAAATCGGAGAAATGATCGAAGTTGACCGGCATGTTAGCAGTCGTAACATCTCCCAGGAGCTAAAAATTGACCATAAAACTTTTTGAAACCAGAAATCAGAAACGGCCAGAATAAAATTTTTTATCTAGGGAGGATTGTGGAAATCGACTACTAGAGTTGTTTTTTTTTTTTTTTGCAAATAGAGAGTTTTTCTGCAGATTGAGAGGACTTCTAAGAGAGAGGCCATATGATATTACCTTTAAAATGCCAACAAATCATACAAACAAAAATAAATAAAGCCCTATAACTCATATAAAAATAATGGTTTTCTTTTTTCCCAACCTAATGTTTCTTTGTAAAATTGAGGGTAAGTTAAAATTTAAATAAGTTTTTACGCTATTTCGCCATATATACCCACATATTCATTTGATGAAAACGCAATACATTTTCCATTTGTTTCACACATTCTTCTAATTAAAATTATTATTGAACAATAAAGTACACTCAATACTTGATCTACATCCATGTCTAGCAAATATTGAAAAACGTGCAAGACTTCTTAATAAAGTTCATTTACACTCTTCACAAGCATTTGCAGTTAGTGATGTCTATATAGCGTTTTTTTTTTTTTTTTGATAATAGTTTACTGAAAAAAAAATCGTTATTTTCAAGATAAGTTAACTATTACCCGCAGTATGCATATCTACGAAATATTATGTTATATTAAAATTGATCTGGATGCTGCTCTGGATCTGGATGTACAATTTGTGGAAACTTTAACAAAATATTTCAATTGATAAAAAGGCCGAAGTTGTAACACCGTTTTTGATTAAACGAACAAACGAAATTAATGAATTGCAATGTACTTGATATGTGCGTGTGTTTGTGTGTGCAGGGAATATATGCACACATACATACATTCACATCGAATACCCATACAAACATAAGATTCTATCGATGATTGCAGACAATAAAGTGCCTTGCTTTATTAGTTTTCATAAGTTTTCTGCGGCCACTTCTTCTTTGTCTAGCACTTCCTACACTGCTATTTGATAGAATTCAATGTTTATGCACCAGACGTTTGCCCAAGTATAGACACACTTCGTAGCATGAATCTGTGAATTTATGAAGAATAAGAAGGCCACACACGAGCAAACAGCTCACTTCGTTGGCGTTTAGCTTTTGTTGTGGAGTGCATTGTATGAATTTGTTTGCTTTATTTATTGTTTTCTTCTGTTGATGTTCTCGTTATAAACAAACTAAAGAAAATGCTTTGTTTTACTTGAGTTTTCTTTCAATACCATTTATTGTTGTTGGTGGAACTCCAAATCAGAAGAAGGAAGTAAAATAAAAATTCTTCCATACTCTATTTAAAAAATCAACGCGCACATGCATTCATGTGTTTCGAATATCTCTATTAATTCACCACAGGTTTAGAATTCAAAACTGACAAATGACGTGGTGAATTGCTGAAATGCCTATATTTTATTGAAAACTTGAATTACACTGTGATCCAGTGCATTATGTCTCCATGGTTACTTTCGAGAATATGCAAAGAATAACTTTCTGAGTCAATTTATCCATGTGCGTCCGTCTGTTGATATAAAATTGTGGCATTTATGATCCGACTTGAATGAAATTCGCTACAGCGCATTTTTTTGGCCCAAAGACTAACTCTATTGAAATTAGCGAAAATCGGTTCAGATTTACATATATCTCCCATCTATATATGATTAAAATATTATATGAGTACTGTCATTAAAAATTATTTCTCTTTGCATGATATTGGTTCTTTCCCAACTTCGTCTTGATAGCTAGCTGCTATAGTTTTGTAAACTTCTTGGAATACTTTAGTTGTTCAAACTTTTGCCATTCATTGTCATTGCAGCTGCAACTGAATGGAGTACCACACATTTTTACTTAGCATCTGACAAAAAAGCGAAACGAATTCTTTCATCTTTCTTTTCTGGCGAGCATTGATGTTTACTTCGCTTGACTTTATTCTTTATTGTCGTTTTATTACAAAAGACGATATGACACAGACAGCAAATGGAGCAAGTTTTATTCCCGTTGCTGACTTTTGTTTGTGTCAATAAATGTACCATAAATTATTGACTTCTTTGTAGTTTCTCTTGGGTCCATGTGTGCAGAGAATAATGTGAAGTTTCGTATATAGTATTTTTTTATTATTATTTTATACGTTTTTTTTTCGCAAAAATCCCTGGTATTCCATATTTCATGCTTACTTAAATTCGAATCTGCATTGGGTTTTAATGTGCTGCTCATTTTTATAACAATTACCGAGTCCTGAATAATATTGAGTGCAGACAAATTTAATACATATTTATATATATATTTGCTCTCAATTGATATTTAACTACTTCGATTGCTATTGGAATACAGAGAAACACACACACACCACTCAACATTGATTGACCGGAAAGTGCAGTTCCCTACACAGCAGTCGCTGCAGAGAGCATTCAACCACAAATTATTTGCCTTAATGGATGGATAATTAATTGCTGTAATGGCCTTGTTTTTATTGTTATATGCCAAAATAAAGAGGAAGAATGGAAAAAAACACAGCAAAGAAAATCGAAAAGAGATAAGCAAAAAATGGACCAGTAATTGTAATTAAAAAAAGAAGCCTTATAAACAAAAGCCAACTACAATTACACTACGAAATGGAACGGAAAAATTCAAAGTTAAATAAGCATTGACTGCAAATTTGATATTATTTTTAATTAAGAGCTCTAAAGGAAAATCAAATAACAAAAACACGTCAAAAGGTAATATAGAGAATGTAAATAAAAATTGCAGTACTGGTTTTATTAGGAATGTCATTAAATTTTCTTATTTCAAAAAGTCATGGTAAATTGAACAATGTATTAAAACACTAAAACGTATATTAAATAAACTGAAGTGTGAGCAATAATACGATATTTTCACTATTCCGTTGCAATTGTCTCAATTTATTATGAACCAACTCAATTTATTATGAACCATAAATTGTGCTCATAAAAGAATGCAGGAAGTCCAAGGTTAACAAAATTACCAAAAATAAAACTTTATCAAATTTATAAATACTTAAGTTGAATAAAATCGATTACCTTTTAGTCTATATAATCCACATCCAAACTTACCTAAAAAAAGACAATTAGAATTTGAATTATTATTGGATTAAAAAACATTTTCTAAATATAATTATCATAAGAACATTTAAAAGAATAATTTTAGCATTAAATGTAATACATAAATACAATTTAAATTCCTTTTTATTAAAACAGCCGTTTGAGAAACAAAACTACTACAATTTTATTTCATTTTTTGCATTTATGTGTCATACTGCATTCCACAATTATAACAATGACACATTTACATGTTCAGTCGTAGCTTTGTTTGGATTGTCCAGCTCCATCACCCACACTACACGAATTATTATTGCATTTTTTTTTTTGCTTTAAAGAAATACGAGAATGAAATAAAATTTTACTATAATTATATCAGACCATGACTATCGTCCGACTATACCTACATGCATAAAAACTATTCCTTAATAATAAACTAAACTTGTACATTTCATAATACTAGACGAAATAGTTTTTACATCGTCTAGTCACCTTTACTCCGCATGTAAACTTTACTCGATCATAATTGCAATAGGTAGCTGCTGTGGTCAGAACTTATTCAGCTATATAAAAAAACGTTTTAATATTGGAAGACCTATAAAATGCTAACGCGAATAATACAGTTATGTAAGAATACAAAGCTTTAAACTGAAACCTGACATTCCCTCACAGGTTCGTTTCACAGCTAGCACTTTTATATTCAATTACAGAAAGAATATTTTCGAAACAGAGTAGTTGTTCGTTTACCTCGTCGTAATTCATAAATAGACCACGCAATTTGACAATCCGTTCAGTTCGAATCGAGACGCGCGCTCTATACACGGATTACGGGAACTACCTTTAAATCGAATTTAAGTGCAAACGGATTTCCAATATCGCTTCTAATAACCATTAAAGTGAAACGAAACAAACACGACATTTGAAGAAAAAAAAAATAAGTGAAATGTAAAATAAATAAATAAAAGAATTGAAAAATATAAGTAAAATGTTAAAGCTTTCGATATTACTAAGCATATTAGTGGCAACCACTATAGCTTTAACGTATTCTGGAAAGCCTTACATACATATACGCCAGGGCGTAAAACCCAATCAATTGATTATCAGTGTTCGACATCCATGTACAAATATTACACGAAAAACAACAACAGAATTTCCACCAAACGACGATAACTCGACGACAACAGAGGACTCAACTGGAAATAATGATTGTTCAGACCAAAAACACCACTCGAAAGAGAGCAGTTGTTCGTCGCACTCATCAGAAGAATTTCATTCTGATTGCTTGAATACATCCGAAGAACATCGCTCGAAAAGTTCATGTTCATCATCGTCAGAGGAAAGCCAATGTTCCTGCTCTTCATCATCGAAAGAAGAAGATTGCGAATATCACTCTAAATCTAAGTGTTCGTCATCATCAGAACCAGGATCAATGGAAAAATCACAAAATTCTTGCTCTTCTTCTTCAGATTCTTCGGTGTCTTATGAATGTGATGGAGATTTAAGCAATGAATCCCTACAGGACCACAGCCACATTGGCTCATGTAGCTCTTCAGAAGAGTCCCATTCAAAAGAGACAACTGTAGAATCGGACAAAAACACATATTTTCCAACGATAGCAACATCAACCTTATCTCCAGAATCTACCACTACTCCAGTAGAGACTGGTTCTACCGAAAGGCCCGACGCAACAACCATACCCATTCTATCTACGACGATGGACACATCTGAAACTGAACGCACTACTACATCAACATTTGAAACGACCCTTACAACGCTAGAGGAAGATGGCGGAGCTTTATCAGACAATAGCACAATCACCATGCCAATAGCCGATACTACAACACCGTCAAGCTCAATAACGACCTCAACGCCAATAAGTTGGAATACTGAAACAACAGAAAGTAAATCCACCACTACAGAAACAAGTATAACTACATCGATGAGTGAAGAAACCACCGCCCATGTAAATGACACAACAACACCTTCAGGTGAGGCAACAACGACGAAGTCAGAAGGCGAAGGAACCGCTCCACCGGTTGGTGAAACTACAACACTGTCTTCGGGAGGTGAAGGAACAACAACATCTTCAGGTAAAGCAACAACGACGACGTCGGAAGGCGAAGCAACCACACCATCTGTTGTTGAAACTACAACACCGTCTTCGGGAGGTGATGGAACAACAACACCTTCAAGTGAAACAACAACGACGACGTCGGAAGTTGAAGAAACTACTCCAACTGTTGGTGAAACTACAACACCGTCTTCTGAAGGTGAAGCAACAACAACACCTTCAAGTGAAGCAATAACGACGACGTCAGAAGGCGAAGGAACTACTCCATCTGCTGGTGAAACTACAACACCGTCTTCGGGAAGTGAAGTAACAACAACAACGACGACGACGTCGGAAGGCGAAGGAACCACTCCACCTGTTGGTGAAACTACACCACCGTCTTCGGGAGGTGAAGGAACAACAACACCATTAAGTGAAACAACGACGACGTCAGAAGGCGAAGGAACCACTCCACCTGTTGGTGAAACTACAACACCGTCTTCGGGAGGTGAAGGAACAACAACATCTTCAGGTGAAGCAACAACGACGACGTCCGAAGGTGAAGAAACCACTCTACCTGTTGGCGAAACTACAACACCGTCTTCGGGTGGTGAAGGAACAACAACACCTTCAGGAAAAGGAACAACGACGACGTCGGAAGGTGAAGGAACAACTCCACCTGTTGGTGAAACTACAACACCGTCGTCGGGAGGCGAAGGAACAACAACACCTTCAAGTGAAGCAACAACGACAACGTCGGAAGGTGAAGGGACGACGTCCGAAGGTGAAGTAACCACTCCACCTGTTGGTGAAACTACAACACCGTCTTCGGGAGATGCAGGAACAACAACATCTTCAGGTAAAGCAACAACGACGACGTCCGAAGGTGAAGGAACCACTCCACCTATTGGTGAAAGTACAACACCGTCTTCGGGAGGTGAAGGAACAACAACATCTTCAGGTGAAGCAACAACGACGACGTCCGAAGGTGAAGGAACCACTCCACCTATTGGTGAAAGTACAACACCGTCTTCGGGAGGTGATGGAACAACAACACCTTCAAGTGAAGCAATAACGACGACGTCAGAAGGCGAAGGAACTACTCCACCTGCTGGTGAAACTACAACACCGTCTTCGGGAAGTGAAGTAACAACAACAACGACGACGACGTCGGAAGGCGAAGGAACCACTCCACCTGTTGGTGAAACTACACCACCGTCTTCGGGAGGTGAAGGAACAACAACACCATTAAGTGAAACAACGACGACGTCAGAAGGTGAAGGAACCACTCCACCTGTTGGTGAAACTACAACACCGACTTCGGGAGGTGAAGGAACAACAACATCTTCAGGTGAAGCAACACCTGTTGGTGAAACCACCACTCCTGTCAGCGAAATTACAACACCATCTTCGGGAGGTGCAGGATCAACAACACCATCAAGTGAAGCAACAACGACGACGTCGGAAGGTGAAGGAACCACTCCACCTGTTGGTGAAACTACAACACCGTCTTCGGGAGGTGAAGGAACAACAACATCTTCAGGAGAAGGAACAACGACGACGTCCGAAGGTGAAGGAACCACTCCACCTGTTGGTGAAACTACAACACCGTCTTCGGGAGGTGAAGGAACAACAACATCTTCAGGTGAAGCAACAACGATGACGTCCGAAGGTGAAGGAACCACTCCACCTGTTGGTGAAACTACAACACCGTCTACAACACCGTCTTCGGGAGGTGAAGGAACAACAACATCTTCAGGTGAAGCAACAACGACGACGTCCGAAGTTGAAGGAACCACTCCACCTATTGGTGAAACTACAACACCGTCGTCGGGAGGCGAAGGAACAACAACACCTTCAAGTGAAGCAACAACGACGACGTCGGGAGGCGAAGGAACCACTCCACCTGTTGGTGAAACTACAACACCGTCTTCGGGAGGTGAAGAAACAACAACATCTTCAGGTGGAGAAACAACGACGACGTCCGAAGGTGAAGGAACCACTCCACCTATTGGTGAAAGTACAACACCGTCTTCGGGAGGTGAAGGAACAACAACATCTTCAGGTGAAGCAACAACGACGACGTCCGAAGGTGAAGGAACCACTCTACCTGTTGGTGAAACTACAACACCGTCTTCGGGAGTTGAAGGAACAACTCCACCTGTTGGTGAAACTACAACACCGTCTTCGGAAGGTGAAGGAACAACAACACCTTCAGGTGAAGCAACAACGACGATGTCGGAAGGTGAAGGAACCACTCCATCTGTTGGTGAAACTACAACACCGTCGTCGGGAGGTGAAGGAATAACAACACCATTCAGTGAAACAACGACGACGTCTGAAGGCGAAGGAACCACTCCACCAGTTGGTGAAACTACAACACCGTCTTCGGGAGATGCAGGAACAACAACATCTTCAGGTAAAGCAACAACGACGACGTCCGAAGGTGAAGGAACCACTCCACCTATTGGTGAAAGTACAACACCGTCTTCGGGAGGTGATGGAACAACAACGACGACGTCAGAAGGCGAAGGAACTACTCCACCTGCTGGTGAAACTACAACACCGTCTTCGGGAAGTGAAGTAACAACAACAACGACGACGAAGTCGGAAGGCGAAGGAACCACTCCACCTGTTGGTGAAACTACACCACCGTCTTCGGGAGGTGAAGGAACAACAACACCATTAAGTGAAACAACGACGACGTCAGAAGGTGAAGGAACCACTCCACCTGTTGGTGAAACTACAACACCGACTTCGGGAGGTGAAGGAACAACAACATCTTCAGGTGAAGCAACAACGACGACGTCCGAAGGTGAAGGAACCACTCCACCTATTGGTGAAAGTACAACACCGTCTTCGGGAGGTGAAGGAACAACAACATCTTCAGGTGAAGCAACAACGACGACATCCGAAAGTGAAGGAACCACTCCACCTATTGGTGAAAGTGCAACACCGTCTTCGGGAGGTGAAGGAACAACAACATCTTCAGGTGAAGCAACAACGACGACGTCCGAAGGTGAAGGAACCACTCCACCTGTTGGTGAAACCACCACTCCTGTCAGCGAAATTACAACACCATCTTCGGGAGGTGCAGGATCAACAACACCATCAAGTGAAGCAAAAACGACGACGTCGGAAAGTGAAGGAACCACTCCACCTGTTGTTGAAACTACAACACCGTCTTCGGGAGGTGAAGGAACAACAACATCTTCAGGAGAAGGAACAACGACGACGTCCGAAGGTGAAGGAACCACTCCACCTGTTGGTGAAACTACAACACCGTCTTCGGGAGGTGAAGGAACAACAACATCTTCAGGTGAAGCAACAACGATGACGTCCGAAGGTGAAGGAACCACTCCACCTGTTGGTGAAACTACAACACCGTCTTCGGGAGGTGAAGGAACAACAACATCTTCAGGAGAAGGAACAACGACAACGTCGGAAGGTGAAGGAACAACTCCACCTGTTGGTAAAACTACAACACCGTCTTCGGGAGGTGAAGGAACAACAACATCTTCAGGTGGAGCAACAACGACGACGTCCGAAGGTGAAGGAACCACTCCACCTATTGGTGAAAGTACAACACCGTCTTCGGGAGGTGAAGGAACAACAACATCTTCAGGTGAAGCAACAACGACGACGTCCGAAGTTGAAGGAACCACTCCACCTATTGGTGAAACTACAACACCGTCGTCGGGAGGCGAAGGAACAACAACACCTTCAAGTGGAGCAACAACGACGACGTCGGGAGGCGAAGGAACCACTCCACCTGTTGGTGAAACTACAACACCGTCTTCGGGAGGTGAAGAAACAACAACATCTTCAAGTGAAGGTGTAACGACAACGTCGGAAGGTGAAGGAACAACTCCACCTGTTGGTGAAACTACAACACCGTCTTCGGGAGGTGAAGAAACAACAACATCTTCAGGTAGAGCAACAACGACGACGTCCGAAGGTGAAGAAACCACTCCACCTGTTGATGAAACTACAACACCGTCTTCGGGAGTTGAAGAAACAACAACATCTTCAGGTGAAGCAACAACGACGACTTCCGCAGGCGAAGGAACCACTCTACCTGTTGGTGAAACTACAACACCGTCTTCGGGAGGTGAAGGAACAACAACAAGTTTAAGTGAAGCAACAACGACGACGTCGGAATTCGAAGGAACCACTCCATCTGTTGGTGAAACTACAACACCGTCGTCTGGAGGTGATGGAACAACAACACCTTCAAGTGAAGCAACAACGACGACGTCGGAAGGTGAAGGAACCACTCCACCTGTTGGTGAAACTACAACACCGTCGTCGGGAGGCGAAGGGACAACAACACCTTCAAGTGAAGCAACAACGACGACGTCGGAAGGTGAAGGAACAACTCCACCTGTTGATGAAACTACAACACCGTCGACTGGAGGCGAAGGAACAACAACACCTTCAAGTGAAGCAACAACGAAAACGTCGGAAGGTGAAGGAACAACTCCACCTGTGGGTGAAACTACAACACCGTCGTCGGGAGGCGAAGGAACCACTCCATCTGTTGGTGAAACTACAACACCGTCGTCTGGAGGTGATGGAACAACAACACCTTCAAGTGAAGCAACAACGACGACGTCCGAAGGTGAAGGAACCACTCCACCTGTTGTTGAAACTACACCACCGTCTTCGGGAGGTGAAGGAACAACAACATCTTCAGGTGAAGCAACAACGACGACGTCGGAAGGTGAAGGAACCACTCCACCTGTTGGTGAAACTACAACACCGTCGTCGGGAGGCGAAGGAACAACAACACCTTCAAGTGAAGCAACAACGACAACGTCCGAAGGTGAAGGAACAACAACATCTTCAGGTGAAGCAACAACGACGACGTCCGAAGGTGAAGGAACCACTCCACCTGTTGGTCAAACTACAACACCGTCTTCGGGAGGTGAAGAAACAACAACATCTTCAAGTGAAGCTACATCGACAACGTCGGAAACTACACCACCGTCTTCGGGAGGTGAAGGAACAACAACATCTTCAGGTGAAGCAACAACGACGACATCCGAAGGCGAAGGAACCGCTCCACCTGTTGGTGAAACTACAACACCGTCTTCGGGAGGTGAAGGAACAACAACACCATTAAGTGAAACAACGACAATGTCAGAAGGCGAAGGAACTACTCCACCTGTTAGTGAAACTACAACATCGCCTTCGGGAGGTGAAGGAACAACAACATCTTCAGGTGAAGCACCAACGACGACGTCCGAAGGTGAAGGAACCACTCCACCTGTTGTTGAAACTACACCACCGTCTTTGGGAGGTGAAGGAACAACAACATCTTCAGGTGAAGCAACAACGACGACGTCCAAAGGTGAAGGAACCACTCCACCTGTTGGTGAAACTACAACACCGTCTTCGGGAGGTGAAGGAACAACAACACCATTAAGTGAAACAACGACAATGTCAGAAGGCGAAGGAACTACTCCACCTGTTAGTGAAACTACAACATCGCCTTCGGGAGGTGAAGGAACAACAACATCTTCAGGTGAAGCACCAACGACGACGTCCGAAGGTGAAGGAACCACTCCACCTGTTGGTGAAGCTACAACACCGTCTTCGGGAGGTGAAGGAACAAGAACATCTTCAGGTGAAGCAATAACGACGACGTCCGAAGGTGAAGGAACCACTCCACCTGTTGGTGAAACTACAACTACGTCTTGGGGAGGCGAAGGAACAACAACACCTTCAAGTGAAGAAACAACGACAACGTCGGAAGGTGAAGGAACAACTCCACCTGTTGGTGAAACTACAACACCGTCTTCGGGAGGTGAAGGAACTACAACACCATTAAGTGAAACAACGACGACCTCTGAAGGTGAAGGAACCACTCCACCTATTGGTGAAACTACAACACCGTCTTCGGGAGGTGAAGGAACAACAACATCTTCGGGTGAACCAACAACGACGACGTCGGAAGGCGAAGGAACCACTCCATCCGTTGGTGAAACAACACCACCGTCTTCGGGAGGTGAGGGAACAGCAACACCTTCAAGTGAAGCAACAACGACGACGTCAGAAGTCAAAGGAACTACTCCACCTGCTGGTGAAACCACCACTCCTGTCAGCGAAACTACAACACCATCTTCGGGAGGTGCAGGATCAACAACACCTTCAAGTGAAGCAACAACGACGACGTCCGAAGGTGAAGGAACTACTCCACCTATTAGTGAAACTACAACACCGTCTTCGGGAGGTGAAGCCACAACAACATCTTCAGGTGAAGCACCAACGACGACGTCCGAAGGTGAAGGAACCACTCCACCTGTTGGTGAAACTACAACGACGTCTTCGGGAGGTGAAGGAATAACAACATCTTCAGGTGAAGCACCAACGACGACGAACGAAGGTGAAGGAACCACTCCACCTGTTGGTCAAACTACAACACCGTCGACGGGAGGCGAAGGAACAACAACACCTGCAAGTGAAGCAACAACGACAACGTCGGAAGGTGCAGGAACAACTCCACCTGTTGGTGAAACTACAACACCGTCGTCGGGAGGCGAAGGAACCACTCCATCTGTTGGTGAAACTACAACACCGTCGTCGGGAGGTGATGGAACAACAACACCTTCAAGTAAAGCAACAACGGCGACGTCGGAAGGTGAAGAAACAACTCCGTGTACGACTTCCGAAGGTGAAGGAACCACTCCTCCTACTGGTGAAATTACAACACCGTCTTCGGGAGGTGAAGGAACAACAACATCTTCAAGTGAAGCAACAACGACAACGTCCGAAGGAGGCGAAGGAACAACAACGCCTTCAAGTGAAGAAACAACGACAACGTCGGAAGGTGAAGGAACAACTCCACCTGTTGGTGAAACTGCAACACCGTCTTCGGGAGGTGAAGGAACAACAACATCTTCGGGTGAAGCAACAACGACGACGTCGGAAGGCGAAGGAACCACTCCATCCATTGGTGAAACAACACCACCGTCTTCGGGAGGTGAGGGAACAGCAACACCTTCAAGTGAAGCAACAACGACGACGTCAGAAGTCGAAGGAACTACTCCACCTGCTGGTGAAACCACCACTCCTGTCAGCGAAACAACAACACCATTTTCGGGAGGTGCAGGATCAACAACACCTTCAAGTGAAGCAACAACGACGACGTCCGAAGGTGAAGGAACCACTCCACCTGTTGGTGAACCTACAACACCGTCTTCGGGAGGTGAAGGAACAACAACACCTTCAAGTGAAGCAACAACGACGACGTCGGAAGGCGAAGGAACCACTCCACCTGTTGGTGAACCTACAACACCGTCTTCGGGAGGCGAAGGAATAACAACATCTTCAGGTGAAGCAACAACAACGACGTCCGAAGGTGAAGGAACCACTCCACCTCTTGGTGAAACTACAACACCGTCTTCGGGAGGTGAAGGAACAACAACACCTTCGGGTGAAGCAACAACGACGACGTCCGAAGGTGAAGGAACCACTCTACCTGTTGGTGAACCTACAACACCGTCTTCGGGAGGTGAAGGAACAACAACACCTTCAAGTGAAGCAACAACGACGACGTCCGAAGGTGAAGGAACCACTCCACCTGTTGGTGAACCTACAACACCGTCTTCGGGAGGCGAAGGAACAACAACATCTTCAGGTGAAGCAACAACAACGACGTCCGAAGGTGAAGGAACCACTCCTCCTCTTGGTGAAACTACAACACCGTCTTCGGGAGGTGAAGGAACAACAACATCTTCGGGTGAAGCAACAACGACGACGTCGGAAGGCGAAGGAACCACTCCATCCGTTGGTGAAACAACACCACCCTCTTCGGGAGGTGAGGGAACAGCAACACCTTCAAGTGAAGCAACAACGACGACGTCAGAAGGCGAAGGAACCACTCCACCTGCTGGTGAAACCACCACTCCTGTCAGCGAAACTACAACACCGTCTTCGGGAGGTGAAGGAACAACAACATCTTCAGGTGGGGCAACAACGACGACGTCCGAAGGTGAAGGAACCACTCCACCTATTGGTGAAGGTACAACACCGTCTTCGGGAGGTGAAGGAACAACAACACCTTCAAGTGAAGTAACAACGACGACGTCGGAAGGTGAAGGAACAACTCCACCTGTTGGTGAAACTACAACGCCGTCGTCGAGAGGCGAAGGAACAACAACACCTTCAAGTGAAGCGACAACGACGACGTCGGAAGGCGAAGGAACCACTCCATCTGTTGGTGAAACTACAACACCGTCGTCGGGAGGCGAAGGAACACCAACACCTTCAAGTGAAGCAACAACGACGACGTCGGAAGACGAAGGAACCACTCTACCTGTTGGTGAAACTACAACACCGTCTTCGGGAAGTGAAGGAACAACAACACCATTAAGTGAAACAACGACGACGTCCGAAGGCGAAGGAAGCACTCCACCTGCTGGTGAAACCACCACTCGTGTCAGCGAAACTACAACACCATCTTCGGGAGGTGCAGAAACAACAACATCTTCAGGTGAAGCTACAACGACGACGTCCGAAGGTGAAGGAACCACTCCACCTGTTGGTGAAACTACAACACCGTCTTCGGAAGGTGAAGGAACAACAACATCTTCAGGTGAAGCAACAACGACGACGTCCGAAGGTGAAGGAACCAGTCCACCTGTTGGTCAAACTACAACACCGTCTTCGAAAGGTGAAGGAACAACCACGACGTCTGAAGGCCAAGGAACCACTCCACCTGTTGGTGAAACTACAACACCGTCTTCGGGAGGTGAAGGAACAACAGCATCTTCAGGTGAAGCAACAACGACGACGTCTGAAGGCGAAGGAACCACTCCACCTGTTGGTGAAATTACAACACCGTCTTCGGGAGGTGAAGCAACAACGACGACGTCCGAAGGTGAAGGAACCACTCCACCTGTTGGTGAAACTACAACACCGTCTTCGGGAGGTGAAGGAACAACAACACCTTCAAGTGAAGCAACAACGACGACGTCGGAAGGTGAACGAACCCCTCCACCTGTTAGTGAAACTACAACACCGTCTTCGGGAGGTGAAGGAACCACTCCACCTGTTGGTGAAACTACAACACCGTCTTCGGGAGATGAAGGAACAACAACATCTTCAGGTGAAGCAACAACGACGACGTCGGAAGGCGAAGGAACCACTCCATCCGTTGGTGAAACAACACCACCCTCTTCGGGAGGTGAGGGAACAACAAAACCTTCAAGTGAAGCAACAACGACGACGTCCGAAGGCGAAGGAAGCACTCCACCTGCTGGTGAAACCACCACTCCTGTCAGCGAAACTACAACACCATCTTCGGGAGGTGCAGGAACAACAACACCTTCAAGTGAAGCAACAACGCTGACGTCTGAAGGCCAAGGAACCACTCCAACTGTTGGTGAAACTACAACACCGTCTTCGGGAGGTGAAGGAACAACAGCATCTTCAGGTGAAGCAACAACGACGACGTCTGAAGGCGAAGGAACCACTCCACCTGTTGGTGAAACTACAACACCGTCTTCGGGAGGTGAAGCAACAACGACGACGTCCGAAAGTGAAAGAACCACTCCACCTGTTGGTGAAACTACAACACCGTCTTCGGGAGGTGAAGGAACAACAACACCTTCAAGTGAAGCAACAACGACGACGTCGGAAGGTGAACGAACAACTCCACCTGTTGGTGAAACTACAACACCGTCGTGGGGTGGCGAAGGAACAACAACACCTTCAAGTGAAGCAACAACGACGACGTCGGAAGGCGAAGGAACCACTGTTGGTGAAACTACAACACCGTCGTCGGGAGGTGAAGGAACAACAACACCATTAAGTGAAACAACGACGACGTCCGAAGGTGAAGGAACCCCTCCACCTGTTAGTGAAACTACAACACCGTCTTCGGGAGGTGAAGGAACAACAACATCTTCAGGTGAAGCAACAACGACGACATCGGAAGGCGAAGGAACCACTCCATCTGTTGGTGAAACAACAACACCGTCTTCGGGAGGTGAGGGAACCACAACACCTTCAAGTGAAGCAACAACGACGACGTCCGAAGGTGAAGGAACCACTCCACCTGTTGGTGAAACTACAACAGCGTCGTCGGGAGGCGAAGGAACAACAACGACGACGTCGGAAAGCGTAGGAACCACTCCATCTGTTGATGAAACAACAACACCGTCTTCGGGAGGTGAGGGAACAACAACACCTTCAAGTGAAGCAACAACGACGACGTCCGAAGGTGAAGGAACCACTCCACCTGTTGGTGAAACTACAACACCGTCTTCGGGAGGTGAAGGAACAACAACATCTTCAGGTGGAGCAACAACGACGACGTCCGAAGGTGAAGGAACCACTCCACCTAATAGTGAAAGTACAACACCGTCTTCGGGAGGCGAAGGAACAACAACATCTTCAGGTGCAGCAACAACGACGACGTCCGAAGGTGAAGGAACCACTCCACCTGTTGGTGAAACTACAACACCGTCTTCGGGAGGTGAAGGAACCACTCCACCTGTTGGTGAAACTACAACACCGTCTTCGGGAGGTGAAGAAACAACAACACCATTAAGTGAAACAACGACAACGTCAGAAGGCAAAGAAACTACTCCACCTATTGGTGAAGGTACAACACCGTCTTCGGGAGGTGAAGGAACAACAACACTTTCAAGTGAAGCAACAACGACGACGTCGGAAGGCGAAGGAACCACTCCACCTGTTGGTGGAATTACAACACCGTCTTCGGGAGATGGAGGAACCACTCCACCTGTTGGTGAAACTACAACACCGTCTTCGGGAGGTGAAGGAACAACAACACCATTAAGTGAAACAACGACAACGTCAGAAGGCGAAGGAACTACTCCACCTGTTAGTGAAACTACAACACCGTCTTCGGGAGGTGAAGGAACAACAACATCTTCAGGTGAAGCAACAACGACGACGTCCGAAGGTGAAGGAACCACTCCACCTATTGGTGAAAGTACAACACCGTCTTCGGGAGGTGAAGGAACAACAACATCTTCAGGTGAAGCAACAACGACGACGTCCGAAGGTGAAGGAACCACTCCACCTATTGGTGAAAGTACAACACCGTCTTCGGGAGGTGAAGGAACAACAACATCTTCAGGTGAAGCAACAACGACGACGTCCGAAGGTGAAGGAACCACTCCACCTGTTGGTGAAACCACCACTCCTGTCAGCGAAATTACAACACCATCTTCGGGAGGTGCAGGATCAACAACACCATCAAGTGAAGCAACAACGACGACGTCGGAAGGTGAAGGAACCACTCCACCTGTTGGTGAAACTACAACACCGTCTGCGGGAGGTGAAGGAACAACAACATCTTCAGGAGAAGGAACAACGACAACGTCGGAAGGTGAAGGAACAACTCCACCTGTTGGTGAAACTACAACACCGTCGTCGGGAGGTGAAGGAACAACAACATCTTCAGGTGGAGCAACAACGACGACGTCCGAAGGTGAAGGAACCACTCCACCTATTGGTGAAAGTACAACACAGTCTTCGGAAGGCGAAGGAACCACTCCATCCGTTGGTGAAACTACAACACCGTCTTCGGGAGGTGAAGCAACAACAACACCATTAAGTGAAACAACGACAACGTCAGAAGGCGAAGGAACTATTCCACCTGTTAGTGAAACTACAACACCGTCATCGGGAGGTGAAGGAACAACAACATCTTCAGGTGAAGCAACAACGATAACGTCCGAAGGTGAAGGAACCACTCCACCTGTTGGTGAAACTACAACACCGTCTTCGGAAGGTGAAGGAACAACAACATCTTCAGGAGAAGGAACAACGACAACGTCGGTAGGTGAAGGAACACCTCCACCTGTTGGTGAAACTACAACACCGTCTTCGGGAGGTGAAGGAACAACAACATCTTCAGGTGAAGCAACAACGACGACGTCCGAAGGTGAAGGAACCACTCCACCTATTGGTGAAAGTACAACACCGTCTTCGGGAGGTGAGGGAACAACAACACCTTCAAGTGAAGCAACAACGACGACGTCGGAAGGTGAAGGAACCACTCCACCTGTTGGTGAAACCACCACTCCTGTCAGCGAAATTACAACACCATCTTCGGGAAGTGCAGAATCACCAACACCATCAAGTGAAGCAACAACGACAACGTCGGAAGGTGAAGGAACAACTCCACCTGTTGGTGAAATTACAACACCATCTTCGGGAGGTGCAGGATCAACAACACCATCAAGTGAAGCAACAACGACGACGTCGGAAGGTGAAGGAACCACTCCACCTGTTGGTGAAACTACAACACCGTCTTCGGGAGGTGAAGGAACAACAACACCATTAAGTGAAACAACGACGACGTCAGAAGGCGAAGGAACTATTCCACCCATGGATGAAACTTCAACGACGTCTTGGGGAGGCGAAGGAACAACAACACCTTCAAGTGAAGCAACAACGACGACGTCGGAAGGTGAAGGAACCACTCCACCTGTTGGTGAAACCACCACTCCTGTCAGCGAAATTACAACACCATCTTCGGGAGGTGCAGGATCAACAACACCATCAAGTGAAGCAACAACGACGACGTCGGAAGGTGAAGGAACCACTCCACCTGTTGGAGAAACAACAACACCGTCTTCGGGTGGTGAGGGAACAACAACATCTTCAAGTGAAGCAACAACGACGACTACCGAAGGCGAAGGAACCACTCCACCTGTTGGTGAAACTACAACACCGTCTTCGGGAGGTGAAGGAACAACAACATCTTCAGGTGAAGCAACAACGACGACGTCCGAAGGTGAAGGAACCACTCCACCTGTTGGTGAAACTACAACACCGTCTTCGGAAGGTGAAGGAACAACAACAACTTCAGGAGAAGGAACAACGACAACGTCGGAAGGTGAAGGAACAACTCCACCTGTTGGTGAAACTACAACACCGTCTTCGGGAGGTGAAGGAACAATAACATCTTCAGGTGAAGCAACAACGACGACGTCCGAAGGTGAAGGAACCACTCCACCTATTGGTGAAAGTACAACACCGTCTTCGGGAGGTGAAGGAACAACAACATCTTCAGGTGAAGCAACAACGACGACGCCCGAAGGTGAAGGAACCACTCCACCTATTGGTGAAACCACCACTCCTGTCAGCGAAATTACAACACCATCTTCGGGAAGTGCAGAATCACCAACACCATCAAGTGAAGCAACAACGACAACGTCGGAAGGTGAAGGGACAACTCCACCTGTTGGTGAAATTACAACACCATCTTCGGGAGGTGCAGGATCAACAACACCATCAAGTGAAGCAACAACGACGACGTCGGAAGGTGAAGGAACCACTCCACCTGTTGGTGAAACTACAACACCGTCTTCGGGAGGTGAAGGAACAACAACATCTTCAGGAGAAGGAATAGCGACGACGTCGGAAGGTGAAGGAACCACTCCACCTGTTGGTGAAACTACAACACCGTCTTCGGGAGGTGAAGGAACAACAACATCTTCAGGTGAAGCAACAACGACGACGTCCGAAGGTGAAGGAACCACTCCACCTGTTGGTGAAACTACAACACCATCTTCGGAAGGTGAAGGAACAACAACATCTTCAGGAGAAGGAACAACGACAACGTCGGAAGGTGAAGGAACAGCTCCACCTGTTGGTGAAACTACAACACCGTCTTCGGGAGGTGAAGGAACAACAACATCTTCAGGTGGAGCAACAACGACGACGTCCGAAGGTGAAGGAACCACTCCACCTATTGGTGAAACTACAACACGGTCTTCGGGAGGTGAAGGAACAACAACATCTTCAGGTGAAGCAACAACGACGACGTCCGAAGCTGAAGGAACCACTCCACCTATTGGTGAAACTACAACACCGTCGTCGGGAGGCGAAGGAACAACAACACCTTCAAGTAAAGCAACAACGACGACGTCGGAAGGCGACGGAACCACTCCACCTGTTGGTGAAAATACAACACCGTCTTCGGGAGCTGAAGAAACAACAACACCTTCAAGTGAAGCTACAACGACAACGTCGGAAGGTGAAGGAACAACTCCACCTGTTGGTGAAACTACAACACCGTCTTCGGGAGGTGAAGGAACAACAACATCTTCAGGTGGAGCAACAACGACGACGTCCGAAGGTGAAGGAACCACTCCACCTATTGGTGAAAGTACAACACCGTCTACGGGAGGTAAAGGAACAACAACATCTTCAGGTGAAGCAACAACGACGACGTCCGAAGGTGAAGGAACCACTCTACCTGTTGGTGAAACTACAACACCGTCTTCGGGAGGTGAAGGAACAACAACACCTTCAAGTGAAGCAACAACGTCGACGTCTGAAGGCGAAGGAACCACTCCACCTGTTGATGAAACTACAACACCGTCTTCGGGAGTTGAAGGAACAACTCCACCCGTTGGTGAAACTACAACACCGTCTTCGGAAGGTGAAGGAACAACAACACCTTCAGGTGAAGCAACAACGACGATGTCGGAAGGTGAAGGAACCACTCCATCTGTTGGTGAAACGACAACACCGTCGTCGGGAGGTGAAGGAACAACAACACCATTAAGTGAAACAACGACGACGTCAGAAGGCGAAGGAACTACTCCACCTGTTAGTGAAACTACAACACCGTCTGCGGGAGGTGAAGGAACAACAACATCTTCAGGTGAAGCACCAACGACGACGTCCGAAGGTGAAGAAACCACTCCACCTGTTGGTGAAACTACAACACCGTCTTCGGGAGGTGAAGGAACAACAACATCTTCAGGTGAAGTAACAACGACGACGTCCGAAGGTGAAGGAACCACTCCACCTGTTGGTCAAACTACAACACCGTCTTCGGGAGGTGAAGAAACAACAACACCTTCAAGTGAAGCTACAACGACAACGTCGGAAGGTGAAGGAACCACTCCACCTGTTGGTCAAACTACAACACCGTCTTCGGAAGGTGAAGAAACAACAACACCTTCAAGTGAAGCTACAACGACAACGTCGGAAGGTGAAGGAACCACTCCATCTGTTGGTGAAACTACAACACCGTCGTCGGGAGGCGAAGGAACCACTCCATCTGTTGGTGAAACTACAACGCCGTCGTCGGAAGGCGAAGGAACAACAACACCTTCAAGTGAAGTGACAACGACGACGTCGGAAGGCGAAGGAACCACCCCATCTGTTGGTGAAACTACAACACCGTCGTGGGGAGGTGAAGGAACAACAACAAGTTTAAGTGAAGCAACAACGACGACGTCGGAAAGCGAAGGAACCACTCCATCTGTTGGTGAAACTACAACACCGTCGTCGGGAGGTGAAGGAACAACAACACCATTAAGTGAAACAACGACGACGTCAGAAGCAACAACGACGACGTCCGAAGGTGAAGGAACACCTCCACCTGTTAGTGAAACTACAACACCGTCTTCCGGAGGTGAAGGAACCACTCCATCTGTTGGTGAAACTACAACACCGTCGTCGGGAGGTGATGGAACAACAACACCTTCAAGTGAAGCAACAACGACGACGTCGGAAGGTGAAGGAACAAGTCCATGTACGTCTTCCGAAGGTGAAGGAACCACTCCTCCTACTGGTGAAACTACAACACCGTCTTCGGGAGGTGAAGGAACAACAACACCATCAAGTGAAACAACGGCGACGTCGGAAGGTGAAGGAACTATTCCACCCATTGATGAAACTACAACGACGTCTTGGGGAGGCGAAGGAACAACAACACCTTCAAGTGAAGCAACAACGACAACGTCGGAAGGTGAAGGAACAACTCCACCTGTTGGTGAAACTACAACACCGTCTTCGGGAGGTGAAGGAACAACAACATCTTCAGGAGAAGGAACAGCGACGACGTCGGAAGGTGAAGGAACCACTCCATCTGTTGGTGAAACTACAACACCGTCGTCGGGAGGCGAAGGAACAACAACTCCTTCAAGTGAAGCAACAATGACGACGTCGGAAAGCGATGGCACCACTCTATCTGTTGGTGAAACTACAACACCGTCTTCGGGAGGTGAAGGAACAACAACACCATTAAGTGAAACAACGACGACCTCTGAAGGTGAAGGAACCACTCCACCTATTGGTGAAACTACAACACTGTCTTCGGGAGGTGAAGGAACAACAACATCTTCAGGTGAAGCAACAACTACGACGTCCGAAGCTGAAGGAACCACTCCACCTGTTGGTGAAGCAACAACGACGACGTCGGAAGGTGAAGGAACCACTCCATCTGTTGGTGAACCTACAACGCCGTCTTTGGGAGGTCAAGGAACCACAACATCTTCAGGTGAAGCAACAACGACGACGTCCGAAGTTGAAGGAACCACTCCACCTCTTGGTGAAACTACAACACCGTCTTCGGGAGGTGAAGGAACAACAACATCTTCAGGTGAAGCAACAACGACGACGTCGGAAGGCGAAGGAACCACTCCATCCGTTGGTGAAACTACAACACCATCTTCGGGAGGTGCAGGATCAACAACACCTTCAGGTGAAGCAACAACGACGACGTCCGAAGGTAAAGGAATCACTCCACCTCTTGGTGAACCTACAACAACGTCTTCGGGAGGTGAAGGAACAACAACACCTTCAAGTGAAGCAACAACGACGACGTCGGGAGGTGAAGGAACCACTCCACCTATTGGTGAAGGTACAACACCGTCTGCGGGAGGTGAAGGAACAACAACACCTTCAAGTGAAGCAACAACGACGACGTCGGAAGGTGAAGGAACCACTCCACCTATTGGTGAAGGTACAACACCGTCTTCGGGAGGTGAAGGAACAACAGCATTTTCAGGTGAAGCAACAACGACGACGTCTGAAGGCGAAGAAACCACTCCACCTGTTGGTGAAACTACAACAACGTCGTCGGGAGGTGAGGGAACAACAACACCTTCAAGTGAAGCAACAACGACGACGTCCGAAGGTGAAGGAACCACTCCACCTATTGGTGAAGGTACAACACCGTCTTCGGGAGGTGAAGGAACAACAACACCTTCAAGTGAAGTAACAACGACGACGTCGGAAGGTGAAGGAACCACTCCATCTGTTGGTGAAACTACAACACCGTCGTCGGGAGGTGAAGGAACAACAGCATTTTCAGGTGAAGCAACAACGACGACGTCTGAAGGCGAAGGAACCACTCCACCTGTTGGTGAAACTACAACACCGTCTTCGGGAGGTGAAGGAACAACAGCATCTTCAGGTGAAGCAACAACGACGACGTCGGAAGGTGAAGGAACAACTCCACCTGTTGGTGAAGCTACAACACCGTCGTCGGGAGGCGAAGGAACCACTCCATCTGTTGGTGAAACTACAACACCGTCGCCGGGAGGTGATGGAACAACAACACCTTCAAGTGAAGCAACAACGACGACGTCGGAAGGTGAAGGAACAACTCCATGTACGACTTCCGAAAGTGAAGGAACCACTCCTCCAACTGGTGAAACTACAACACCGCCTTCGGGAGGTGAAGGAACAACAACACCATCAAGTGAAACAACGACGACGTCGGAAGGTGAAGGAACTATTCCACCCATGGATGAAACTTCAACGACGTCTTGGGGAGGCGAAGGAACAACAACACCTTCAAGTGAAGCAACAACGACAACGTCGGAAAGCGAAGGCACCACTCCATCTGTTGGTGAAACTACAACACTCTCTTCGGGAGGTGAAGGAACAACAACATCTTCAGGTGAAGCAACAACTACGACGTCCGAAGCTGAAGGAACCACTCCACCTATTGGTGAAGCAACAACGACGACGTCGGAAGGTGAAGGAACCACTCCACCTGTTGATGAACCTACAACACCGTCTTCGGGAGGTCAAGGAACAACAACATCTTCAGGTGAAGGAACCACTCCACTTCTTGATGAAACTACAACACCGTCTTCGGGAGGTGAAGGAACAACAACATCTTCAGGTGAAGCAACAACGACGACGTCGGAAGGCGAAGGAACCACTCCATCCGTTGGTGAAACTACAACACCATCTTCGGGAGGTGCAGGATCAACAACACCTTCAGGTGAAGCAACAACGACGACGTCCGAAGGTGAAGGAACCAGTCCACCTGCTGGTGAATCTACAACACCGTCCTCGGGAGGTGAAGGAACAACAACACCTTCAAGTGCAGCAACAACGACGACGTCGGAAGGTGAAGGAACCACTGCACCTGTTGGTGAAACGACAACACCGACATCAGATAATAGTGGATTTTCATCATCTGAAGAAAGTATGTCTCATGAAAAGGTCTCACAGGAAAGCTCGTCTTCATGGGATTCATCAGAGTCGACTGGAAACAATGATGGGGAGTCGTCTTTATCAACAAGCGAAACAAATTCTGGTTCATCAGAAACAATTGGCTCTAATGACTCACAAAATAAGAGTGACTCCTCAAATGAAAGTTCTGAGTCTTCTGAAGACTCGAGTTCAAAGAATGATAAAGGAAACAAAAGTGATTCTCATTCGAAAGAAAAAGGCCACCATGGATCATTAAACCATTCTCATTCAAAAGAAAAGGGCCATCATGGTTCACACGAAGGCCATGGCCACTCTGGTTATGGCAAAGGGAATTCCCATTCTAAAGAAAGGGATCATCATGGATCTCACAAAGGAGGCCAATCAAAAGAAAGTTCAGAATCTGTAGAAAACGGTCATGGGTCAATTAGCCAATCAGGTTATGGCAAAGGCGAATCAAAATCTTCAGAAAAAGGGCATTATGGGTCACATAATCACTCTGGTTATGGAAACCGACATTCTCATTCGAAAGAAGAGGGTCATCATGGTTCACATGGAGGCCATGGCCACTCTGGTTATGGCAAAGGGAATTCCCATTCTAAAGAAAAGGATCATCATGGATCTCACAAAGGAAGCCATTCGAAAGAAAGTTCAGAATCTGCAGAAAACGGCCATGGGTCATTTAGCCAATCGGGTTATGGCAAAGGCGAATTTAAATCTTCAGAAAAAGGGCATCATGGGTCATTGACCCAGGGAGGAGGAGAGTCCCATTCTAAAGAAAAATCAGAGTCAACTGAAAAAGGACATGGATCATTAAGCCACTCTGGTTATGGCAAAGGGAATTCCCATTCTAAAGAAAAGGATCATCATGGATCTCACAAAGAAAGCCATTCGAAAGAAAGTTCAGAATCTGCAGAAAACGACCATGGGTCATTTAGCCAATCGGGTGATGGCAAAGGCGAATTTAAATCTTCAGAAAAAGGGCATCATGGGTCATTGACCCAGGGAGGAGGAGAGTCCCATTCTAAAGAAAAATCGGGGTCAACTGAAAAAGGACATGGATCATTAAGCCACTCTGGTTATGGCAAAGGGAATTCCCATTCTAAAGAAAAGGATCATCATGGATCTCACAAAGGAAGCCATTCGAAAGAAAGTTCAGAATCTGCAGAAAACGGCCATGGGTCATTTAGCCAATCGGGTGATGGCAAAGGCGAATTTAAATCTTCAGAAAAAGGGCATCATGGGCCATTGACCCAGGGAAGAGGAGAGTCCCATTCTAAAGAAAAATCAGAGTCAACTGAAAAGGGACATGGATCATTAAGCCACTCTGGTTATGGCAAAGGGAATTCCCATTCTAAAGAAAAGGATCATCATGGATCTCACAAAGGAAGCGAATCGAAAGAAAGTTCAGAATCTGGGTCATTTAGCCAATCGGGTTATGGAAAAGGCGAATTTAAATCTTCAGAAAAAGGGCATCATGGGTCATTGACCCAGGGAGGAGGAGAGTCCCATTCTAAAGAAAAATCGGGGTCAACTGAAAAAGGACATGGATCATTAAGCCACTCTGGTTATGGCAAAGGGAATTCCCATTCTAAAGAAAAGGATCATCATGGATCTCACAAAGGAAGCCATTCGAAAGAAAGTTCAGAATCTGCAGAAAACGGCCATGGGTCATTTAGCCAATCGGGTGATGGCAAAGGCGAATTTAAATCTTCAGAAAAAGGGCATCATGGGCCATTGACCCAGGGAAGAGGAGAGTCCCATTCTAAAGAAAAATCAGAGTCAACTGAAAAGGGACATGGATCATTAAGCCACTCTGGTTATGGCAAAGGGAATTCCCATTCTAAAGAAAAGGATCATCATGGATCTCACAAAGGAAGCGAATCGAAAGAAAGTTCAGAATCTGGGTCATTTAGCCAATCGGGTTATGGAAAAGGCGAATTTAAATCTTCAGAAAAAGGGCATCATGGGTCATTGACCCAGGGAGGAGGAGAGTCCCATTCTAAAGAAAAATCAGAGTCAACTGAAAAAGGACATGGATCATTAAGCCACTCTGGTTATGGCAAAGGGAATTCCCATTCTAAAGAAAAGGATCATCATGGATCTCACAAAGAAAGCCATTCGAAAGAAAGTTCAGAATCTGCAGAAAACGGCCATGGATTATTTAGCCAATCGGGTGATGGCAAAGGCGAATTTAAATCTTTAGAAAAAGGGCATCATGGGTCATTGACCCAGGGAGGAGGAGAGTCTCATTCTAAAGAAAAATCAGGGTCAACTGAAAAAGGGCATGGATCATTAAGCCACTCTGGTTATGGTAAAGGGAATTCCCATTCTAAAGAAAAGGATCATCATGGATCTCACAAAGGAAGGCATTCGAAAGAAAGTTCAGAATCTGCAGAAAACGGCCATGGGTCATTTAGCCAATCGGGTTATGGCAAAGGCGAATTTAAATCTTCAGAAAAAGGGCATCATGCGTCATTGACTCAGGGAGGAGGAGAGTCCCATTCTAAAGAAAAATCAGAGTCAACTAAAAACGGCTATGGATCAGTCAGCCACTCTGGTTATGGCAAAGGGAATTCCCATTCTAAAGAAAAGGATCATCATGGATCTCACAAAGGAAGCCATTCGAAAGAAAGTTCAGAATCTGCAGAAAACGACCATGGGTCATTTAGCCAATCGGGTTATGGCAAAGGCGAATTTAAATCTTCAGAAAAAGGGCATCGTGGGTCATTGACCAAGGGAGGAGGAGAGTCCCATTCTAAAGAAAAATCAGGGTCAACTAAAAATGGTCATGGATCAGTCAGCCACTCTGGTTATGACAAAGGGAATTTCCATACTAATGAAAAGGATCACCATGGATCTCACAAAGGAAGTCAATCGAAAGAAAGTTCAGAATCTGGGTCATTTAGCCAATCGGGTTTTGGCAAAGGCGAATTTAAATCTGCAGAAAAAGGGCATCATGGGTCATTGACCCAAGGAGGGGAAGAGTCCCATTCTAAAGAAAAATCAGAGTCAACTGAAAAAGGACATGGATCATTAAGCCACTCTGGTGATGGCAAACGGAATTCCCATTCTAAAGAAAGGGATCATCATGAATCTCCCATAGGAAGCCATTCGAAAGAAAGTTCAGAATCTGTAGAAAACGGCCATGGGTCATTTAGCCAATCGGGTTATGGCAATGGCGAATTTAAATCTTCAGAAAAAGAGTCCCATTCTGAAGAAAAATCAGAGTCAACCACAAACGGCCATGGATCAGTCAGCCACTCTGGTTATGGGAAAGGGAATTCTCATTCTAAAGAAAAAGGTCATCATGGATCACACAAAGGAAGCCAATCGAAAGAAAAGTCTGAGTCTATAGAAAATGACCGCTGGTCATTTGGCCAATCGGGTTACGGCAAAGGTAATTCTCAAACTACCGATAAAGCTTACAACAAAGGGGCATTGAACCCCGGGAATGAAAAGTCCCATTCAAAAGAGAATTCAGAGTCTACAGAAAAGGGCAACCATGGTTCATTAAACCACTCTGGATATGGCAAAGAGGAGTCTCATTCTAGAGAAAAAGATCAGTATGGCAAAAATACCCATTATGGAGAAAAACACGGGAAAAATTCCAAAGACGTTGAAAAGACCGACAAATCCAAAGAAGAGAGTGACATATGGGCATTTGGCAACTATAAACCTCACACTTGGGAAGGGTCATCGAATTCTAACAAACAGAAACATTCTGAGAGGTATACAAATAATAGTTCAAAATCATCAGAAAAATCCCATTTATCCACTCCCGAGGAAGATTTGAGCAAATCACATAATTCAAAATATGAACAAATAATGGATAAGTCAAAAGAAACATCCAAGTCTTCGGAGGATTCAAAAGCACAGAATAATAAGTCGGGAAAGGAAACCAACAAATGGTCGCAACATAGAACAAGATATGCCAGACATATTTCAAATATTCCCGGAAGTTTTGTAGCCTCAAAGAAGGGAAACAACTCGCATCTATCAAGAAGATATATCCGGAAATTATCACATAACAAATCTGTATATGTTGTCCCAAAGCCACAAGAGACCGTCTCAGATACAATGGAGTACATAACTAACGGAAGAAATGGCTTTGTGGTTAAATCTCATCGCAATGGCAATGGGCAAAGAGAACTCAAATACTACACTGTCAATCGAGCAAATTGCAGGGGATTTCTAAAGTGGGAAATAATAAGGTTTAGGCACTCCAGATAGTCATATGAAAAAAATACACGAATATATACATAACTATGTACGATATGTTTATTAAATTTTTTTATAATTAAGAAAAAAATAATAAAACGACTTTATTAATTAATTTAAAAAATAATAATATTATGTATTAATTTTCATTGTTTTTATATTTTTATCCGTGCAATAGCAACTTAGATAGACCCCATAGTTATTACTAAAAGTATGTTGAATTTATTATTCAATTTCGATTAAATCTGGCTTGACTTTCTGTTATATTGGTGCGATTCTATTCAAAGTTTTATGATGCTCTAATGATGCTACATTGTAAAGTTTTTAATCGATTTATATAAGCTCCTACATAATATTTCTAACTTTTTATAATGTAGCAAAGGCTCTACACCTGTTCAGCTGAAAATTATTGCATTTTTGCACTTCGTTATATGATATCAGAATCTAAAGAAACATACATACTGCACATGTTTCTTTAGATTCTGATATACCGCTGAAAGTACTAAATGAATCGAAGAATATCAGAAACGATGAAAGTATCCAATATTATATAATTTACAAACATATCAATATACCTGTTACCATGTTTCAACAAAACTCTGTGCCATGACAATAATACAATACAAATGGCAGGGTTGTATGAAAAAATATTTTTCTGCAACTAAATGCAGATGAACGGAATTTAATTTGGACAATTTCATTAATTCAATATTATTTTCTAGCGGCATTACTTCTACTTCGATTCGCCAAATTCACAGAATCAATGGATCCACCACCTCCAGAGTCTTGGCATATACATTTTCCATTTCGGTCAAATAAATAAAACTATGTTGTTGTGTGTTTTTTGTCAATACCCTGAAGGAAATGTGGCGTGTTGTATCGCCTTTGACTACTATTGTGGCAACATGTCTCCATATTTTCTACAACTTGTCTACATATAATGTAATAAGAAGAAACATTTGTTATGTTAACAACCAACTGAGCGTGGTTATGCTTCTTCTTATTATTTTTATTAGAAATAATTTTGGCGGCAGTAGACAGGAATTTTGTTAAAAACTCGGGTTTAATTGATTTAAGATAATTGTATAATTAATTAGTGAAAAAAATGTGATCAAAATAAATTATAAAAGATTTACAAGTGGCATATGTGAAATTGTGTCTATATCTACAAACAATTGACTTACTACTGACCGTGTCCACATATGTGATGTTGTGTCTATATCTACAAACTACTGACCATGCCACTAGTTAATTCTCAATGACAAGCACATGTTTAATGTCAATAGTAAAATGTTGGGTATAGTCGGTCAACAGTATTGGTGACAATGTCAATAGTGATTTACTATAGACATTTCCTACAGGGTATTCTCGGTTATATCTACAGAAGTAAATACATGAGTATATTCTGTATTTGTAGTATGAGCCAATGTTCTCTTCTCAATGCACTGGATCATTCTATTTATTTTTCTAAAGATTTATTCGTTGCTGAAATAAAACAGAGTTTTGTTAAAAACCAATTTGTCTGACCATATATACATAGGGGAAAACAACAACATCAACAACATGTTGTGGCCTGTCGGTTTTTGATGCTTTTATTGGAATTTTTATTTATTTCATTTTTTGGTTTATATTTTTATTGAAAAAATAGCAATAGGACGAATGATGCCCCGGTCTATTAGCTAACGTTAGATGTGCGGACAAAAGAATTTAATCTCAAAATTTCAAAGTTAAGTTTTTTAACCAAATAGAAAAAAAGAATATCAGGAAAAATGCTTAAATAAACAAGGAAGTGGTTGTTGAGTTTGAAGCGTAAGAGAATTTAACAAAAATACCAAAGGAATATTTAGTGAAATATAGTCATGTGTATCACGAAAAGGAGCCACTTGATTCTATTTGGCGGTTCAGGTTTTTGCAATAAATAGATTCTGTTCCTTTTTTGATTAAATTGTTGATTTTTAGTTTAGTTTTATATAATGTCCATTACTGGTAAAATAAAATGTTAGTAAGAGATACAAATTAAATTCCAAATTTAAATATACAGTGTATTGCCAAAATTGTCTGTAAAGTTTTAAAGCTATTGTTTTGAGCACAAAACAAAAAATACAAAATAACGATGATACACTTTTTTTCGAATTTCGTTATTCCAACAAACAAAAGATTCAATCTAGCAGCTCAATGTGGTGCCTTTTTAAGATGAAAATCAAATCAAGCCAGAAAAAGTTTGATTGAAATTCCTTGGAGCCTTCAAATGACAGCTAACACCTGCCACAGAGTGGGTTCTTTGTGAATGGAACAGAGGAGTGCATGTGTATTTGTGCCCTCAAGGACTAATCGGCGGCATTGCTCCTCCATACACATACAATATATTTAGTATGGTTTGCTTCTTTTTGCTGTTTGTTTTTCAGTTGATTTTTATACAAACTTGTTTCACGTTGTTAAATTTCATTCATTAAAGGAGTCGCCAGAAAAAAGAAACACACACACACAACAGAAAACATACCAAGCAGATGTTTTTTTAGCAACACCTCGCTCGTGTAAAGATGAAATTTCCGCTTGAAATAAAACCCATAAAAATATTTGCGAAAAAAATAACACACACACCCACAAAGAGCAGCTGAAATTGAATTTGTGATTGTTTTATTTCGCTTAAAATTATTATACATCAAACAAAATATTTTTACAGCTAACATCAATTGTATGCATTATTCTAATGAATGTTTTCGAATTCAAAATTATGCAAATTTCAATTTAGATATTAATTTCATTTTACTTCCAAAAATTTCGAATGTGGAATAAATGGTCTGTTCTTATATGGAATGTGCATGATGTAAAGTCATCTGTGTCTCTTTCCACATCAACATGTATATGTTTTGGAATGGAAATATGTGGGGAATTAAAATTCATGTGCGAGTACTGGAAACCAACGATTTGTTGAGTACAAATTAATTTAGTTGTCAGGTAATTGAAAATGTCGATTTTGCAGAAAATTTTAATATGAGTTTTGTTCATAACCTAAACTTGTATTGTGTTAAGATTTATGGATTTGTGGTTATAATCGTAAGTCAACACTATCAGGTGGTGAGCTAAAAGAGGTATCGTGCGTCATGTGTTCTTGCCAACGGATCGTATGGTTCATACGAAACCAAACTGAAAAATGTGGCAGATATTGTACAAAAAATTTGACTTGTATTTGCACAAATGTACGAAATAGACTCGGTCATTCTAAGTTATTCCAAACATATCCATTTTACATTGCTCTACTTCCGGATTTGTAAAAACTATTACCAATAATATTATAACCACTGATAGTTTAATCTTCACACTTATAAACATTTGCTGTTGTTTTTTTAATTAAATTAAAGAAAATAATTTAAAAGCTTTGACTTTTTACTATAATAAATTACATCACCGCGCCATAAACGAGGATGATGATCATTTAAAAAATCCAAACACACAAATATTTGCCACAGCAGACAACATGTGCGACAGACAGACGGACGGACAAACAACATTTGATGTTCATAAACTTGTCTCTTTCAAAATGAAAATGAATTCAAGAAAATGAAAACAAATCCCAAAGACTGAAAACGAAGCGATTCACAGCTGCAAAGCTTCTGACGTCCCTACGCGTGTGTGTGTGTGTGCGGACGTACATATATGATTCAATTCCCTGTA
Source organism: Musca vetustissima (assembly GCF_032173495.1). Classification (NCBI taxonomy): domain Eukaryota; kingdom Metazoa; phylum Arthropoda; class Insecta; order Diptera; family Muscidae; genus Musca; species Musca vetustissima. The sequence continues at coordinate 141,055 of NW_026884542.1, forward strand.
TGCGTTTTGTGTGACTTAAATTTTGCTGGTGTTGGCCACACACGGAAACTGGCTGGAAAAAGGACAAGAGAAAAAATGAAAAGACAAAATGAACTAAAACAAACCATTTGTATTCGTCATAAAGGACGAAACGTAAGTCTAGTGTGGTTAAGTGTATGAAAAACACAAGAAATAAATTTCCGTATATGTAGAAACTATTTATTTGAGTGTTCGTGTGTGCCGATTGTAGTCGGTGTGGGTATGTGATTTATGATACAATACTCTTGGGTGATTTACCACACACTAATCATACCGATATTTGCACCTACTCTACTCATCTGACTAACGAAAGGATACCGCCACCATAGACCCTACAATATGTAGTAGCATTGTTTTAATTTTTGTGTGTTTGAGTTTTAAATTCACCCAACAGCCGACCCTTTCTTCGAGCCTTTTAAACAACCATCCAACCAACAAAAACAAAAAATGAAACCGACCAAACCGAAGAGCATTTGGCAAATGGTGTGTTGAACGTAAATAATATGTTTTCGAAATGGTAACATTTGCTACAATTTTCATACTTGACAATCATGGGGATGTTGATGGTATTGGTTTTTGGTTTTGACTTGGTGGCTGCATGTGTTTGGTGTCGCCAAAGGCAAGGCAAACATTACGTTGACAAGTGAGAACAAGAAGAAGATGAAGACGTTGGTGATGATGCTGATGGGCTAGGTGTCGTTTGAAATATACATGGATCTTTTTTGGTATCTCTGCCTTTATTTTTTGTTTTCGACTAAATTGCTATGTAACATGATTTATTTGGGACATCGTTGGGTGTCATTGTGGGAGGATACACATGGCGAATGTCTGCTCGGTTGTCTGCTTCGTTGGGATTGAGCAAACACAGAAGGAGTCTGTGTGTCGTTGCAGTGACTCATTTCATATCATATCAACACAACAAAAACAGAATCAGAAACAAAACACACACACACACAAGCGATCAACCAGAGACATTGAAACACTTTTCAAAATTGAATTTTTGACATAACATTTTGCAAAAATTTGCTGATGGCTTTCAAAAGGGAAATAAAATAACAAAAATGTATACGGTTTTCAAGAGCATGGGGAAATCAGTGGAAAAGTCAAAATGACATTGCCTTTACACTAAAACTAATAATGGGGGAGGTAAAAACACTTTGTTTTAGAATTGAATTTGTGGTAATACGCTTCGTTAGTTAGCAGAATAGGGGAAGAAAGGGAAATGTTAAAGATTATGTGCTCCATTAGATTTTAAATTTAGGTGTATATTTTAAACGTATTTGCAATAGAAGTTAAAATTTCTACAGATATTTCGGTTATTCGAACTTAAATTCTTGGTCAACGAAAAGTCAATGAGTACATTTAAAAATCCTTGTTTCAGTAAAAAAGTTCATGAAAATCTTCTAAAATTGCTATAGTTGGAAAATATTAAATTCGTTTGGTATTACCTTAGTATTGCCCATATATGTTGTTATCAATGATATTTCCAATATTGATATTCACTTGTTATGTGACCTTAACATGAATTATAGCAAGTGTTTTACTTAATACAATACACATTCACTTAACGTAACAGCCACCCGCTCCTCCAATACATGTCAACACTTGTATGTCAGTAGCAACGGAACAGGATGTGCTTTGAAATGTACGAAGGTTATTACATAACATGTCATGCCTAGCGCACATACACCTTCCGTTTCCTATTTTCCACCCATTCTTTACAAATCAAAGTAGCAATAGCGGCGACAGCAATGTGAAAGGCAACCAAATGCTTAAACAAACACAACTAAAAAAAAAACAAAACCAGCAAATCTCTTGAAAGAATATCCAAAATCGTAAACCTTACGACCACAACAAAACAAAACAACAGTCAAAATGAAAACCCAAGTAGTAATATTGATTTATATTTTGAACGTGTACCCCAAAAATCCAATATGGTGGCATTGGTTAGCAGCTCGAACTAAAACAGCCAACAAATACCAAACACCACCCAACCCAAACCGCATTCAACTGAGAACTATACCACCACCATTTTACCATCACAGCCAGAAACAAAGAACCTAACACTTGGTTACAGCTTTCCTCCAAAAAGTCACAGTGAGTGCGTGAGACGTTGTCGTTGTCCCCAGGAATACGAATGCGAAGGAATGAATAAACGGACGAATGTTTAGAAATTCATATTTGATTTATACAGAAACTACTAAACAAAAGTAATACATTCGAGGATGTACTCTCGTGTTCCATGCCATCAGGACTGCAGCTGTCTGTATGTATGTATGTTCATGAAGGTCGTACAAGTAAGTGGGTTCGGGTACTTGTTGAAAGAACTATACTCGTACCGATGCCATTGGAATGAGAAATAAATAATACAAGGAAATGCTTTAAAAAATATATATAGACATTCACTTGGATTATGGTCTATTCCACGAGGTCTTTTGTATGAAGTTGATATGTTCGGTATTTATCTGTGCAATTTATTAACTCTTTCATAAACATCACAAAGAAATATTTTTAAACGACTTCCGCTGGGAAGCAGAAGAAATTGTAATAATCAGTATTTCAATATATTTCAATTATTAAAAAAGCTTTAAAAATACTTTTGCCTTCCACCGTCTATGTTCCATGTTGTTTAAGTATTTTAAAAGAGTAATTTTGTGGTAGTGATGGAAAAATCGGGGGATACCGCAAAACGTGAGCCTATATGGAAAACTATTTGCGGATAAAAAAGAAAGATATGAAAAACGGAAAAATATATGGTCAGACACCTTCGAAATATACTCTTCAGCGGCATATGCATAAATCGAGTTATATTTCATGGTGTTATTGATTAGACACAAAAATTGGAAACCACCTTTAGGTATCAACTATTCCAAAACGTATGTCGAAAATTCGTTATTTTCCAATAATCCTAAGCCTAATGATATAATAATACTAGGCATAATATTAATTTCGGTCCAAAATTTCGAACATCCAAATCCATAATCTATATCCAACTTTATAGTGATTCCAAATAAGGTACTAACCCCGTGATGAGCAGTGTCATATCATTTTGAAATACAAATATATAAAATTAATATTAATATAATCGAAATAAAAGTTTTATAAGAATAGCAAAGTTTATATAAAATGCAAATTTCAGAAAATTCGAGCACTAAACTAGCACTATATCTGAACCAACTTAAGCGATTAAACGTACACGTTTTTATGATATTATCACGAAACCGCAAAAAAAATTGTTCCCTTTTTTCGCCAATCCATAAGAATGCGATTTAAATTAAAATATAATTATTATTTGTATACAACTTTTTTGTGTGGAAATACCCATTGCTTTTATTATTTAACTACTATGCTATTCATGTATATTGAAACATCATTCTCAAACAATAGCAAAAAACAATTTTTCTACATAGAGCCAGAGCCAGCAAAAACAACAAAGAATACAAACAAATCTATGACGCCAAGGAATAGGATATCTGAATTGTAGAACATGGCATAAAATGGCATTAATATGAGAATTTGCACAGATTTGAAACCACTACAGACATGACGCCACATCGTGATATGAATTTATGGTTTTAATTCAGCATTTTTTTCACTTCAATTTTTTATTCGTTTTCATTTGTTTTTTTTTTTCAAACATACATTTGTTCGCTATTCTAGCATTGTTGTTGCAGTTGTAGTCTTTGAGTTTTGTTTGCTTTTTAATTGAAACGTTTTTTTTTTTTTCATTTACACTTTTACCATGCAATGCAATGGAATTCCATGAAAATGCCATCAAACAATGGGACACATTGTTGTTTGGCTGGTGGTCTTATTTTGCATGGAAAGAGCCGTCTTCTTTGGTATTGATGGCATAGGACCTTGATTGAAAAACGGTGGTTTCGATTAGAATTTTTTGTTGTTGTTGTGTTTGATATCAGTGATTTACTACGTCTCTATATTGTCATATGATTGCTGTGTCAACGTACAATTGTTGTCACTCATTCATTTCGTGTAGTTGTTGTGTTGTTAATTCTTCGCACACACACACACACACACACAGTCAGTTCTAACAATTTGAACTGTTATTGACAGCTGCCAGCCATTAAGTAGGTTTATTCCTTTATTTGCTTATAAATGGTTTGATTGTTTGCATACTTCTCTGTGTGTGTTTGCGCGTGAACAGTGGACTACTAAATAATTTGGAGAGGACCGAACATAAGATGTTGTACCCATGTGTTTCCGGTACACCTGGAGGTGGCATAAATGGAAATATTTATAACGAAAAGACATGCCAATTCCTTTTGTTCTCATTTGTTTGATTGAATAACGAAACATTTCTTCAGCATATATTTATACTCCTTAAAACCATATTGTGAAGACTGGCTTACGTGATAAATACCATTTCACGTTTATAAAGGTGTAAGTATTTTAAATTGATATAAGATATGTCTGTTTTAAGTTGTTTCAAATTTTAAAAAAATTCAGAATAAATATGCATAAGTATTTAGTCTAAAAGCAGCACCTACTGCAAATAAGCCTTTCGTGACGCATCCCTATTCAGTAACTTTTAACAAACTATCGATATTCTTTAAATTTCTTTTGTTATTGTAACAAAAAAAAAACAACAAAACAAACAAATGAAATTGTTGTGAAATAAACAATATGGAATGTTGTTTAAAAGTTTCAGAATAGGCTTACTAGAGTAATGAAATGTTCATAGACTTCTCATGAAATACTAAGCATGATTAAAATAACCCATTACACGTATATAATGTGTTTTAATAGTTTAATAAAAATTCATATTTCATAGCATCCAAGAGAGAAAAAAATTTATGCTTTTGTAAACTTATTAACCTTGCCAAGTTCATTTTAACTCGGTCACCACACTGTGCTACAAAACTGTGGCTATTACACGTAACATTTTTGTTCTAACTTTTCCTGCCACTTGGCATCCAACATGGCTGATGCCTGTCACTTTCATTCTGTCTTCGACAATCTGCCACTGACAGCCACCATTGGAAAATTACATTTCAGCGTGGTGGTGGTAGGCGCACGCTGCTGCTCCACAATGATGATAAATATAAAATTATCATCACTTCCTTTTTTCAGCAGTGGTGCTTTCATTTAATTTCCTTTGGACTTCTTAAATGGCAGCTACTTGGACTGTCAATTCAACGCAACGTTTTCCCTCTCTCTCTGTCCTTTCGATTCTCGTTTTTTTAAGTTTGTTTCGTGATGCCTGTCAATTTGGTTGTTATGTAGAAAACCAAGTTTTGTGGAGGTTATTTTTTTGCCAACAACCGCCGAACAAACCAATCTGTTTCTTTGGTTTTTTGTAGTGATGATGATTCACTCTGGCCCGCGACCTGCTCTTACAACGCTTTGGACATAATCCCTTGTACATGGCAGGGGCCATTGCCGACAGACAGAGAAATCTCGAAAAATGCTTTCAGCCGCCAACCTAAGGCGGCATTACGAAAAAAGGAAATATACTTTAATTTTGAACATTATTTATAAAGGTTGCCATTTCGGGTCACTGAATAAGAAAAAAATATATACAATAACTGGGGTCTTTCTTTTTTCGTGGTTCCGTCCATGCTCCAAAACGCCCTCGTTGAGATTTAAGGCAAATTTGTCAATAATAGTTTAGACGATCCCTCCTTGAGCGTCCATTCAGTGGTTGACAATTTGACATGGTTTTGCTTGTCAACGATGCTTTTCCAATAATCTATGTCTGTGTGTGTGTTTGTGTTTATTTTGGTCTTTGCTTCGGTGTGAATGACATAAAAACGAATAGTATTTTATGATGTTGATTGGATTATTTATTGAAAACGAAGAATGTTTGTTGTTTTTATTTTGCACAATTTAAAATTCACTGTGTTTTTTCAAAAAAAAAAAAAAAAAAAATGAAATTTTCTGATCGAAAATTTCATTTATTATGGAAATGGGAATTTCACTATTAGGAAATATTTAATTTATAGGTCATATATTAAACTTTGCTTTGATTCACTTATTCGTATCTGTTTTTTTGTGTGTTTTTTGTTAAAATTTGTTAGCATAGATCATGTTTCCAAGGAGGTATGAGGGGGGAAATCACACCACGCCAGCAGTTAGTCAACAACGTATTAACCTTGAATTTGTTTCACAACATAAAACGTTAGCAGAACATGATATTCTTTATACATTCTTTTCCACACCGTACACAATGAGGGTGTATGTGTGTGTGTGTCAAATACACCAAAGAAGCATAACTCAACACAGTAGCTGCTACTCTGCATTCGTAAACGCCTCCCTCAACAACAGCAACGTGCCCAGAAATTAACTTTAAACACGTGAATTGTAAATGATGAAAATGTAAACCCCGAACATGCTTTGAATACCAAATAGGCAAACAGATACAAACTGTCATCTAAACATATGGGGGAGAAATCGACAAGAACAGAAGCCATGAATGATTGTAGTATAACATTTTATCATATATCTTCTGCCCTACTCCCTCTCACCCCTCCCCTCTGTGGCTCGGTCATATAGAAAAGGACCGTGATTTGCCAACATTAAATATGTCTATGCGAGCTAAATGTTATTTATAGGGCTGTGCCTTGCACTTGTTAGAATGAAAGTGAATCCGTTTGTGGGATTTCTATTGGAGTGAAGTGGAAATATTTGATTCCCTTTTTATGACATCCTAAGGACGGAAATACCTTATGCTCATACACATACAAACACAGCATAGAGAATTTCTGAGTAGAATTCGTTCTTTTTTTGGCCAAGAACGGCGATGGATATTTGTCGTTTTCGTTTTTTTGGAATGCCTAATATAAGTGGCATAGTCGTGCTGATATTTGATGGAATTTCTTGGCAACGTCAAAATGTCTGCATGGTTGATAGGACATCAAAAGAAGACCACTAGGTAAATATGGCAACCAAAAGCCATCCCACAGCTGCGGCTATGCCATATACATACATACTTAAGCAAAGAGCATCTCTTTGATTTACTTTTCCCTTGTCATTATTTGTAATTGACTTTAATTCGAAATCTGATTTAGGCTAATACCAGTAAAAAATACAACAACAACAGCAACAGCAACCGGGAGCACATAGAGTGAATATCTTAAAACAAGAGCAAATAGCTATATACCAAAGAGTATGAAGATAGATAGTGGTGGGATATAATTTTTAGCAGGTCACATCAGAATATTCTATGAGGCATAGTGAAATTGTTTAGACTGTTAGTCGTGTGGAACGCTTACCAAGTGACCTGATATTAAATGGTGGCTAAATTTACGAAGCCGTGTCTTATATATGATGACAAATAAAATTGTTGGGAATAAACTGGATGAGAAGCGGAATAGGTAAAATGATGTAGGCTAAAAGGCGTTCTACATCATTTCAAATTTCTTCAGTTTGAATTCGAAATAATTTAAAGTACGTAATAAATAGTGGTGAGGGGTTGTCGGGCATCCCATCGCAGAAACTGGGATGTAAGAAATATACAATATATGATGTTTTATTAACATAAAGCTATATGATATATAACTTTAAGTTTGGATTTCTGTATTAAATATTACAGAAAACAGTTTCAGGATGTAATTCTCCACAAGATGTTGGAGACTGTTCGCAGTGCCCGGTATTTTAACCAAAAATATTAAATTAAATTTGTGCCACTATCAATCATATTATCCAAGCCAAACATTACATCAAAGATCGTGTACGAATGGTAATTTGGAAAAATATTTATGTGGGGGTTCATAGATATTTGGAAATGAAAAGGCAATAAGTCCACTTTTTTTAAAAATTGAGATTTTAATATAGACATGTTCAAAAAGTAAAATTACTTCCATTTAATAAATGCATTAAATAATTATGAACTTGGTTGTTGTTGTGTAGTAATAAGTAATGGTACTAAGTCCTATTTGTTAGATGTCGCTGTCTACTCATTGCCGTTACATGTTAAGTCAGCGATATACATTTTTTAAACTTGAAATGATTACTTTAAACTTATTGAAACACAAAAATATTCCAAAAAAAATTTTGTTTGTTTTTTGTTAAAGTCCACACCTCAAGGCAGTTGTCACTTTTTGGTGTATAGAACTCAAATTCGTATTTCTTTAAATCCCCAACAACAACAAAATATATATTTAAAAGTTTAAATGGCCTACAATGTTTGGGATTTAGGTTACAAACATCATATCAATTCTTAAGTACTACTGTATTTTTCTTTATATTAAGTTGTAGATTTCCTACCCCTGTAGAACTTTTCAGCAAGAAGCTGCTTCAGCCCATTCTTGCATGCAGTCTTCGTTCTGACAACAATAACAACGTAGGTGGTTGAGATTGTAGTTGTTGGCGATGATGGTAGTGGTGATGGTGGTGTACATGAAGATACCAAACAACATGATGAACTCTTTCCTTATTTTTTTCTTCTTTCTTTTCCCGTTTTCTCGGTTTCCTTTCTTTTCTTATTTTCGAATGTGTTCTAAATAAGACTGTTGGGAATTGTTCATGCAGTGCCATTGTGGAAAATGAAAGTTTACATAAATATACAAAACATTTATTACAATCCCACATGACTCTCAAGAAAGATGTGGCACAGCAGAAAAAAACGGCAACAACAACAGCAAAACAATGAAAACAAAAATTGAAACTCTCAAGAAAAACTTTTCATTTTATTGAAATGTGCAAGACATGTGGTGCTAGTGGCCAGGAGTGGGGAAAGTGGTGTTGGTATTTATGTTAAATATGAGTCAGGCATTGCAATCGATTTTAATGCACAAAATCTGTAGAGAGTTGTTACAGCATCAAATTATGCATGACTTTTAATGTTTAAAATCTCTATCAATAATAAATTACCTTTCATTCAAAGGGAGATACTTAGAATGATTTACAGAGAAAGAAAACATTTTAAATTTATACTCGTTGTGCCAACAACAACATTTCCAATTCTTAAAAATTTGTAAAATAAAATGGTAGCTGTTAGTTGCTTCTGAGCAAGAGTATAAATTAACACTTGTTAATTTTGAATCTAGTTAAGTTACGTTTCCTGACAATTCTATAAAATAAAGCTATTTAAGGCCTGTTTTGATTCTAAGGAATTCACAATCTTTTTGCAGCCTTTTTATATAATTAACTGTGTGTAAGCAGGTCTGACCTACTTTTGCACGTTCAAATGTATGTTAAACAGTTGCACACGTTGATCGCATTACAAAATGTCAACATTAAAACTTTTGATTATTCTAAGAAAATGTCATCCTTCTTTTGAAACGCTTCAACGTTTCACGTCACAACTGTGTCTTTGTTATATTTCCCTATATCTTTGAAATCCCTGAAAGCAAAAACAAACAAAAATTTAAAGCTTTAAATAAAAATTTCGAAATGTGCCATAGAGACTTTATATTTATTTGACGTAGAGATAAGGTAAACAAACATCTCTGGAGGAAAATAATAATCTTCACAACAGATTAAAAAAAATCGAGAGTGATATGTATACGTATATAAATTTATAAGTTGTTCTCGAGAATTTTGGATTGACATGCTGATGTGATATTTAAGGACATTTTTTGAAATCCCATTTTTCAGCATTAACATACTGATGACATTAATTGAATTTATTATACGGAAATTGTGTGTTCATTTGCATTATGCTTGAGAGAATTTAAGGTTGATGTCCTTTGATGTAGTATTAATCGTAGGCTATTTTTCTCCAAAGGAAACCAAAAAATAAATAAATTAGAAACCATAATGAAATTAAACTGTTTGGAACTTTATAAACAAAGCACGTGATGCATTTTTTTACATCACAGCATAACCTCTAATATTTTCAAATAGTAATTAAGGTTGAAAGGAGGGGCGGTTTAATCAACCACATGTCCGGCATTTGGACGTACACTTAAGCAAGTCAAGCCCTGTTATGAGCTTTAGAAGAGTAAACAAATTAAAAGAAGGAGTCTTGAGATTTTGTGTCCACAATGAAGTCATTCCTTAATTTTTTTATTTACATGTCCTCATGTCAATTAAGTAATTTCCCAAGAATTGGTTTTGCAATATCTAGACAGTGGGATAGGATATTTCCAACAAATCGTTGCCTTCCCCGTGATTCCAAGTATTCAATTTTGAGTAAATTTGCATGCATACTGGGGAGTCCCATGAGAATACTCGTCAGTATGCTGATTTCCTTTCTTTAAACATTAATATTTGAAATACAAAGTGACAGTCAACAGACTCATATGTTAGAATTGATTTATTGGTATTCCACTTCAGTTTACTGCCTTTAATGACTCTCATCCCTCTCTTAAAATCAGATTCACATTAAATAAATAAATAAAGGCCGATACTAACCGCCGGATCTACCTTCCGGTAGTGTAGGTTTGGTTCCCCCACCTTACATGTATTATACAGACTCCCTACATAATCGGTGTTATTGTCCTAATTTTTCCCCGATAGCTATATGTTGCTTAATCAGCAGTATATTCATATATTCCTTAGCATATGACTGGTCCATGCTTTGTTAGTCTGGTCAACTCGGAAAACTTTTAAGTTTTTTAAGCGTGGTCTTTTACTTTAGTAACTTGCCAATTTTCCGAGATACCTTTATTGAGATAACATCAGCTTTCGCTATAAAGCAGTCAAAATATTTTGTAATATTTGAACGAATGATTTTGTAATTTTGATCTCGACACTCGTACAAACTAATGTACGGGTATATGTATATTTGTCTTAAATATCTCAGGTATCACTTCAACATGTCGAATACAATACTATTTTTGCTACCATATAAACGAAATATTCTTTTATTATCTTCGTCTTTTCTTTTTTAAATTACTAAAAGCAAATATTTCGATTTCCCTTTGCCAATTGTTGCTGATTATTCCTGTGAGCTATTTTCTAAAGAATATCAAACATTAAAAATAGTTCTTGAAAACTCAACAAAGTAGAACAATAGAATATAATTAATTAAACTCTCGTTCGCACTTTGGCGCGAAAACTTGCTAATGTAAGAGATAACTTAAAAATTGTGTAATGCGTTGCTTGGCTAATTTAACACAAAATAACAACAACAAAAAAGTTCAAGAAAGAAATTATATATATAAAACTTTATTACTTACATTCAATTAAACACATTATATTCGCCAAGAACAGGAAGAAAAAATAAAACTGATATGAAGAACTTAGCTGGAACGATGCTGGGGTAATTGTTGAAATCCCGTAACATTACATGAACTTGATGGTAAAAATGCCTGGAAATGTCTGTATGTTTGTCTGCTGCTAGTTAGTAGTAATAACTGTAAAATATATAAAAAGAAAAAAGAAACGACAACAAGAATGTAATTAGTATTATTTCAATTCTCTTTTTTTATTTTTATTTTTTTTTTTGTTTTTGGTTCTTTAAAAACAAAAAACCCGTCAGTGGGAGTCAAATTCTCAGAAACAAAGTGATGATGATAATAAAGGCGAAAGAAAGAAAGACCAATAAAGGTCAATATCTACAAAGATGATTATAATGAGAAAATGAACTGAATATGAATCGCTACAAGACTATTTAATGGTTAATGAGGAAATCGAATATGCAGGGCTAATGAATGATAAATGGATAATAAAAAATTGTTTGGTAAAAAGCAGGATAATTCACTCAAATTGGCATATTTTTTATAAGGTCTTATTCGGTCGATTTTTTAAGTCTTAATTGGCACAAAAAAGGAGTATCAATAATTTTTCTGATTCCATTTAAAGTACAGATTAAATTTGTTTACCCTTTGACTAATTTTGAATAATGTTGTTTGAAATAGAAGACTTGTCAAAACCATTCAAGTGCTTAGATTTGTGAATATAGATTCATGCTTACGTATATAAATGCCGTACTGCGTAATTTATGGTACATATTGACACCATTTAACAAATGTATTAAAAAAAGTTAAATTCGCCGAATGTGTCCCTACCCAGAGTAGCTTCGGCATTTGATGGGAATATTCGGAACATTGGAGTTTATATCCTCTAAACGTTCTATTTTGTTTTAATATGCGACGCAATATTTAAGGCTATATTTTCTAGCGGCGGACGTTGACGTCTCAAGGTCACACACACTATCAGAATGTGCCCCAATGCCGAAGGTCACCTACACATATGCTAACAAATTACAAACTTTACAATGGAAGTATATCGAAGCTCTCGCAATGAAATGAAAATTCCATAATTTGTATTATTATAATGATATCTCTTATTAAATTATTTGAACCTCTACAATATTATGTTTTAAAATTCAACCTCCCGCTAAAAAGAACACCAACTTTAATACCACCACATTTTCGGTAATTTCTCATCAAGTCATTGTTATCAATATTTTCATTCCTGACATTATCATGTTGCTGCAAAAGCTATATATTTACAAATGCAAAATCATAAATTGAATATTTGCCTTTTCCTGCCAAAAAAAGCACAACAAATGAAAATTGTTAAATTGTTTTGTACAAATTGTTGGCACATGCCAAATAACAAATCATTTGCTGGGCATTGTTGCAGTCAAAAATTCGCAAGTTAATTAAATTCACACGTTTGTGTGCATTTGTAACATATGCCACAATGCTTCGGCAGTCGGCCAGGCAGCAGCAGCATCACCTCCCCATCACCATCATTATTGTGAAATTGTAACATTGTTAAAGTGGCGAAATAACAACATTCGGATATATTTGAAACTAAAAATTGCCCGGTAAACCGAAAATGGTAAAAATATTGTTTATGCTCTTTATGGCGATGATGTTGGCGGTGCGGAGGATTGCACAATGGAATTCGAATGGAATTTTAATTAGCATATGAACCTTTTGAATTGTGCGGCCAGAGTTAATGGCTTAAACAAATAACGCGCCGTCAGCCAGGCTATGCAAATCAACAAATGAATGAATGAATAAATGGTGGACTTGCCTGGGGAGGTGGAATGGTATAATTTTGTTGAAAACATCAATGAGCATTATTGGCAACTGGCAAAATGTATACATGTGTGTTGCTGTGTGTACATATTCATGAACCCCTGGATGGATGAATGGATAAATGTACGCCCGGATATTTTTAGTCTCCACGTGAATATACCGAATCAACAACAACAAAATATGCACATAAATGGAAACTAACACCAAATCCTGCGAGACGTGCGCCGCTCATTCATTCGCACACCACTCAGTCAGTTCAATTCATTCAGACTTTATGCCTTGCGTACAATTGCACATTCGTGAATCCATTGTAAATACAAAGCAATTAGTCGTATACATCACCTATTCGAATATGTATGTATGTAGATGGTTTACCACGGTGTTGCACTTCCATATACATATATCAATATGTTTGTGCGCACTCGTGTGTGCAATGAATGTGGGGGTACATCATGCAATTCACATGTCTGCTGGTGTAAAATACCAGAACCTGCCAGAATAGTATAAAAGTAACTTAACCATTCGAGTGTGAGTGAGCTGTTGACAGGACTACTTGACGGAAACGAAAGCAAAACTTAACCACAATACAATAAACTGAAAGTTTTTTTTATTTTTGTTATTTTTTTGTATGTGGCATTGATGTGTTCAGTGATCGTGTTTAGATTCCAAAATGTTAACATGTCTTTTGCAAAACAAGAAGTCGAAATAGGGTATAGTTCGTGCTACTAACATGAAAGTTAGATTGCAATTAATTGCCAACATTGATTGGTAGATTGAGGAAAAAAGCTAAACAAACAGCAGTAGGAATAGCATCAAAGGTAAGACACTTTCAACAATGGTTTGTACTTTTCATCGATCTGAAAGGAATACTATGGAAAGACTGTTCAAAGTGTTCAAAATTTATATGGAGTTGAAGTCTAAATTTTTTATGTAAATGAACACAGCAGGTGACAGAAGTATGTGGGTGTGTAAAGCACCATCATTAAACGAAATATGTGGGAATCATGCACACCATTTAATACGCCACATCTTTCTGAAGAAAAGCGTACTAAACCATATGACAATATTGACCTCTCACTTCATAAGTCTTTTTACCTTCAAAAAAGATCAAACTCATAAACTTGCATACATTCCTCGTAGTATCAGCAATCGTCGAGAGTCCGGGAGTTCATGTGCATGTCTGTGCTATGATCAGTCTGTATACAGACATCTATCAACTTGTTCAATAGTATTTGGAGGACAAAAAGTATTTCAAGTTTAAAGTACCATATTTTTATTGCAAACATGTTGTTGTCCAATGTTATTTTCTACCCTTTCAAGTTCCATACCGAAACTAATTATAGAAAATGAAATGACAAAACATTCCTTTTATTTGTGAATGTTATTGGCTCCTTTGGAATCTATCATTCAAAATAAATTGTCACTTCAAATCTTTTCAAAAGTATTTGAATGGAAAAAAGAAACATTAAAATTGTACGAGCCAACCTGTCTTGTCGCCAACACAGCCCAAGCATACTGTACCTTGGCCATGATGCACAAACGTTCTGGTTGGCTGTGTATGTGTGTGTGTGTGTGCTGAACTCGTACATGTTATTCGTGTTGATGCACATTTTAGCCCTTATTTGCAGTTGTTCGTGCGGAATTTATGCAAACGTTAACAAAAACAATGTTAATTTCTATTAATGGCCACTTTGAATAGCTTTGCTAGGTTGTTACTAAGACCAGGCGAGGAGAATACTAACAACTTTGACTTGTTCTTTCTTTGTCTGTCCGCCGTTTGTCTGTCTGTCAGGGTTGTCAAATATTTCTCTTTTTTGTCCCCCCATTTTTAACAAATGAATGCAGCCAACAGCAGTCAAGGCAAATGCATAACAAGCATGTTGTAGTTGCATGTTCTTGTTCTTCTTCTCCTCGTCGTCGTTGGTTTTGGTTGTTGCTGTTGTTCTAATGATGACAAGTTCACATGAACCTTGGTGACAATATTGTGTTGCAGTGCCAACATAGGCCAACACTCTTCTGTCGTTTTGGTATTTGTTTTGAGGATTTAAATGAATGGACCGTCATGCAGACAAAGTGTCAGTCAGACAGAATGGCAGGGGTGTTCGTTGACTTTGTGTCAGGTATTTCTTGTTTTGTTTTGGGCATATTTTTCAATGACAGACGAAACATAGAATTCTCATGTTACTTTTGCTCTCTATATTCGACTGATTTAAAATAACATTCAACATTAATGGTTGTTGGTATTGTTCGGTTGCAGGTAGCAACTACTACTTCGTTAGGTGGCAGCTTTTACGATGGATGAATTCTATAGAGCACAGTGGTTTTGATTTTACTTGGCTCGAGTTGGGCAATATCGTTTTTGAAGCGGCTAGCTCTGGGATTAAGCCCTCCAAAACTGGGATTACTTCTGACAATTTTCAATGAAAAGAGGTACCATTTTATGGGGCTGTACCTAAACGTGAGTCTATATGATCCACCTGCGAACGTGACCTATCTGCAAAAAAATACTAGTGTGTGAGTAAATTTACATCGAATTGTAACCAGCTTAAGAAATATTTTTGATATCGATGTAGGTGTACGTAACTTCCAGTTCACACTCACTAATTGCAATACTCCGCACCACTGTTCCCTTTTTCTATTTAAGTTTTCTGACTGTTGTTTCTAATCCGTTTTTGTGCTTAATTGTTTCTAAAGGTGGGTTGTACCTTTTGTTGTCGCAATGTTTTTCATAAACAAAATCACATTTAACGAAGTGTTAAATTTATTTATTTTTTTTTTTACAAAAATACCTCCTCATAGAATGGCGCAGTGAAGGTGTAGAGCTGTCATTGTAATTTGTTGTAAACGTTTTATTTTGCCATTTTTTTCTGCAGCTTTAACCATGAATAATTGCAAAGTTTTTGTGTTGTTGTTATTTACTAACTCAAATATGCGAACACGAACATTCTAGGATGGGTACAACACAAGTCCTTGGTAAAATGTGGAGCTGTTGGATTTTTATAATGAAGGTTGGCTGTCCATCATTGTTTGCTAAAAAATTGAATGTTAAATATTTGTCGAATTATTAGCAACAATGAAGGTTACTGAACAAATATTGGCCCATGGAAAAGTTTGCAATACGTTTAAGTCACATTAGATCAAATTTGTTTCTCAAAGCAACATTTGTGTGCCTTTTTCCCAGAAATTTTGTCTGTGGATAATTCAGATGAATGTTTTGAAATTTCTCAATTTGTATTCGCAGAATTTTGTCGCTAATCATAATGTTTCTTTTCCAAAAAAAAAAAAAAAAACTCTTCAAGAAAAGCCTACTTATAAATTTATGACTTTTGGCGAAATTGAAAAATAGAATTGAGCAGAAACAACCGCACAGACCGATAGATGTCAATAATGGTCATTGACATTGAAATAAATCTTGTTTATATTCAATGATACTATCATGGGAATCCTGACAAGCAATTGCTACTTGGAATTGTATTTAACAAAAAAAATCCCTAGATTCGTATTAATGATTAAAAATTGCTAAATATAAAATGTTAAGAACAGGTATTGGAAATTTGAAGGAAAAAATAAACAGATAATTTATTTAATAGAGAAAATAATACAGCTATCGAAAGTTATTTGGGATTTATGAAAGATAGACTGTGCTGGCATAAAAGAAAACAGTAAAGAATTAAATACTTATAACAAAAATTCGGAGTATGAAAATATCTGTAAGTAAATAAATTGGCTCAATATCTTTTAATTCTAGGGCTATTTTAAACAATTATGGATCGATTACTAAAACTCCATTTGCGATTTCAACTGGCAACGCCACTGAAATAAAACTTAACATTATGAATATCAACTTTTCTCAGTTGCTGTCGATAATACTGTTTTGACACTTCTGCAACTAGAAATATTGTAAACAAACACAAAATTGAACAGCAACAGCAATTCCTCCCCTCTTAAAAGTGTGTGCAGCTCAAAGGATTTTTTCGGAGGCAATGACTTCACCTTCGCATGGCTCAATCCACAATGTCGGTGGTTTTGACCGAAGTTGTCCGGCTAATAGAGGAAAAACTGTGTAAAATTTGGATTGTTTCCAAATTAACAGAGGAGAGGAGGAAAAGGGGAAGAATAAAATGTTTATATTCGAAAACAATGTTCCCGGGAGTTGATGGCATACATATCATGGCCCCAAAAGGAGATGTTCGCCATTTTGTAGTAATTTTAACAATTATTCCAACCAAATTTCAGTTGTTGTTGCTAAACATGACTAAACAGCAACCAGAAATAAATGGTTGCCGAAAAATTATATTTGAAGCAATTGAAGTTGACAACAGTTGCCATCCATAATTCAAATTTGGCAACCGGCAACGCCACTAAACTATGGTTACCATCTGAATATTAAACAAAACATCATATGTATCTGGAATTCGCAAAAGATTCTAAAAACTAGTAAAAAAAAGTGTCAGTCGGTGTTCCCGACAGATATATACCATCAACCTATGGTTTGAGGAGGTCTTAGGTATTACACACAAACTTCTATTTTTTATGTTTTTATCGAAGAGGTTTCGGATTTAATGTTGATCAAATCGGTTATTCAATTCGCTTCGAATTAAATTTACAAGATTATAAAATATTGACACTTTGTGTGGGAGGTAACAGAAGGAGTTGACCTATCGGACTTAATCTAGGCTTGGTAATAATAATAAGTCGTGCAAAGTTTGGTTCAAATCTAGCATTCCATTCGCCTAATATTGGAGTTTTAAATATTGCTAATTTTTACCATTTTCCATTCAATAGAAGTTGTGGAAACACGCACAAGTTTAACCCCTCTTTTGAACCTAACCTAACAGTTGAGGATTTCATAAGCGCGTTTTTCAATCAACTTGGCTGTAATTATAGAAATTAAATAAAATAATTTCGTTCCCAATACAAATCAGCTATAACTCCAATAAAAACTTATACAACTTATTAGAAAAAATACTATTGTTTATTTTCTCGCCCGTATGTTTATTCCAGGGAAATCTTGTCATGGATTATATGAAGCCAATTAAAATTTATGGTAAAAAAAGAAATATAACAACGAACAACCATCACATATACCCTATTCTACATTAGCATATACATACATATTACCCTGTTGATACCGCATAAATATCACAAATCTTATGAAATAGCTTTGATGCGACAATAATGTGGCACACAACACGCGGTTGAACTCAGAGAGTCGGGCGGGCGGTGATGCTGGGTGCTAGATTATTTGTGAAATTCTTGGGCAAAGTAATGTTCTTCAATAGATTCAACGAGACACAGCTTTTGTAAAACCGCAATCAACATATTGCTGGTATTTGCCAAGTCACTGTTCCATTCCTGCCCATGCCCCCAAGATGTTTGCTCAACACAAAACCGAATCCGTCCAATCAGGAAAATATATGGTGGTGCTTTTCCTGGCTGTGATTTTATTCAAGAGTAAATAGGAAAAAGCCTCGAAATCTTAAATCTCCAGAAAACCCAAGTAAGCAAAAACGCAAACACACACACACACACAATAAAAATGATGCTGCTATTTTTGCTGTTGGTTATTGTAAATTTGTTGGTGTTGCACAGTGGGAAAAAATACCGATCTAGCGCGCAGAAAATCAAAAAATGAAGTTGAAGGAAACTTTAAAACATTAATGCAGTTTTAAAGTAGAGTGTTGAGAGTACTTAAGTCCGTATAAAATAATCCGAATTAATAAGCTAGAACGGAATAACGGTACATTTAAAACAGAAAATTTTTCCAATGTTAAAAATGGCATTTTTTTGCTATAAAATTGCGATGGTCGTGTGCATTCTGTGAATATATTATTATAAAATTTTGTCCATTTTTGATATATAGTATTGGTATTTAATTAAATGGTATAGTTATATAACCCATAAGTTATTTTAATTTAGGTGTTTCGGGCTAAATATATGTAAGGCCCGTTTTTTTTAATTCCTTCAATTAAAATAGGGGTTTAGTATGGAGTGCAGTCGAGTTCAGCTTTGATTTTTGTTTTATTTTTCTTGTGTGTCTGTCTAGAACATCATACTAAATTTTTTCCTGCGACTTCCTGCGATTCTCGGATTTATGACAATTTTTTGAAAAAATGCCAATTTTGTGTAGGAAGCTTTTTTAAGGTTTTGTTCAAATAAAATTAAAAATTTGTGAATTTTTTTGATATAATTCATCAAATATGACTTGGAATAGATCACAGCATAGCAGATAAGAAAAAAAACAAGTTCAAAATGTCCATCCTAAGGTTCAAGAGTACTGGGTGTGAGTATGAAAATGAGGGATTTAAGTAAGCTGCTCCAAACGTTGATTTTAAACTCATGCACTGAATATACATTTATTCCAAATGTCTTTCTAAATGAAAATTAAAATTACAACGAAATCGGTTGTAAGAGTCTTTTAAAATACCGCAGGTAAAGGGTCCACTTTATGAACCATGGAAAAATATCATTGGTGTAACATTCATATATACACTGTTTTACCTATATTTATGATTTTCGTGGAGGTGGAGTTTATGGACTTTTATTATACCTGTTATGGGGTTTCCAATGACTGACATGACTTCGGATGACTTTATGACTTTGTCATGCGAATTTCGTTAGGGTCGGATACAGGTATCAGTTACGAATGAATGCAAAAATACATATTATTTATAGATTTTTCTACCTATGAATGAAAAATCCGCATTTAACAAATGTTCATTCATAGATTTTTCTCATTCAATAAGTGTCAAAGAACGGGATTATACAAGTTATAAACAAGTGAATAGCGATTTATTTTAGTTCTTAAACAAGTGAAGTGGAAAAATTGTCAATTTTGTACAGAGAGCTCTTTGAAGTTTGGATAAAATCTAAACATGGTTCTGATGTAAAAGAATATATATTAAATAGACTTACTGAGGAAATATTTATTCTTTTCGTGGAATTATATTCTTGGTTCTATATGCCTTCAAGCATACACAAAATATTAGTGCATGGAGCTGATATAATCAAATGTGCAGCTTTGCCCATAGGAATGTTGTCTGAAGAAGCCATGGAATCCAGAAATAAGGACTTTCGGAACTACAGGGAACTGTACACCAGAAAAATTAGTCGTGAGGAAACAATGAGGGATCTTTTTAATAGGTTGCTATTTTCTTCTGATCCAAAAATATCATGTTTGTCTCGTAGTACATCTCTTAGCCATCGATATAGTGAGCCACTATCTGAAGAAGTCCTTAAACTACTGGAGGATCCAATGCTACCAACTAATTCAGATCAAAACTCGGATTCTGAATGTGATTAGTATTTAATAAGTAACGCCTAAATTTTGTAAAATATATATAGTTTAATGTTTTAGATATGTAATATTTACAATAATAAAGATATATATAATAACAATAGTGTTTGGCCTTAACCCACTTTTTACCCTCCAAATGTTTCCGAATTTTTAAAAGAAGCTTCCATTCTAGGAGTACTATTAGTTATAACGAAAAATATTGCTTATTATAAAATATTTCAATTGCCTCAAAATAGTAATTTTCACCTAAAAATTTAAGCTTTTTCTAAAAAAAAAAATCGGCGCTTAATGGGTTAATAAAAAAAAAATTGCCAAATTTTTTCATAAAATACTTAAAATTGTCCATCTAAATCTATTCTTATCCAAAATATCGATAAACATACAGTAAAACATCTACTTTGATTTTCTGCGCGCTAGATCTGCATTTTTTCCCACTGTGTGTTGTGTGCAGCTTTTCACTAATAGGGATTAGAAACGAAGGAAAAAAATAATGTCACGACAAATAATTTCAAAAACCCCTACTCGCATGTGGAGCGTAAAAAATAGGAAACATTCTGTATGATATGACACAAAAGGCATATGTTAGAACAAAGGACGATCATGTGTGCATGATGATAAATGGAGTTGTTATAAAAGAATAAAATGGAAGTAATACAATCAGGTGTAAATTTAAATTTGAGGTTGAATAAAATTAAGAAACTATTAGATATGGCATATAAAAAAATGGGTGCAAGAACTAGGTTCCAAAACTATATAGCCGACAATTGTATCAGTTATGTATCTGTAAAAAAGGAATGACATAAATAAATAAATACGTGTTCAGAACGAATGAACTCTAAACTCCAGCTTTTTCAGTTGTCGACAAATTCTACATGGGTGACCATGTTTTCGCAGTGTAATTGTAAAATTTTATGCCTTTGGTCGTAAGGGCTCAGGAAGAATTCTGTGAAAGTTTTCTTCCGTTAAACAAATTTTTTGCATTCCATTAATCATTCTAAACATAACTAATGTAATTTCTTTCATATATATTTATTACAAAGAAAGTTATTATACATTTCCGTAAAATGCCACGGGTGGGGCACCTTTGAACATGCCCATTAAATTCGATTTCTCAAAATTTCAAGTGGGATAATAAGACTAGGAAATTAACTGTATTTTTCACCACATTAATTTTTGTTTTTAAGTCATTTTATGTTTTAATAAATTTTGATCTGAATTTTTTAATTTTCGAACATTTTTGTATATATTTTTCAATAAGTAAATGCATTTCTGATATGTTTGAATAAAATACATTTATATTTTAACATAAACACTGTAAAAATCCAAGTCGTTCAAAAATGTCAAGCTTTGTTCAAAGGTGCCCCCCTGGGCGGTCAGTTTTGAACTCTTTGACTTCCTCCCTTAAAACAGCAATAAAATATTTATATCAAGCTTAATTTATGTCATATGTATATTCATTGTTAAGGTTACATATGTACCTATTAGTTAAAATTTATAAGAAACCAAAAATTATAAAATAAACAATGTTATGAGGCTTGAAGGAAAAAAGTGTTCAAAGGTGCCCCCTCTCCCCTACACATTTGCAATCGGGTACATTTTTGATTTTTATTCCAACTCACACGTACACATTTGCAATCGGGTACATTATGTTCAACAGGTGAGATCGGGAATGAACTAACCCTTTTTAATTTGGGAACAATAGCAATTATGTAAACCATTGTTGAAAATTGAACCATAACATACATTTCAATGTCCAATTTGGCGTAATCTCTGTAATTTTTAGTTATACTGATAGTTTCAATACGATTCTATATTTAAAATTTAACTCAAACCAAAACAAAAACTGTGTTTCCTTTTTTTAATTTATGTGGTAAACGAAATGTCGGAACATGTTAAGTGTATTTATACTGTACTAAATCTTAGAAAAATAAAACATGGAGAACCCACAAGGAAACCGGCCCAACCAACAGCCAGTCAGCAGCCATCCTGCCCATTTAAGTATCTACACAGGCAAACAACATCATGTGGTCGAAGTTAAGAGACTTGGTTTTCTTGTCAAACGTTAGTGTGCGAGTATGTTACGAAGTCTGCTCACTGTTATTGTTGGCCTCAAAGCTTAGTGATGCCAATTTTATGATAACAAGATTCAACTTCGGCTAAAGTCCAACACACATATGGAAAATCTCATGTTGGTCTCAACACAAAACTGTCCAAAAATGGTAGCAACAATTAGAGAGAAGTGAAGGCTGTAAGGTATCACGGAGTAACCAGACAGGAACAGACTTCATCAGTCTTGGCAAAAACAACAAATATTCAGGGTTTGGTTCTTGTTTATTTTCCAAACTGTACACACTTGTATGTGAGAGTGTGAGTGAATGTATGTGTGTTTATGGCGAATTTTGTGTTCATATAAAATCTTATAATTTAAAACATTCTGTGGTAGACTTTAAAAATTCCATTAACATTTAAGTCGTTTATATCAAATTGTCGTTTTTGTGGGTCCTTTCCCTATTTTTACTTCTGTTTCGGGTTGGCGAAGAAACTTATTTTATGTTATTTATACTGTTGTGTGTTTACCCTATACATTAAACCAATGTTTTACCGCATAAGTAAACATCAAAAGTAAACAAAAAAAAATTCAGACAAAAATAATATAAATAAATTTGAACTCTAATGGAAAGGGTTATTCAATTTGTATTTTTATTTGAAGTAAATAAACAAGAGGTTACGAAAATTTTGTGCAGATACAAAACGTGTACCAATGACGAATATTTTGTGAAAAATGCAAGTTTACTAGAGTTCTCAATCCAGCAATTACTATATTACTAGTAGACTAGGGATATAAGAAATATTTGTTCTTATAGGAGGTTTTTCTTATATGAATGTATTTTAAATCATAAACTGATTTTAATATGGATGACACATTTCCTTATGTCTGTTTCATCCATATATATATAAGATGTTCTTATATCCGTGGTTTACTGTATTTATGAAACACCATTTATTAGTTTTAGAAGTCTAACTCTGTAATTGATATTATTTTTTACAGTAATTGATTACATGTACTGAAATTGGAAACATATATAAAGAGTATTTCTCATAATATTTAAAGTCATTGCAGTTTGCCTTTTGAATAAATTTATGTTTTGTTTTTTTTTTTAATTTATCACATAATGAAATTCTTCTTTCATAACCCCATACAACAAACAATTTATATTTTAAATTTAACACACATAGCATAGAGGCAACACCCAATCGCTAAATGCAGCATTTTTGTCGACTGAACTGCACAACACAATCCCCTTCCTTTGTGTGGACTCGAACTGCAAATAAATGTTCCCCCTTTCTCTTCCAATTACAAAAATACCTATACCAACAAACGAACACGAAGTCGTGCAAAACTATACAAATATAGATAGTTTATGTTACATACTAACATTCAGTTTGTATGTAGCAGAATGTCAGCAGCATCTTTAAATGCGCTAATGCTAGTAGTTGGTTTGCTTGTGTATGTGTCGGTATATGAATGAAAGTATGTAAACGTAATGGTACGAATACCGACGCTGGTCGCATGACTGCATGATGCCACGCGCAGCATGCAGAACCCAGTGTGGACTCAAAGTCAAGTTAATGACCTTTGTGGCATCGTGCAGAGAGCTCGGAACAGCGAGACACAATAACACACACATAAACCAACATACAACGACAACATTTGGCAACATGTCCAAAAAACACAGCTTGTCGCATCTTTCACTTTTGTTGCAAATGAGGCGGAAGATCAAAACCATGGCCAGCCATCGTAGGTGCAGAACTGAGAGAAGTTCGTTCGCGAACACAAAATTATTTTACCGAAAATAACGAAATATGAAATGACTTTCATGGCATCGGCAGAGCTCTTTAAGAAGCATTATTTGAATTGATGGCGGCTACAATTACAAAATGTTATTAACTTTAATTAAGACTTGTGCTGTGGTGCTGCTGGAGCACAATGTAATGTTCAGGTGACGCTGAGGTGAGAATACCAATGCACAATAAATATTGCAAAAGAGAGATCAAAAATAATAGAGTTGACCCCAAGTATAAACTGAAATAAATGGGGTACACAAAAACATAACGAAAAAACGAGAGGAAGGTGTAAAAAAGGAAATGGATTTGTTTTCTAAAGTATATAAAAATGTAAAATAATTTGGATTTCCTAAATCTAGTTGGTTTTGTGGTTGAGCTCAAAAGGTATAAGAGTAAAAAAAAATTATATATTTATATTATATTTAATAAAAAAAGAAGTTTTTTAATTGAAATACATTACCTGTTAGCAGATTCGCTTTAGATAGAATTACGTACCTGAAAATAATAAAAAATGGAAAACAATAAATTAATTTATTTATAATAAATTTATTTGTTTGCTATATTAAATAAAAAATAATCCTCCAAAATCTTAGGCATTTCATTTATTTAAGTTAATTAGAAACCCTTGTCAGTTAAGATTAAAGAATACTACTTTTACTGTATCATATTTGACTTATAAAATGTTAAGTAAAATGGGTCTGTAAAGGTATAAAAAAAATCCGCTGTAACATTCACACAAAGCCACTTAAGTCTCTACGTTAGGGGTACTCAAAAAAGTTGGCGTCGGACAGTAACTGAGAAACCGCCACATGAAATGACTTTAAAAAAGAGAACGCAGAGAACAATAATAACAAGGGTAACAGATCTCATGATTGAGCAGGTATGCTCACCGCATATGTCTATTTTCGATCTAATTTTTAGTAAACGCCACAGTTCTATTTCATAGAAAAAAATGGACTTAAACCACTTACAATATGAACAACTAATATAACCGTACATACCAATAATTGAAACCGATATAAAAATACGAAAAGTTTGTGTAAGTTTTTTTTTCGAGGTTTGAAATCTCGGCAATTCTCAACTATTGTTACATTGTTATCATTGCTCTAGAGATGAACCGGAGGGTCTTAACAGAACTACGCCATTAGAGTTTAAGCTATACTAAAAATGAACCAATTTGCTCACAGTTGTCTTCGAGTGAAGCTACAAGTAGTCGTGCAAAATGAGGTCCTTACGAAAGGGTACGTTTGTGTCAAAAGCGCACCGATTTAGGAAAACCAACATTTGGAATTAGAAGAGCCTTGTGGAAGTTAGATGCTACCACAGAAGTCATAGAACCTACTTTGCGCAGAAATTGAGAAGTGGAAAAAACGCTGTTTGACTACTTTGAGACAGAACAAATAGTTATTCACAGGTGAATACACACAAACAGAAGTAAAATAAATCTCGTATAAGCAGTTAGAGGGCCGTGGTAGATTGGATTTTTACGGCATGGAAATTTTAACTAGTGTGCTGGGATGTATATTTTTTTAAATAGATATAGAAATTAATGTTTATTTTGTTTTTTTCCAAATACAATATAAATATTTCATGTGTAAAAGGTGACATATTCCACCGTCGTTTATCAATAGCTGTCACAACATAAGATGATTATCACTCTTCCAAATGACATCTTACAATCAAGGAAATTGTGAATATTGATCAGAGCACCAAGTTGAATGGAATTTTTAATTAAAAGGATGCTGGGATACTATTGAAGGAAAAGGATATTGTGCATGTTGCAGATATTCCCCTCTTTTCGGAGTTTATTGGTAAATTACAATGGGAGAACGGATAGAGCGTATCGCATCCTTTAGCATGACAACGAAATGGTCTCAAGTCGATGCAAAATATAAAAATGGCAATAACAACAACGACGTCAACTATAAATCGAGTCATAAAGTTCACGTACTTTCTTGCCATCCAAAAAAACGGGGGAAAACGATGAACGAAAGGAAAATGGAAAAATTGACATTTTTCAAGGTATGATGCATGGATGGCATTGTGCAATAAAAATGCCTGTTGCAACAACAATTGTGCAAAATGTTTTCCTTTCATAATTTTAAAAGGCGCCATAAAGTCGTGCAAAAGGTTGGACAATGTCTGTCGGGGCCATAAGAAGATGCACTTCAGTGTTTGTTTTTTTGTGCGCTATCTTCGCTTCTTGTTCTGTTTGGCGAAAGATATTTTCATTTTTAATTTATTGCACAAATACAGACACACACACACCCATACCCACACACTAACACCAACTTATTTACATTGAGAAAATCCGGCATAAAGTCGTGTATATTCCTCCTTAAATACTCTGTCCTTATGTCCGTCCGCATTTATTTTCGCCATGCTTAAGAGCAGAAAAGCTGCAAGATTTATGTTGTCATGAAAATATTTTATGAAACACATAAAAGGGCATTTTAAAACACCACGAAATGCAGCATAGATTTCATTAAAGATCCACACCATATTCAAGTGAATGACTTTACCAAACGGGGTAAGTGAGGAATGGGTGGCTGGCGGACGGAATATAGAAGTTTATGAATTTGCATAGAAAGTCTTAAAATAAATTTTGTGCAACATTAATTGAATTGTGAACTCCATTTTTTGTCGTTGTTTTGCAAGAAAATTCTTTTCTGCTTCCGTATGACATTTGCATGCTTCACACAGCAAAAATGTGTAGCAACAGAATCGTCCAAGTGACATGTTCAATATATTCATTTGGGGTATGCGCCACAGGCATCACCACGTATGCAATGAAATATTTGTTGGTAACAATAATTTATCGCCGCCTGATAGACCATCACACAACAATTATATACGCTCCAACATTGCACTTTTGCTGAAATAAAATTCCCGTGGAATTTCCACATTTGTGCGTTGCAGTAATCGGGAGTCGGGAAATATAATCGGATACTGCATATGTTTATATCATTCCTGCCGTAAGAGACCATATTCCATCGGAAGATAAATGAACGGAATTTTCAAAAGGAAGGCAAACTAATAATGTATTTAAGTTAAAATATACTTTTACAAAATGTTCACAGCTTAAAATATAAATAGTAAGCTCCCTATTCGCAATGTGTGATTTAGACTTGCTTAGTCTTTTCTTGGCATAGAACAAACGATTCTAAGAAGTGTGCAAAAGTTTTCTTTTTTGTCATTTTGCCTTGAGAAAATGTGTGTCTTATTGATATTTTCCCAGAAGCTCATTTAATATTCAAAACAGTTTCTTTTTTTGCAAAAACCAAAAAAATGTCGTGCAGAAAATAATCAAAGTTTTGCAAAAGACGTAATAATCGCATTATTACAATTATTGCAATATGATTGTCTTTTGTGTGTGTGTGAGAGAGAGAGGGAGAGTGTGTATTTGTCGTGGCAAAAACTTGGCACCAAGAAAAACACACATCTGTTCAGACATATTGTCCAAAATGTCATTGACCGACTGCTACCTAAATAATGTCAAGACTAGCAAATCTAGTATTAAAAAAAAAAAAAACAGACAGACAGACAATGAATAAAATAAAGTCTGTCGTCTAGTTAGATATAATTATTTATTTTCGTACAATATTTTGTGGTTGCTGTTGTTGGTGCTGTTTTGCTGGCATATCCATTGTTGTGTATGTGGTGGTATTGGTTTAAGGAAATGATAATAAATTTATTTTAATTACTCGAAAATAGCATGTGTTGCAAATTATTGTAGTTATTATATTTATTTATCTATTGTTATCGTTGCTGTTGTTGTTGTCGAACACCAGGTTTTGATTGTTACCATTGGTGTTTCGTTGTCAAAAAATATATATATTTTTAAAAAAAATTGTAACTAATTTATATTGAGGTTGTTGTAATTGTTATTGTGGTATCGCCAACAAATATCATTATGCAGAAATATCCATCGGAGTGGTTTTTAATAAAAATTCACGCACAACAAATGCACGTGACATATGAAACTGTGAACATTTTTGGATAAAACCGCTCGTGTAACTCATAAAGCATTCATAAGGTCATCATTCTATGAGAATGAGGATGTCGCTTTGTGTGTGTGTGTGTCTGTGTGATTTATAATTCGTTTTTCTTCCCATGCGTGTGTACATATAAATTTGGTCTAAATGTGGTATGTTCGTTTATTTTGGCTTAAATTTATGGGACCTAAAAGCAACCACCAGAAATAAGCGCTGTCTATCATCTAAACGTATCTGGAATTTTTTATTTGGCCATTGCGTGTGATTTATTTATTAAAAGGGCCCTAATATGGTTCCATGCCCGATAACACATTAAGTGGCTATACCTGTGGGCAATAAGTGTTTTAATTTAGCTAATAACCATACATATTTATTCTAACGTGTATAGGTAGGTAGTTTGAACACGCATTTGTGTTCGGTCGGCTAAGCATATTATAAATAATAAATACGAGTATATATGCACATACGATTTTGTAGGTGTTGCCAAAATGAGAATGAAATGCTTGCTGTATTTCTATTTCGGAGAAAATTAGAAAGTAATATAATTCGTATTGGTAAGAAATCAAAAAAACTAATGTCGAATGGAAACATCACACATTAATGTTGCAAAATAAATTATAAAACATAAAAACACCAACCCTATTCTCATCGCTTCCCTAGCAAGAATATAGATAATCTCTCAACCGATATTTGCCATTAGAATATATTTTTTTATGAAAAAATCTGCATGGCTTATCGAAATAGTCCAATATAAATGAAAAGTTGTACAATTCTGTGACGTTTATTAATTTTTAATTTGATACAGTTCAGTAGGAAATACTTTACCAGCGTAGGATTTCAACGCAGTTCGTAATATACAGTATTTCGAGAAAACTGGATATTCGGAAATAGGTAAAATGCTAATGTTTATCGGAAGTACCTACAACTGTAGTAGGAGAATGTTCACTAAAGACACATGACTGCGACCAAGGTACTGATAAGGGATGGGAAAATTCCCAGCCTAAGTTTCTAATTTCTTTCAGTCTGAAAAGAAAATTTGGATACTCAAGGACTGAGTCCATTATATTCTGGTCGAAATTGATAAAAATTTACAATGAAAGAAAAATAACTCAATAAAACAATAAAAAAACCTATGTTACACTGGATTTGAAATGTTCTCATACTTTGTGTATAGATCTAAAATTTCCTGTTTTCTGGATTCGTTATGAATATACATCGAATTTTCTAAAATCTTTTATATGATTTCAGAATATTTTATGCAGTTAATATGCATGTGATTTAAATTGACTTTTCACTACCAATTTTAAAATTTGAAAATTTCCTCTCTTAATTTCTTTTTATCGCCAACTTTTTCTTACTAAGGCAATTGCAAGAAATTCAGAATTTTAAAATTAGGGAATTGCTTAGCGTAGGTTTTTGGCTTTATTTATTTAAACATTTTTTAGCCGTACTTCAACAAAAATATATATTTTTTATTTAACGTAAAATCATTTCACGTTTAATATCTTCTCAACAGTCCTACTACACATTTTAGACCATGAAATATTGCTTCTCTACAACAATATCCACTTCACAAAGGAATTACATTTCTCTTCTTCTTCTATTCTCGTTCGGTATTGACTGTTATGATTATGTTGGCCACTTTCCTGTGTGTTTTATGACGTATTTAGATAAGCTTTTATTACCGTTGGTTATAACACAAAATCATGTACACAAAGTGGTGCATAAGCCACCGGGAGGTACTGTTGTTTTTGTACGAATCCGTACAGTCAGACAGATCGACCGACGGACCGGCAAACTAACCAACCGGCTGGCCGACCGGCCGCCCATATTCATTTCTATGCTTTATTTATGGTAAATATCCACTAATAACCGTTGCTAACTGCCGCATTAAGAATTTATAATTTATTTTCTAGCCAAGCACTGGCGTTTATTGGCGCTGCAGACCACAACAGAATACAAAATGTATGCGAATGACTGTTGTGTCATGGACTTTGGTCGGACACTGGCATGGCATGGCCCCTCTTCAGGCCGGCAAAGAAGATTAGCTTACTGCAAGTAAGCTCTGATTTTTGTGGCACATAGTTAATATTTTATATTATTTGTGTATGATAAAACATACAAACACACACAACAACAACAACATACACAGGCAACCAGCAAGAATCACATATAAAATTACAACAACTTTACGACAACAGCAATCACAATCATATCGACTCAATACCATTCGTAAAACTTCCTCAGTCATTAATTTGAGGATTTATGTCCACATATTTATACGTCCTTCCGTTCGTTTGTCAAATACCCTTTGCAAAACTTTATGTAATACACACGCACACAGACGTACCACACACACATGTGACATATATTTTGATTACCATGCGACACAGTTGTACAAAATAATTAATAAATTGGCCAATGTTAGCCAATGTGTTGACCAACGGACCGACAGACTGACGAACAGACTGATTGCCAATTGTTCGGTGGCATGTAAGGATTTATTTAATGTCGATAATTATCAACCACCAACCTGGTTATGATGGTTGACGGATATTTGTTGTTATGTCAGTCAGGGAGTCATATTGTGATGTTTTTGTTATTGCACAATGATCATTACAATTGGTCGGAAATTATTTGAAAATGTTGTTGTCGTTAGATTTGCATATGGAATTGAAATTTGTCATTAATCTGAACAGTGATGTGGAGTAGCTTATTGCATTAATCCCAAATATATAGTTGAAACTCAAGCCATAAAGTATCATGTGAGTCCGCTTTGTTGCAATCAACCCAAGTGAGTTGAGATGAATTACTAAAATTTCTAAGTATAAATCTCCGTAGTCTCCACGTAAAATATTATAGATCCAATATCTTCCTTCAACATCCAAGTTATATTAAAATGAATCTGGAATTTTTTAATCTCTTTTTTAATCTCGTATGTGAATTGAATCCGCTTCTCCTACTATGTAGGTTCTATCTCCTATGCCTTCGTTCTAGTTTAGGAAGCAAAAATAGCGCTGGACAAGGACTGCTTAGTATGGTTTGCAATTGTGAATTATAAGCATCCATAGTATACAGTAATCTGAGTCATTCTCGGATTTTGAGCAAAGGATTGTAGATGTTATCTTAGAACACGTTGAGCTTCGTTGTTTCCCAACTATGGTATGTTACGACTCTGTAAACCTATTTTTAAGCACTAAGAATATTATGTTTATCCCGACCTATAAATATGAAATAAACAAAATATGACATATAAGGGTTCCGAAGACGCTGTTTACGATTCTGCAAGAAAAAAGTAAAAAATATTCAATAGGATCCACCCTACTGAATTTTTACTGGCGGTCAAATTTTTTAAAAGTTGAATCAATCAAATTAATTTTTGAGCGCGTTTTGTAGATCAAAAAATCAAATAAAATGAATCCAAAATAACTGATTAAAAAAGAAAAATCATTCATTTCATTTCTTAGCAGTATTTAATATCAAAATAGCATAAAATCGTTGGTTTATGAATTATGGGTATAAAATAGGTCCCATGGGCTGTTGGTGTCTGTCAAATTTTTTACACACACAATTATAAAAAGATAAACATAAAAAATATTTTCAAAATTGTCATCCATTCACTTTTATTTGCATACACTGACCGAAAAAAGTCAGGATATTTTTGGTAAAAAGAAGTTCGGAACAAGTCGAAATATGTGACTAATACTATGGCGATAGGCGAAACAGAAACAAATCTATTTTTACATGGGAAAATATACATTAATAAGCATATTTGGATTGAACTGAACTTTGGATAAAAAAACCCAATGCGGAATGGAATTATATGTTAAACAAAACTAGTGAGCATCATGCATGCAAACCTTGTGGCCAGTCCTCAATAATGTACATTATCGTAATGTAATATCTTGCAATACGCAAACATTCTGAAAATTGCAATATTCGTTATTTAATTGCTATTTGTCACATTAAGTAAACAAATATTGATTCACAGAAAAGAAGCAGAATATAACAATGTACCAATTAGGAGTACTTTGACATTACTTTCGATTAGGGTAATTAAAATATCATAAATAAATATATGTATGTATGTATTTTGACAACAAATGTGCTACATTTGCAGAGTAAACTTATTCACATATGTATATTACCTAAATATAAATATGCAATATGAATCTCTGATTAAATAGAAAAACAAACAGAAATCCCAAAAACCCTAAACCAAGCAAAAAATTTAGAAATGAAATCAAAACTTTAGTCATTTTTTAAATGTAATGTTGTGTGTCAATAAGGAAGCCTGTTGTTGTGGGTATCCTGTAAAGCCAAACTAAAACAGCAGCAAAAACAAACCTAGAGTAAACATACACCAAGGCTGTGGCTGTTGCAAAATGTTTCTTTAGGTACAATTATCGCACACACACAAAAGAGAACCTTAATTGTCATTTTGGTGCAAATCCATTTTTGTTTTTATTTACTGTTTTGTGGATGACACAGATAAGCACCATTATACAAATAATCTTTATAAAGAACACCTTAGTAAACATATTTATCGTAAAAAAATATTACAGTCGTATATGTTTCACTAGTTGTCTTTAATCCAATCAGACATTGTATGCCAAAACCATTCACCATCCAATGATTTTGTATTTACCCAAAATTTACTTAGCACACCTTTTTAAATACAGTTTGTGCAAAAAAGGCGGAAAGATAAAAGTCAACATAGTTTCATAACTATTTGTTAGAGACCATTTCAATCTAGCGCCACTAACATATTTACGCAAATTATGCGCATTTTAAATTGTTTATTCTCTCCTGCGCCCAATAGTGTTTTTCTTGTTATCACTTTTGAATTTATGTCCAGTTATTATTTTTTATGTTATGTTGTTTGCCTCCGTTTTCTTGAAACCCATGACGAACATAAAAATTTTAGATACTGCCACTGCTGGTTGGTCCAAACACCAACGTAGTACGGACACATACCTTCAACTGCATTTCATAACGAAAAACTAAATATGGTAATATGGCAATAACATTCACAGAACTTTGGTCTGCTGCAATGTTCGACACAAATTCATTGCAAAAAAAAAATACAATTTAGCAAATTACATTTTTCATTTGCATACATTAAACTCCAGAAATATGAATTTTTTATTTATTATGAAAAGCGGCATTTGAAATGCGAAAAAAAAAATACCAAAAAATAATTATACAGAGATGTGTTGGCCTTTACATGAATGGAGTGTGTGAGTGCGTGTAATTTGAAAATAATTGCAAAATGGGCAACATTACATTATACAATGAACTATTATACATATTATAATTATTGTAAATATTTTTATTTTAAAAGCAAACAAGTAACTGACCTATTGTGTGTGTGTGTTTTTTGGCAATTTGGTCTTTGAATACCACAATAACAAACATTTTCACTTCTAAATGATGTCATGAATGTCGAGAAAATTCGCAACTCCATTTTTACTTATGTAAGGATCTTGCACGAAATGTCATTGCCTCATATACTGTATAAAAATGTTCATGCTTATATCTATTATTGGATCTCCTACAAATATCTCAAATATTTGCTATTTTTACGATAATTCTTTTTTAGCAGCTTTTCGCCATTTCTCACCGGATTTTAATACACCCACACATAAATAAATAAATAAATTCAATTTAAATCCCATAGTCTCGATATGTTTCAATTAATCTCCCGCCATAAATATTTATTTTCTGATGAAATGTCACCAAAAATGCATTTGAATCAACTGGATCACAACAACAACAAAACCAATAGTTAGTTGAGCTATCATAGCAATCTGGATATGACAATTTAATAAACAATCCAGCATATTTTTGACAACTACAAAAAGTGCCATGAAAAACAAAAATGTAAACGAATAAAGTTCATAATTCAATCAAAAATTTGTAACCGGTGTCAAATCAAACATTTGTCGCCACATGGGATGATGGGTAACATGAACAAAATTTTCAAACCGAATTTTACAAGTACATCGCATTTTAGCCATGAAATTTTTAATGCAAATTGGGAGAAAGAAAGTGAAATAAACCATCCACAAATATATATACACATACATGCCAAGGACGTTAACAAATTAATTTTTCACATTTTTTTGAAACCCCAAGGGATGAGAGTGTCTGTAAGTTTTTTTTGGTTAAAATATTCCAACTTACAACATGATGCAATGTAGTTTTACTGTTGTTGCTACTGCTATTGCAATAAATAAATACTAAGGGGACAAATTGCCGGAGGATTACAAGTGTTGCGCCCAGTTCATATGCCAAATGGCAGGTGGTAATATTTCGGCCCTAAATATGAACATCCACATTTGCATTCGAGCAATTAAAGAAAATACGCTATAAAAAAGTTGACTGCTATACTCCGTTGCTGCCGTTTGTTACTGCTGACAAATGCCATAAGGCTAGATTTATGTATTTACTGAATCAACCGACGAACCCCATCACCTAGAAAAACAAACATCCAACACAAGCAGATAAAACATTTTTTACAACTTTAGCTGCGCAACAGAACAAGCTTTAGGACCTCACCCATTAAGGATGGCACAACTACGGTTATAATGGCAGCGACAAAAAAACGGTATAACCGAATACGAATGCCAAAGCATTTAAATGAATGTGTAGGTGGATAGTTCCCGACCAGCGGAACATGTGATAAATGATGAAAAAGTTATGATGACTTTTTGCCAAAGGAGAAAAATTAATAATGAAAGTTATGCTGATGCATTGCCACAGTCCACATATTTCACAACCATACACAGATATATAAATATACATATCTACTACCCCTTTATGGATGAGATCCATAACAAAGGGTGTTGGTATTTGTTACAGAAGGAACTAAATAGAAAGTGTCAATACAAAATAACTTTGGTCGTGAAGACAAAAATGATAACCTGCAGGCTAGAACAGAAACTAATGCAGTTCAACGAGCAACGAATCGTATTTGTATTGAATGAAAGACATATGATAGTAAAACCTTGGAACTTATATATTTTGGTGGGTCACCAAAAATGGTATGACATAAAAACCATAGCCGTTTTAAAAATTGAAACATGACTTTAAGATGGATAAAGGTTCGAATTTTTTTTGTTATAAAATTGGAATGCGGACAATAACAAATTTAAGGGTTTTTATAGAAGGTGTGTTCTTATTTGAAACAACTAGCAAACCTGTTGGAAAATGCGACTAAGATTAGCAAAATAACTCAGATCGAGTTGTAGGCCTATATGAAGCTTTGGTTAAAGCGATGAAGGATTTTAACTCTGAGAATCAAAATTGTCAAATAACAGACATTTTGAGACGTCTTTTATCTTCGAAAACTCTATTATATTAACAAGAATCATGTGCGATTTATGAAAAATCAAAAGTAACAAAAATATTTTAATTAATTCTTGGCAATAGTCAGCCGGACGTCTATTATCATTCTGACCATGTTCTTGGTCAGGGCACTCCAACAAATATTTTGAAATATAGAATACACCTGTTTACTGTGTGTCCCTCCAATTCATGAGCACCCTTTATGCCAAATGCATGTAAATTTTATGACAATCCTTTACGTATCCGTATACATATGTCGGCATATAAATGAATGCTATGGGTTTTTTCCTATATTAAAATTAAACTTTTATCAAGTGATGAATGATGTTGCCCATACTTACATGTAAAATATAAATATTTTTTTCAATGTAATAAAAACCAATGTGGTGACATCTGCAAGTTATCTGAAAAGTACATTAAGTGAAAAAAAGAAAGTGAAATTATTATCAAGTGAAAGAGAAACAAACAAAAAGCAACAACATCAACAAATAAATAAAATTTATTAATATTAACTGGCCATACAAACTACGACAACAACAACAACAATTGAGGGTAGAGAAATTGTTGCTGCAATCTGCAGAAATCACAAAGCTCATAGCATACCAGAGCAAGCAAAAACGCACCATCGCCACCACCCTACGCTTATTCTATAAATATTAATTTACTTTAATTTAAAGCAATTGCATGCGACTCCGACTTGCCTCGAAGTGGAGATGCGTTGTCGCAACAACAGTCGCTGGTGTTTGTTGTGCAATATATTGACTGCAGCTATGCTCTCATTCCGAGCCTGAAACTATTGCTGTAGAATGTCATGTCTATTGGCCCATGGTAAGTGCAATTGAAAAGCCATTTTAAAATTGATGTACGCTAAGAGTAATAAACTCGTTAGTTTACAATTGACCGACCGACCGACCGACCAACCAACAGACCAGCGAGCGTCTGTCCCGTTATAATATTCAGTAATAAAAAGAGATGCACTCATAAAACATGTAACTATGGTCATAAAAAATAGTGCCGGGCCGCAGCAACTGCAACAACAGATAATAAAGTTTCCCTACAATGAGGACTTTATTGGCGTTATGAGTATTTGATGTTGAATTGTTATGACTGACAGGTAAAAGGAGTGCCAGGCAATGTTGCCGATTACGAAATGTCAACAAGGGGAACTTTATTAAATTGATTGTTGGGGAAGAACAATATATTACAAAAAAATATATATACTCGTACTTAATACTTGATACAATAAAAAATTAATATTGAAAATATGTTGTAAAACTCCCAAAAAGGGTTAACTATATTTTTAACATTGATGTTTGTCCATAACAGATTAGCAGCTGCCGGGGGCCTTTTTTGTTTTCCATATACATTGCGCGATAATTACATGCAACAAATTTATTTTATAAATACAAAATATTAGCTTTCAAAGCCAGAATGAATAGAATAACTTAATATGATCTCGTTAATATGTTTTATTATATTTTATTCGTTTTTTTTTGCATAACTGATATGTTTACAAAATAAATATTATATATGTATCAGTTACGTATTATTTAACATAGCCTGATGAAATTAATAATTGTTTAATGAGCATAGGTTATATTTGCCAAGCAAAAAGAGCAATCTTGCATCATTAAAAAAAGCTTCATAATTAAAATTATTAAAAAAATATGAATTGTTAAACGTTTTTATAAAAGGGACGGGGGAATTTTCTATATACAAACAAACAAGAAAATATTTCTGTACAAACTGACACTTTTACGCTGAACAATGGGTGGAATAATGCTTTTAAATAAATGGAATTATTTTAAATAAATGAAAAAGTTGGTCAGATCGATCTTTTTTACCCCTCACGATGAATAGGATATTCAAAATATCTAAAACCTTTTTCTTTTCTTTTTTATTTAATATTATTATATTACATAATTTGTTCTTAATAAATTCGTTGGTTCCCATCTACTGCGATTATCCAAGAAAAAGATGCAGATGAAAACAAATACAAAAAAATACAACTTAATTCCGATTGCTTGATTTTGTTCAGTTTTTTCAAGTATCTTTCCATATTCATATGTACAAAAGATGATTGTGTATTTGGGTCTATATCTATGGTATACAATGATGCTGATCCGCCTCTCATATGTACTTTCCAATTAAGACCAATTGACCCAAGGCAATGAGAAAAAACAACAACAAGAAATTGTTTACCATAAAACATTTCATGCTATGGTCGTGCCTTTGCCTTTCTATTCAATATTGGTGGCGTTGTAACTCTATTGACCTTTTATGTTTGTTAGTCATCATCGTTATTGAACATACACTCGTCCTATACATGTTGGTATGTAACTATCATCATTGTTGTTATTGTTGTAGTTATGGCACATCCAATCTCCGTAAAATAGGAATTTGACCTAAGCGCGGAGGTTAAGAACGTTTTATAATCAATTTGTCGATGAGTGAGCTTTTAGTTGTTTTGTGCGACGGATCTGAAGGCTTTTAGGGTTATGGAATTTCATCAAAGTTTTGTTATGACCACATCTTCAGTTAAAGTGTAACTAAAACTAAAAAAAATGGGCATTAAAACTAACCCAAAATAGCAAATAATAATTCGTGCTTTTTTAACTATTGACGCTGTTAAATGGTGTTAAATAATTGTTTACATGTTGCCTTGTTCTTGTTACGTTTATTGTTGTCTGCAGTAAAACAGAATATCATCGCTACGATTCAATGAGCCCTAACGATAGAATGCATCTACAAATGAATGAGCGATAAATGTATAACAAAACAAAAAATACGGAGAAAAAAATACAAAACAAAAATGCAATGCAATGTGCAAACTACTAAAAAACGATAGTTATTGAAATGTGTATTGGTACATTAATGATAAATGGATTCGAAATCCGAAATCAATAAATGCTAAGAACAAAGAACAAACAAAACGAAAATACACACACGTATATGCTTAACGTTTAGGGAAGTTAGTACTTGGGTCTGATAGAATTGTGAATTGTGGCAAAATGGTTGATAGGGTGATTGGAAAAGTTTGTAATTTTTGTGGGATAGACTACTTTTGCAGCAAATTGTAGCCGATAGTTTTATTAACGAATGTAGACTCTACAAAAGTAAGACTTTTTTTGGCGACAGTTTGCCCCTTGTTCATTCAATATATTTTGCAAATATTTTACTAATATTCGAAGTGTCCAACTCAGAGTATCTGAGGGAAGACTTTCGAACCAAATATCCGAAAGCTCATAATCAATCTATAAGCGAAACGGAATACTGGCGACCTTAAAATTAGAGCGAACTTTATCGAAGGGCTTTTATATCGTCAACAACGTCAAATTGTTGAACAAATTTATGTTATAATCACGTCAGACAGAATATCGTCGTGAGAACGGCAACATATTAGATCAGCGAATAATCTACATGACTATGATCTAAAAAGAGAAATAACCGAACAATCAGTCAGGCGTATCTAGAAAACTTGAAAAACATTCACCTGCCTACAAATTCACTTTGAAAGCATCTAATTTGCGCTACCACCTTCCTAAATTTGAAAAAAAAAATGTAAACAGAAATTGGTCGTTAAATTAGTTTGTGTATTTTTGTTGCTACAACGTCTGGAGTCCCTAGCGTAACCATCAAAAATGTGATCTAAATCAGGTTATTAGCAGATATACTAGTCTCTTCGAGAGATATATTATAAATATCCCACGAAATCATGTGTTCCACAAAACGGTAACTGAAGTGAGCCGGAGCAATGTTATGTATAAATACAAGCACTCTTAAGGTATCTCTAAAGTGTTATTTAATTTAATTGAAAACCTATAACTGGAAACAGTTCCGAAAATAATTTTGTAGAGAACATTTCAAACGTTTTATAAGTAAAGTAAAGTTTTAGTATTTTTATCAAAATATTAATTGGTAGGAACAACCCTGAACATTTTGATATCTACCGGAGACCTACATGGTCCATTTCATAGGGCTTTTAGCACACCAATGAGACAAAATGGCAAACCAAATATAAAGCAATAACAGAGAGAAAACATTCAAATAAAATTTCCTATATATTTTTTGTTTATTTTTCTTTCCTCCATTGCTGCAATTCAAGCGGAACTGCAGTTAAATGTGTCCTTTCTCTCTAATATTTGTTTTGACCCCGAGGGAAATTAAAATAAGTTAGCCGCTATTGCAAGGAAAGCAAAGTGCAATGTTGCATGCGAATTTGTTATTAGAATAATTTGTTGTTGTAACTAAATACAAGTTACATAACCTTTAAGCCTATTGTAAACAACAATAGCATACACACACACAAACAAAATATAGTTCATTGTATAGCTTGTTGGCAATATTGGTAAAATTTAATTGATGATTGCTTATTGCGGAAGGAGATGCACGGGGAGATGGTGGAAAAAACACAGATGAGTGCAAATATAATGAACAAAAAATATACATTTGTTTAAAATCGTGTTGTCATCGTGTGCTTATTGTGTAAAATTCGCTAGAACCCTGTTCACCTGTTATGCACAACGGAGTCCTTTTTCGAAAATGTTATTTACAATAAACTTTTGATTGTTGTTATTTAAATGCCATAACTTCTCCAAGGATTTATAATGTCCTTGATAACACACAAAAATAATTGCTCTAAATTTGTAACAATTTCGATAATATTATTGATAATAAAGAAAATGTTTTCTTTTTTATGGAAAGTACAATTATTACCTTTTCGTGTAGCACTGTTGTACTTGGTTTGAAAACTGAGGAAGTAAATGCAATTCGCTTCCCCTTGAAAACGTGATCAAAATTGAAATTCGTTTCAATCTTCGGAACATATTCGAAAGAAGCCAGCAAGAAAGTTTCACAAACGCCAAGCAACATCTATGGAACACAATCAGTGGCTGCGAAGACATCCTTAAACACGAAATACGTTTCTTATCGCTAAAAAATGCATGGATGTGTACATCTCCCCTCGCTGCAAAAGAAGTCGGGAGCATATTCCCACTTTTACCTCCAATGCACTTCTGTTGGAAAGAAAAGTTACAAAAAAAGTAGATGTGCTATAAATGTTAAAGGTAACCAACCCGCCAGCCAGCCAGCTAACCACCACCTACCTATGCATGCATCAGCAATAAAGTGTGGCAAAAGTATTCACGTTAATGGAAGTATGAAGTCTGTCTGCCATAAATGTGTGTGACACGATGAGTTGCAAGCGTGTGTGTGTGGTAGTCCTGTGCTTTGTTGCTGTCATATTCATTTTATATGCATCATGGTTGCATTTATAGGTTGCCTCAAGAATACACCTCCCCCATCATGGAATGAAACCATGTTAACTTTTAATCTTTTGTCCACTCGCCTTAAACGCATTGGTGTGTGTGTGTGTTATCTACATACGCACACTCACAAACACACACATATACAAGTTAAAGGATATAAATAATTAAGTGCGATTTAATGGATAAAAACTAGGTGTGTTTTAGAAACAAGCAATTTGTCACCAAAGTGTAAGACAAACTGTTTTATGACACCTGAATAAGTAATCCAACACTTGTTC
Organism: Musca vetustissima; assembly: GCF_032173495.1. Classification (NCBI taxonomy): domain Eukaryota; kingdom Metazoa; phylum Arthropoda; class Insecta; order Diptera; family Muscidae; genus Musca; species Musca vetustissima. The sequence goes on from NW_026884542.1 coordinate 182,005, forward strand.
TAAAGCTCCCCTCCCCATTAGCATACACAATTATCTACGGAACCGTATGAGGAAGGCAAGCAATATAGTCGGTCTATTAGGAAGAATGTGAAATTGGGAAGAATTTTATGTAAGAAAGTTTAATATCATTGTAAGCAATTTTAGGAGATATGCAATTGAATGAAAAAAAGGGGACCCATAAATAACCTAATATGAAAAATACTACATCGAAAATGTGACTCTAACCAAACAATACGTTAGCGTAAATCAATGTGGTACAGAACTAAATTAAGAGTGTGTGGGATCGTAACTGAGACCAACAATGCTATCGTACTATTTTATGCTACAATACCAGCTTTAGACCTGTCATCTTAACCCTACGATCAATAACCGGGTACATTTGTACCTTTTTTGAATAAAAATGCATTACAATTTTCAATAATGGATATATTTGGATCAAATTTTGAGGAATTGTTCTTGAGGTATTTTAACCGATAATTGCATAAAATTATAAATAATTTCCGTATATATATTTTGTTTTAATTTATTACCTATGCAGATCAATAACCGTCGTACATTTGTACGATCCAAATAAGGCGCTGTAATTCATTTTAAAATGGGAATATGTAGGATCTTAAAATTATGTGTACTTTAAAATAATATATTTTAAAATCAATGTTTAAATGATAATCTATCTAAAATAATTATAGCAATTTCGTCAAACCTTTAGAATGGATTCAGCATTTTTAAATATTGTTTATATTAATTTTATTTAGGTGTTCTCCAACCCCTCTACAAATTTCTGTAGACCTAGACAACATGGAACCATCAAGGTGACTCGTGGAAGTCAGAAACTACCTTATTTTTCTTTTGGTATAAAGCAATTAAAACAACGACGCTACTTTCGTCGGACATTTAACCACTGAGAAAAAACCTATACCTTAAAAAAATTAAAGGTTTCTAGAGTAGATTAGGATATGAGTAAGAAAAAAATGTACCCTTGAGAAAAATCGACCTTCAATGCTCCACAAGTTGTTGTCGAAAATTTATTAAAGTTGAGCGGTATCATTGTATGGGAATTAATACTATATTTGTCTCCAATACAGAGGCAAAATGTGGCCCGGTCCTTACAAATATTTTAGAAGGGGTTAATGTCGTTATACAGAATATACACAAACATATTTATGGAGGTGTGTCGGCGGACAATGTCATACATTCCCCACTAATAAATAGTTGTTTTTTTATAAAAACAAAGAAACTGAGATTCAGCCTGACTATTCGGCAGATACAAAATGGTGTGTCCTGCTCCTTCAAAATTTCAATATTACGAAATACTGTCAATTTGATTACAAATTTGTGTAGGACTAATTATCGATATTACTTAGAACACATAACTGAGTAGGTAGTATTGAATAAACTATACCCCTATTTTCGATCTGAGTTTAACGTTCCCAGAACACAGACTGTAGAGTAACACCGTTCTCCTGGAATTAGGTGTGTAAATGAGTGAAGAAAAACTTTTAGATAATACCTTGAATAGTTTTTTTTTAAACCAATGACATAAATGGTGCTGCTGTGCATATAACTCTATGTGTGTGTTTTTAAGCATTTTGAATGTTTGTGGATTAGATCAACCACATGAATACTTACACACATCTACACCTGACGATGTGAAAACATTTTCGAAAACAAAAGTATTTTTTCCATGTGTTGGTAGACGATTACACTTACGTGTCTCATAAAAAGGTGTATTTATGGCATTTTTATAGTTAACAAACATTTGCTAAAGCTATACTACATATCTGACTATAATTTAGTGAATATGTGTGAGTGTGTTACATACATATGTATATGTCAACAATAACATGATTGTTATGCATAGAAACAAGAAAAACTACAGACAAACTACAAATATGAATATTCAGAGAACTTTAATACACATACTCGTACATATCTGTGTCTATACTTTCTAACAAACTTATCTACAATTCCTAGATCTTCCCCGTTTTTTTTTCAAAAGGCTCACGTTTGGTCTGGTCATAACAATGAAAAACAAAATACCAACACATTTGAACCAAGCAGGGAAAAAATTACCGCTATCGAGTTGTTGGCGGCGGGAGGCGATATTAAGGAAAACACAATTCATAGTGTGTATGTGTGTGTGTGTTTTAAGGAACTATGCTGTAGAGCAACAACAGCAGCAACAAAAACACGTGTGTCGGCGTATGTTGCTTTGTTATAACAATTTGCTGTTGCTAATTTTGTTGTTTTTTAAAGGCAAACACAGACACACACTCACACATTTTAAGGGGAAACACATACACACACTCTTTTCCACAACAGAAATGAGGTCATTTGGTTTTGTAGGTATTTGAGCAAACAGAGTTCCTATATATACTCGTAACTATATATATTAGAGAGAGAATATATATATATATATATATATATATATATAATAATTTTCACACGTTGTAATTAAAGATAAACTGCACGTTCCAGTTGAGCGTTTATTTGCAATACACTTACACCTGTGCATCACTTGTGTGCTAACAAACACAAAAACTGGGTTGTGCAAGAAAACAGCATTATAAACTGTAAAATACACTTCAAAACTATATCTTAAGTGACAGATGTCTATATGCATTTATTTAGAACTGTAAATAATATCAAGGTTTCTCAGATAGTTACCTAAAACTGGAGGTTCTCAAGAAAGAATTAAAAACACGCACTTTTGAATAGGTTTATAACACGGCTTTGGAGTTGGTGTTATTGAGTTGAGTTGAAAAGAAAATGAATTTAAGAAAGGGTGATATATTGAGCACATTGAGCCAGATGGAAAAAATATAAATTTACTTTCATAGAACTGTTCTTCACCCCACAACTTCAAGGCATCTGAACAACCTCATATTGGCTACTTCATTGGCAAAATTCGTATGATCCCAGTAGCTCATACGAATATGTAGTCGATAACAGATGGAACCTGGATGCAGGGTTTCAAAAACCATCTGGCCAGAATTCTCTCGCCGTAGATTTACTTCCCTGCTGTCTCATAGTAAGAGGGAGATTAAAATCATGGGGGTATCATAGCAGGTCACTGTAGGATTAGATCTCTCATTTCCAAATGGGAAATTAACGGAGTGCATTATTAACATCTATGTGAGGATGAGGAAGATCTAAAAACAATTGACCGCACACTCTGTAGGTGTCCATCGCTAAGTAGCAGAAGACACAGACAATTTGGTAAATATGAAATTAATAATCCAGTCTTCTTCTCCGAATTAGACCCCAAGAAGATACTTAGCATTGTTAAAATTCAGACATGGCTAAAATAACCAACTTTCTACACTCTTTAAACTTCCTCTATCCCCCTTTTTCCACCTTCCTTTACTCCTTTCTTTTCCGGTACCCAGAATGGACAAATGTCTCCGAGTGAACGACTGCAAATGACAGCCGTACATCCTTTAACCTAACCTATGTTTCGAGTTTCTTTTTTACAACTTCCAAACAACCTAATATACTCACTAGCACACCTGCATATCTGATTCTATACATGTGTGTATGTGTAATGGCAACATTTCTGGTTCACCGCCACACGTATTTAATGGGTTATCGTAAGCAAACATAATTTCGGGTTGTACTTTGCCACAGTGATGTTTTGTATGTGTGGTTGTCGTTGCTGTTAAAGAACTCCTTTATTTTGTTGGTTTTGCTGCCGCCATGGGCCGCCAGCGGACAACTTCCGGGAGTAATTAAGTTTTCGCATGTTACTGAAAAATTTAAATGAATTTAGATGCAGATATTCTTCATTAGAAAACGAGGTTAGTGTGCAGCGTTTTATCGTCCGGGAAAAAGGGGCAGGAACGAATACAACAAAAATCACCAAGGAGTATTTATAATAAAGGCCATAATAAGAGACCAAAATAATAGCCGTCCAACAGGGAGTGAGTATAACAATTTTTATGTTAGGAAAATTTAAATATTTCTTCAATTTAGTAACAAGCTGAAAATATTATAATTTTGAAAGATATATGCCGAAAATTTGGTGTTATTAACAGTGAATGAAGTAGTGGTTAAATACATACATGATGGTGGATCATTACAAAAATTACATGGTGAAATAATAAAGCAATAATCTTTTTTCGCATCAGCTAATGGTTGCCACCGCACATTCTATGGTAGTCAACTTAAACGCTGAAATTCTCTTTGGAGAAATACAATATGCTTTCTCGTATGTCTGCATATTGAATACTGTTTAGAGTATTCAAAAGAAACCCCCAAATATTTCCCATGAAAGATCTTGTAATCTGTGCTTACAACACGTTCCAGGGAAATGTTAGTCTTTCGAAATCATTTGCAATTGCAGATACTTAATTTAAACGAACGCAATACAAAGAAAATCTAATGACAAAATCTGGGAAATGTAGTCAACTTTTGAGGAATTAGAATTCTGGCTTGACATGGAACAGAGATGGGAGAGTGAGTGCCTTAAAATAATTGCACATTTTTATAATTTTATTCCGTTCTTTCTCTGATCCGATGGATATTATTTTCTTAATATTAACAAGAATATTATATATATATATATATTCCATCTTTGGCATATACATCTTATAAGTACCTATATGTATATGCGTCACATGCTAACATGTGCGTTAAATATCACATAACTACATTTGCCACAGCAACACACATTTTCGGTTTTCCATTAAGATTTACCATTTACATTCAAATCTACCGGCCAATTTAAGGTTCTGTCGATGTCGTGCTGTACGTATGTATGTACATATGGAAAATTTAAATCTTATACCCTGAATATCTTGCTGTTTGACACTATTTGACATAATGGAAGATATTATAAGAAATGATAATGAGAATGGGAAAAGTTTTGCTCACATAATTTTGCTTCTCTTTGCTTTTTTAGGCAATGAAAAAAAAAATTGGTTTGGAGTTTACGTCTTTCACTTGACGATAAAAAATCATATAAATAACTCAAATGGTAATGTCTTTTGAATTTGGATAGAAGAGAAAATTGTTCCAGTAAAGTGGATTCGTATATAATTTTAAAGCGCTGCAGAAAATGTAAATGCTAAGCATTTTAATTGGTAAATCCCTTTTTTAGCCAGGTCAACCACCTAGATATTGCATTAATTAGGAGATGGAGCCTATGATTTTTTTGCATAAACAATCCACTGTACCACAATTACAAATCAGTTTGTTGAAATTATTTTGAAAAAATTAAAAAGTACGCTTATATATTCCTATAAATTATACAATCTATTAATTTTTTCTTTGAGTGTAACACGTTGACTTGCAATCGTTTACTACGCCAAATGGGCAGATATTGCAAGCATTATGCTTTGATTGTCTCAGCCTCCAAGGCAGTCACGACTTTTTGTCATGAAGTGCGTTTTTTTTTTTTTTTTTTGGTATTTTGTTGGAATAGTTTTAGTCGGTTCTTCCTTTTCCTCTACCTCTTTAGAGTTCAGTATTATTATTTTTCTACAACCATTCTTTTGTCTTAAATGTTTGTTTATGATGATGGTATTGTTGTTGTCGGCCGTGGTGCTTGTTGCCACTGCCAGCTTTCGTAAAGTACTTTCAAGTTGCATTGAATCGAATGTAAAATAAAGGAATTGTCGTGAATCGTGAGTACACCTTAAATGTGTGGGCAAAACTTTCAAAATTCATTTTGAGGAAAAATTAAAAAAAAACTCACAAACACAAACATAGCGAAAAACGTTCCTTTATGTTCTGCTCCTTCAGTACATACATATTTGAAAGACATTTTCAAACAACACTTTTGGCAAATAAATGTTTTTAGAAGGCGAACACCACAGCAGTAGGCAATAGTTCGGCTTGCTTCTCCTAGCGTGGCGTGGCAGCGTAATGGAGAATTTGTGAACCACGTTATGATCACAAGGCAAGAAAGACATAATTATAATTCCTCTTGAATGTTGTCCAATAGATTTCAATATTTCAATTGTAATAAAGGCCCCTCAAATTCAATCCCCCACTCATATTGCAGCATGTGATACCTATGAAGATTGTAGTGGCATTAAATTTGTTGAAGTTCAGGAGCCTTTTATTCCCGTTTTATACGAATGTATTTGCCTGTCTGCACCAAGCTGGACCATTCTGTATTCATGCAATGCCTTAAAAATGTCAGATACAAAACAAAGATTATGTCTAAGTATGCCAGAAGCTGTGTATGTACGATGGCGTGCGGGCAGAGGGGCCAAGAATCACATGAAGACTAGCGTTATGCACTATTATCTACCAAAACATCTATCCGCTAGATAGGCTGTAATGAAAGCAACAAAGACGCGGTTGGAATGGGTGGATGGATGGATAGATGAATGAATGTGCGGACTAACAGCAGTAGCAGCTGCACTACCACCACCACCATCCGCATAGAGGGACACACAAAATGAGACTGAGGAATACAAAATACAGACTCAAGTATCATAGAGTTTTAAGTGGCCCATTTGAACTTTGCTCTCTGAAGTGGCACACACAGAATTGCCTACGTCAGACACAGGGGCCTAAACATACCCAATTACATTATACATACAGACAAAACATATGTGTGTGTAAGTTTTATGCACACAATTGTAACGGTATTCAACGTTTATCGTTCTTTTTTGTTCTGTATTTTATTTATTTTTTATTCTGCCATCCAAATAATTCCTTCAGGTAAGAAGTCAAGCCGTATTTCTAAATTGTGGCTTAAGGAAAAAAACACACACACAATATAAGAATGCTATCATAAAATTTCTATTCATTTAAAAATTCTTAACAAAAAATAAATTGTTTTGTTGTTGTTTTTGTTTAATATACAATTTCGCTTTGATGTTAACAACAAGTTCCGTGAAATCTCAATGTAATTATCATGCCATTAAGTTTCGCTTAATCAAATTCTTGACGAAAGTTGAGAAAAATAATATTTCCTAATCATATTCCCACGAATTCCAGAGAGTATATCAGTTTAAAATATTGAGGTTTTTTTATCGACACAGTACTTAAGAATTTTATAATATTTATTATTATTATTTATTTTATTTTTTATTATTATTTTTTTTTTGACAGATGTGTATTTTTGAGTATGATGTTTTTTTTTTTTTTGATTCTCGAAATAAAATTGGTAGATCTTATTACGGGGAAACAATGTTGAAGAATGAAAAATCAATGTTTCGAGTAGTTTACGTGATAAGCATTGCGTTTTGTTTAAAAATCCAAAGGTTTAAACAAAAACCTTAGCTAATAACATAAAACCCACATAGGGTTTATGTTTCACCATCATAAGGTTTCAAATATTGGCGGTATCGATTGGTTCAAGATTTTCAAGTTGAAAAATGTATCACAGTGTTATCTTAAAACATACGTGCATATTATTTCCGGAACAAATTAAAAATTTAAACGAGTTCGGGCTTCTAGTCGCCGGAATTGATACAAATGGTTGTCGCATTTGACTTCCTAAATATATATCGTTGCCTTTTGGTCAGAACTTCGAACTCACATATCGTTACCGATTGTTACATATAAGTAAATCGATTAAGCTTCTCTATTTATGACAATCGGTATATACGAAACGTGGACTTTTGGAACCACACAAAACAGTTGTGTACGGTATAAAAACACGACCACACATGTAATAGGAGCCAATGACTAAAGCATCCCCTTAGCCGAAAAATGTTCCATAACTTTTTTTTAAGAATATTTTAATAGAGACAAATATTATATCCAAAATATCAAGTTTTTATTCATCCCAGAGATAAGCGTATCACTTTTTTTTCTTAAATATATATATATATATATATTTTTAATTTCCCTTTATTTCGCCCGAATTCCATTTCATTGTACATAACTGTACTCTATTTAGTCACTTAGTGATGCTTTTAGAATAATTTTCCGTTAATTGTTTAACAATTGTCAGTTCGTTCATATTTAGTAAATACTATTATGCATTTTGTTGTTCTTGTTGTGGCTGTTGTTGTGGAATTTCATTACAACTCACACATATGTACGAAAATGTTCTCAAATAATCGTGTAAACTGAATATAATTGTTGCAACAACAACAAATAGGCGTGTATGCATTTGTGTGTGCTTGTATTTCATATACTTACATACATACATACAATTTCCATGCTTTTATAATGACGACAATAATGATGATGATTGCGATAATTGTTCAACTTATTGTTGTTGTTGTATTTATTGTTCTCCATCTATTTTGTTATTTACAAAATTTATTTGAAAATGAACATTTTTATGCATTGTTTCGGTGAATGTTTATTTTCTATTTAGTACATTGGATGTGAGTGAGTGCACACACATGTACGTATGTATGTATGTGTTTGTCGTTGGGGACTTTTGTTGTCGTATAACTGCGTGCTACGCAGTCATTTAAAAAACAATTTCAGATATTCATCTTTAAATACTTTCGAAGAAACTTCTAAATGCATTCGTGAACAGTTATTTACTAAAAGTCTTTTAAGCCAAGTGTTTGTATTAGTGAGCGTGTATGTAATTGTCAGTTAACTGTATACTATACGATACATGTGTGTGTGTCTGCATACATAGAAAATTAAGCTCCAAGTTATTCTAGATTTGTTCTGTGCTAATGATGAATTAATGACGCTTAGAAGGGGAGAACCCGCATGGAATGAGCGATGATGCACAACAATTTTATATTGGCGCTGGCGTACTGAAGAAGGAGAACGCTTCTTAATGTTTCATTTTTTTCTTATTATTTTCAATTTTGAATAATAGCCGCCAACGGTAATAGTAATAATGTTATATGCTGGAGTTTTCCGTTGTTCAGCACGACACTTGAACATTACAGGGCTTACAAGCAGGTATTGCCTGCTGCTGTTGTTGTTGGTGCTGCTACTGCATTGCCTGTTTACCGGATGGGTGCCCAAGTGATTTACATTCATTAAAGTGTTGACTGACTCAGTCGAAACAATGGAGGAAACTCATCTCCGCCAGTAAACCGCCACATCGAAAGTAAGAGTTTCCATGTTTTTTAACATAATTCTGCTGTGAGAAAAACAAGTGAACAACTTTCTAAAACTTCTCAAGATTTCATTTCGTTTCTATCTGCAATTGAAAGTTATTTAGAGGAAGAAAGAAAAAAACACCCCCCATGCCCATAGCTAGAAGATGTTGACGATGGCAGTTCTTCACTTCGCTGGCAAAAACAGAAGGAATTATGACACTTAAGTATGCGGCCATTATGGAAAAGAAAGCACTTTGTATTTAGCTCAAGAAGTTATTTGTAAAATAGAAAACAAAAATAAGGGAACAGAAAAGAGGAAAAATAGGCCAACTTTTGGAATATTTCTAGCATTTGTTTGTCTACCAACTATTTTTTGGGGTTTGAACAAAAGCCAAGCACCATCAAAGAAAATAATAATACAACGGAAAAAAATATATATCTAGAGGAACATTTCGTCAATCTGAACAATAAAACAAAGAAATACATTACCCAACATCCTTTTGATGATAGTTGCACATACCTGAAACGAAAAAAGAAATACATTTTATTTAAAACTTTAAAATACTAAAAGAAAAACTTTAAGCCCGATCAATTTTTATAGCATCTAAAATAATGAATCATTATATTATTTTATGTTGGTGTAAAAAAAACCATATTTCACAAAAGTCAAATTAAAAAATGTTTTTTGGAGCATTGTGCAAAATTTACGTCAAATATTTTATAACATAATACAAATATTATTATTTGTATTATTAATGATTGCTTATTATTATTAGTACTAATGATTGATATGTCTGTTTAACGTACACAACCCTTGTATGCAGAGGCTTCCATATACGTGTATTTAATTAAAATATAATAATTTATCATTTGTGTAACTAAAACAAACATTCATTTGTCATCTCTCGAAGAGCTTCAAATGTTTATCGAATTGACTAATTAACACACATTTGTCCACATTTAAAGACATGGATATGTTATTTGAGAGCATTAACAAATATGTAATTTACATAGATAAATAAATTAAATAAAAGTTATTGTAAACATTTGCCAACATATTATAGTTTAATCAAAGTCAAATCCCATATTGACAACACAATCATCAGCATCATCGTAGTCGGAATGCAAACATTAATTAAATATTTCAAATACATATGTTCTACATAGTGCTCTGCTATAAATAAACAATAGAAATAGAGTAGAACCTAAAGTGTTTGAAATAAGCATAGCATATGTACTTATGACCGATAAGAGAGACCATACTAATCGAAGTTCGACTGCATTTGAGGGTAGATAAACAATATGCAAATTATCTCTGTTTGTAACAAAAGCAAATATAAACAGTGAAAAGCTTTGGCCGTAATGATGTCAAATCTTTAATGAGCTTAGAATAATTACAAATAATATTTACGGGCTTTGACGAATTCCTTAGAATAATTCAAACAATAACTACAAATTATCGAGATTTCAAGGTACAATACTTAAGATAAACAAGGTTGGGAATTGCTACAGGATCCCTTCCCATCATACTAGTAGGACATTTACATAGGGATACAATTCTTCAAAATGAAGTAACGTCTGCTGTAAAAACGGTTTGAAAGTATTTATTTATTTTTTTTTTTGTAGATGTCAGAACAGTCTCCTATATTTGGCTGCAAACACACATTAATTCTCTTATGAAAAAAAAAATATATATATATATATACCGTTTACATTATTATTTTTTCACTGAAAAAGTTGCAATGTTTTCTCAAAATAAATTTACTCTTATAAGTGCTCCATTTTTTGTTTATGCAAATAATCAAATACTCGTACATATATTGCACGCTCTGTATGTAGATAATAACAACTTTTTAATCCTCTTAAGTAGAACGGGAGTAGAGATTTCTGTTGAAATTTATAATAATAATAAAGTTTCCAAACAGCAATTTCCTGATTCTGTTTGTTTTATATACAAATATATTTAAAGTTTTTGTTTTGCTTCTATATATTTATTTTTTCACTATTCCTTTTTAAATGGTGAAAATTTCAGTTTTGGCAAGCTTAAAATATTCTGCGATATATTTCTGTGATGACAAGAAATATACTTTCAGACGATGAAAAAAATCACTCTTTTAACAGCGAGATGTCCATTTGATTACCTCTATAAAAATGAAGCCAACGAATGGAATGTATGCCTATTTAAGTGTATCCGCATTCAGATTGTTATTAATACCCAACCTCATCATATCATTATCGGTCACCATATTTATTAATAAATATTTATATAAAAAAAGTAGCCCAGAACTACCGCATGTAATAGTTTACGAGATAAAGAAGTAGCTTATTGGCCAATAATAAACTTAAAGAGACAACAAATACAACAATCTGACATTATTGTTGACTTCGGAGTCGCTACTGTTGTTATTTTCGTTGTCAGGCAGTTGGACGCTTTTTCCCTCTCCTCGTGGATTAAATGATTCAACAATATATTGCCTCAGTGTGACACACAATTACATATTGATACAAACACACAAAATTACATACATATGGGCAAACGAACACACTCTTACATAATGGAGTTCATCTTGACAATAAAATTGTGGCGAATGTATTTTTTCTGTTTTTGTTATTATTGTCGGCGAGTTCATTTCTTGCTTTCTTTCCTCTATGCTCGACGTTTATTGTCGTTGCTGTTGTTGATAGCACAACTTTTGAAGTAGTTGTGGTTTTGGGTCTTCTGCCCGTCTCTGTTGATTGATCCCATTTGATGCATTAAGGAGACATCTTTGCGGAATAGAGCTTTAGATAATGTTCGCACAGAAGAAAAATAAAATCTCAATTGATGACAATTTGATTGAAATAAAACAAACGAATGACAATAAAACAACATTAAATAATGATGTACACATTCGAATGGAGTAGGCTGTGTCGATAATGAATAAAGTGATAATATTTATACCCAGCATCTTCAGCAACTATATTGAGTGGAACTATTTCGAATTTACGAATAGTCTTTTAATGTATCCACGCGGACTGGAAATAGCATAAGGCTTTAAAAATATATCTCAAATGAAGTTCTGCCGCTAGTCAATTTTTGGACAATAGTTTGAGTTTCAAGTGCTTACTTCTTTGAAAATCAAGTGGTCAAATCGAGACCAAAAATTTCAAATGAGCCAAAGAAGTTTATTATTTCAAAAATAGAGTGGTACTTTATCTATACTAATACACAGGCTGCGGAGAATGATTAAAATACGCTCTTTCTCACGAATGCTCACGGCGAGGATTCGAATGTTTTCAATTTATCGCGAATGATAAAGTTACAATGAATAAACAATCATTAGCAATGTCTCGCGAATGTTTGCATTGTACGAAAAATTCACGAATGATAAAATGTCGCAGCAAGCTTCGTCGACTCGTTCTTTCGCGAGCATTTGTTACTAAAAAACAAATGTTTGCGAATGCTAGCGAGCGCTGTTTAAAACAACAACAAACAAAAATATAATAAAATATCATTGAGCATTCGCGAAAATTCGCGAGCATTCGGGAGTATTTGTTTTCATTCGTAAGCGAATGTCAGAAAGAACTTCACCAAACGAAAAGAAAAATTGTTGTTATGTGCACTCACTCGCTTACGAACATTCGTTTGGCGAATTCTCGTTTGGTAAAGAATTATCGCGATAAATTCATTCGTAAAATGAGTCCAAAGCGAAAAAGAACGTATTTTGTATCATTCGCGAGTGAATTTTGCGCACCTTGCAAATAAAAGAGTAAAGTGATTGACTGACTTAGGTTCATCACCGCCCAGAAACGAAACACCTGAAGCTGGAATCTTGAAATTTGGCGTGAGGGTTACTCTTGGTTCAAACGTGTCAGATAAGGCTGGGATATTTGTATTAGAAATTCGTACTAGAGCGCCACGAAAAATACTAAATGTGGTACCATTTGTATTTTGCGAACTGGTGCAGCTAGAACTCTAAAATTTGGATTCAGGGCCATTGATGGAGTGTAGTATAGATGCACCTAAGGATTTTTGGAAATTCGTACTATAAGTATCCAAAAAGTACTGAAATTTGGTACAATTTCGTAGCATGTGAATTGATTGAGCTAAAAACTTGAAAATTGGAACGCGAATTAATGGGTCGATTACGGATGGTAACCATAGTTTAGTGGCGTTGCCAGTTGCCAAATTTGGATTATGGATGGTAACTGTTGTCAACTTCAATTGCTTCAAATATAATTTTTCGGCAACCATTTATTTTTGGTTGCTATTTAGTCGTGTTTAGCAAAAAGAACTGAAAATTGGTTGAAATAATGGTTAAAATTACTACAAAATGGCGAACATCTTTTTTTGACCATGATATGTACGTGTATACCACCTATACATCGAACAACACCCGGGAACTTTGTTTTCGATTAAAAAAAATATTCTTCCCCTTTTCCTCCTCTGTTAATTTGGAAACAATCCAAATTTTACACAGTTTTTCCTCTATTAGCCGGACAACTTCGGTCAAAACCACCGACATTGTGGATTGAGCCATGCCAAGGTTGAAGTCATTACCTCCGCAAAAAACCTTAGAGCTACACACACTTTTAAAAGAGGAGGAATAGCTTTTGACCGTCGGGCTTTTAAGTACACAACGGCATCTTTTGTTAGCCAAAAATACGCCTAAAATCTAAAATGAGCAGTTGATTGAACATTTCTGTAAACATAAACATCTACTTACAGTACGGATGGTAGTTCTAATGGATTGGATTTATCTCTTAAATGCCTTCTAATAGATGCCACCCTTACACATCATTTTCATCTTCAAAAATAGTTCCACAGAGCTTATAATCACTTAAAATTCGTTTTTATGAAATATTCTATTCAATTTTTTGTTTGTTTACAATATTTCTAGTTGCAGAAGTGTCAAAACAGTATTATCGACAGCAACTGAGAAAAGTTGATATTCATAATGTTAAGTTTTATTTCAGTTGCGTTGCCAGTTGAAATCGCAACTGGAGTTTGGTTGCTATCCATAATCGACCCAAAAGGTTGAGAAGTATTGTCGATATAAGGAGGTGGTTTTGGAATACGAACTATAAGTATTCAAAAAGTACTAAAATTTGGTACTATATCGTAGCAGATTGGCCTAAAAACTTGAAAATTGTAACGAAATACGAAAAGTATTAAACTGTACTAAATGTGGTACAATTTGAAATTAACATTACCATCGGAGTGTAGGACAGCGATATGTTGGTAGTTGTGGAAATATGCAATTATGTGCAGAAAAGTACTAAATGGTACTATATTTGGTACAATTTGGATTTTGGGTGAACCGATAGACCACGTTAAATAGTGCCACAAACCGTATGTCGATAGTCTAGCCGACTTTTCAAAATTATTATTATCTATGCATAAAATTATTCCCTTATAAAGAAATCCGACTATACTTATTTTTTATATATGTATCTATGTATATTCAACTGTTAAGCAACCTATAATGTTGATATGGATTATAGTATATGATTCCATGCATGGCAATCCATACATCGAATTCAATAATTAATATGCTTTTAAAATGTCAAGGCATTTTCACACAAGATTGTTTTCCTTGAAATATTAATATCCATTTACCACATGTCACCACAACAATTTACTGTTATTGTTATTATACTCCATACACGTTAATAATACACTTACAACGTCCGATATATTGTTTATAAGTTATCGAAAGCATTCAATGATGTCGTCCTGCGTTTTTGTCACTTTATAGAAAATTGTTCACACAAATACCAATGTCTGCCAATGACTTGAAGAATGCAACCGAACGAAGGAACGTTTACGACTTCAACATGCTGGGTAATAGTATTTGCGAACATTCTCTAAATGTCATCAAAATACAACAAGAACAACAACAAACAAGAACTCTATTAGATGGCATTTCTTTGGGGCAGATGCCAAGAGAGACCATACAGACCTTTGCTTGCCGGTAGTCTAACAGGAAAAAATTTACTTGTAAGGATGTTAAATACAAACATGCAAATGCGTCTTCTTGATATGCACACAAACATACACACATATTCACATATATATGTGAACATATTATCCTTTTAGCGGAAATAGTGATGTTGTGTACTCATTCAACAAGAAGTTTTTAAGTGTATATCCGTAACATTAGAGTCAAGTGTTATGTGACTTTGTAATGGTCACATGACTGGCGGGATGGAGTGGGTGACTTTGTACTATGGCAGTGGTGCCTGTCTGCTCGTTGACGCCGTTGTTTGTCTCGTTTTAGTTTGTCAACCGTTTCTTTTTTTGTTTTGTTTTGCTTTGCTCAGTTCTGTGTTATTTTTTGCCATGTTCTCATAAACAAAGTATTTATTTCGATTTTGTTTTTAGTTTTGTTGTTGCTGTTGCTGCCATTGTTATTACTCTTACGCACACAACACCATCCTTTGTCTATGGCCTCCCACTACTCCTTTTGTGCCAATCACAAACCCCTTGCTCCACAACGCAACTATTTTACCAGACTTTATTTTCCCCCTGTTCCTTTCGAATACACTTTTTACAACAAAGAAACAACAACAAATGCCATCCCATTTTTTTATTTTTTGTAATGGAACAATGGCACGCGTCTCTGTAGCCAATTTTTTACATTTGACTCTTTTGATTAAAAATCACACGTTTCTTATTGTTCAGAGGGGACATGAAGAAGAGTGAATTTTTTGTAAATGAAAGACAATAGACAGACACCGGTAAATTAGCTGATAATGACACATCTGGTTAGTATTCCGCGCCTACTTTTATACAACAACACAGCGCCAACAATTGGCCGTTTGTTCTGATATTTATCGTGCCTGTGACCAGTTTACATCGACGCTATTAAAAGGATTAGCAAATGGCCATTTGATTGCCATTTGTCACCGTTGTCGTCATCATCATGACTGTCATCGTTATGGTGAAGTTTATTTGTGCGAATTTACACATGACGACGAGTTTTAGCTTGGGTAATATTTTCAAATATTAGGTTGGGGGAAAAATAAATCCATTATTTTTATATAAACTATAAGACTTTATTTAACATGCTTCGGAATGTCCGATTTCGGCCAAATATGCACCGTTTTGTTGTATGATTTGTTGTCATTTTAAATGTATCTTCATAATGCCTCTCTCATAGAAGTCCTGCTCTATATTTGCAAAAAAAAATCTAGTTGTCGATTTTCACAATCCTGCCTAGATACCAATTTATTTATCATTAACGAAATTGTGCAATGCAAGACAAGACAAAAATGATAATAGTCCCGACTGTATGGCGGATGCATTAAAACTTCCCAACCAAGCTCCCGAAGTTTCTGACGCGTCACTGTAGATGTTTGTTGGCCAATTCTGTCCGTTTCCTGTCAATTGTAAATGGTTTAAAACGGTTTTATAATCGATTTTTAGTTCCTGTGCGATGATACGAATGCTAACATGCCGGTCAACTTCGATCATTTCTCCGATTTTATAGCCTTTGTCAAAGAAAAATTGTAAAATGTACCGGATTTTCACTTTATTCACTTCCATTTGTAACACACTGTAACTCACAACTGAATGCACCAAACAAAAAACAGCAAACTAATTTTACACTGCGAAATGTCACCCTCCAATGAGCATAAATCTGAAATTGTTTGATCGATACTTTACGAAAAATATATCAATACAGCCATCTGCCGAAAAATGGATCAATAATCTTTTTCCTCAACTTAATATATATATCTCTGTTTACGTAAAGTTTCTTTTTTTTAAATGGAAAATGTACGCTACTATTTATTTATTCATAACAATAATTTGCTATATGTTGATCAGTTGATTAGTAAATTTACCGGTGTTTGGAGAAGAGGATCCAAATTATGTTGATGTACAAGGCCTTATGGCAAGAATTCTTGATGCACCAAGCCATTGCAACTAAGAAAACCCTTCACATTTAATGGAAATTCTTAGTTTTTATGGGCTAAATTATTGAATTTTTTAACATATTTGCACTCTAGCATTGCAATTAATTCTGGAAATTCCTAAACATATAAAATAAACATATTTTCAGCACGCTCAGCAACACAAACATAACATCATTCACCTTGTTCAATTATTCTGTAGGCTGGAAAAATACTGTTGCTTTATACAATAAAAGAAATTGCCCTCAAGCTATAAATATTATCGGTCTATGGAAAATTGTCGTCTGAATGTCACAGCAACAATAACAACAACTAACAACTGTAAATAATAACCTCTGTCTGGAGTTACTAAAAATGACACAAACCAACAACAGTATTTTCAACATTTTGAAATTGGAATCGTTCTCAATTTGCTTTGAAACAAAAAAGGCCAAAACAAAACAGTGATGCCAAAAGCAATGTCGCCAACCGCTGCCAATTTGGTTTGTAATATTGGCATCATATTTAAATTTTGTTTTAATTTTCATTTGGTAGACTGATATGTAGATTAGTTACCACAAATATATTACAAGTAAAACTATATATCTCTCTCTATCTCGAAAATAAACACAATGACAACGACGGCGGCGGCAGTAGATTACGCAACCTCGAAATCAATATCAACGATGGTGACTTCAAACAAAATTATAAACGGGCCGGTCGACGCCATCGTCGTCATCATCACCATCATTAATAATGGGATCGATGTCGACGATGCCGCCTTTAAAAAAGTGTCCGTTTTAAATTGCGACAGGAGGAGGTTAACCACAGACAACGCCACTGTGACGTGATGCAGTCGTTGTCGTCAGCTCGACTATCATCATCTGATCTATCTATGGATGTCATCGGAAAAACAGAGCGAATGAATGAATGAATGACACTCAGGGTAAATGAGGCACAAAGCTGTCATATCATGTTAATTATGGACATAAAGTTGTATCCCATTTCACTTTGGATTTTAAATGATTGTACATAAAACACTTAATCCATAAAACATTCAATGATGATTGAATGAATACAAACACACTCACGAACACAACAGGAAATATGAACAAATACAAAATCATACATACATGTGTACATGTTATGTTTATTGCAGATTACAACGACAACTAAACATACATTTACATGGTATGCTGAAAAAAAACAGGAAAAAGTGGAAAAAACATTTACAGAATAAAAAATAAAGAAAGAAAAAAAAACTAAATGATATGCCTAGATAAACTTTGAAACTGAAAGTGATGTGGGGTGGGAGAAAGAAAATGCACTGCACTCTTGACAGCATTTGCAGTGACATTAAAATTGGATTAACGCAAAATGCCTTCTTGAGTGCAAACGGAAATGTACATCTCCCTGAAAGTCTTACCTATGTTTGCATGCATTTGAGCAAAGTCTATGATCTGATAATCCCGAAGAACTGGTGTTGCATTTGAAATACTATAAATAAGTACCAATCCCTCTTGTTTAAAACCAACCTGCCAGTTTGTTCAAAAATAGTTCTAAATATATTCTACAACAAAACTATTAAGTTGAATTTCACTTCAAAAGAACATTTTTAGAGAGATGATTTTAAAAACCGTTTGATAATATTAAATGGTTTTTTTTCTTCAACCAATGAGCAGGAGTTCAGCACCTCAGATATTTTTAGGGTAAAAAGGCTGTTTTATTAATTGCCATGATAAAAAAACACATTTGGCAGCTGAAGTTATTCCTTTGGTATTTGAATTCTTAACAGTACCTTTACAAGAACACGGAACACATGTGTGCCAAGCTACGTTCTACAATAATATTAATTTTTTTTTTTGCTAAACAAAAGTTATACTGATCTCCAAATACATTTTAACTTATTGGATTATGAGGATATATACCAAAGATAATTTTTAGACGATTTACGCACTTCAATAGCACTCAATGAGAATAAGCGATTTGGTCCAAAGTTCGACATCGTAATATTTCTTCTAAAACTAGATCCTAGTATGAAATTAGAGGATATCATCCTTCAAAAACTTGAAAAATCGGGGTCAATCGACTAAAACGAAATATAGTACGTAGATGGAGGCTATCGCTCTTCGAAATCTTCTAAATTCTATGTGGGAGTGATCAACAAACTTATAAATATATTTCGCTAGAATATAGTACAGAATTGGGGTATATCGGCCCATTCTCCTACCTCCCCCACACTTTGTCCACTTTCTAGACGTGGTAAAATAGTGTAAATATATATTGTATGTTTACAGTTTTAAAGGCTGAGGGTATATACCTGTTAACAATGCCGACGACAAAAATGTTTCTTCAGTATAGATTTTTATTTCGTTAGAACAAATTGTACTTTGGAGGTTATATCTTCCAACAAATAATAGCTCTATTTTCCTTAAGAAGTACGTTTTATTTGAAAAAAATCACACTTAGAACCCAACCTAAACACCATCTAATAAAGAAATTCTATTATTCGGTGGGTATCATCAAACATTGATGGCTTTGATGAATCTTAAAAATATTACATTATTTTTGTGAATGAAGAAGAAATGAAAAAAAAACAAAACACTTAAATGTTGCTCTACGACAAAATAAACACCATAGTCATCATCCACACTACCATCAAAAAAAGTTCCATAATCATTAAGACGACACCATTGATGGAGAAAATACTTTGGCAGCGAAGAAAAAACAGCAAAGCGGAGTGCTTCCACATGCTTTGAAAGTCAAGTGATGAACTGAGTAAAACTCTTTAAAAGTGTCAATTTAATGATGACAAGTGATCGTAAAACATCAGCAATGCCTCTGGCTGGTAATGCTTCTAGCATTGTCGTCATTATCCCGAAAATACACCCCACATCACCACGAGCAACAGCAGCTTCAGCTCCATCAGTTGGAAAATGACATATTTCCGTTTCATTTTGTGACGAAATGACTGTGCTGAAGTACTCAATGAAGAAATTTCACAGATAATAACATTTGTCGATGCTGCTCCAATGTGAATAAAACACTTGTCATGAGGGATTACCACCCAAAGTGAATTTTCGGCATATGAAAAGATTTGGCAGTAGGTCAGATGTGGTATTATTAAAAAAAAAAACTGTTGATAAAAACATTTTTGCATTCAATAAAAATCAAACTAGAATAGTGCTGATGATTATATAGGGCAATAAAATATCCCTCTATGAACTACTGCAGGAAGCAAACAAAAATCCACTAAAAATTAACATTGCTCATTCCGCAAAGTCATTGCTTTATCAATGTGCATATTTTTTTATGTTATAAAATACCCCTGGTGACAACTTCATTTAAAGTGTTGTGTATTCATAATGAATGGGCTTCATAAAATGTTTACTTTGAATGCTATACTGCTGGTGACAGACTGAAGGTATATTTTGAGTAATTTCCCGACATTAAATAAAATATACCATCTAATGTTAAGGTATTAAATTAAATGGATGTATAAAATACAGTAAAGCAGTACCTTCATGTTTTTTTTTTATTTATTATTTTTTTGTGAAAAAAAATATTCCGAGGCTTTTTGTCACCGAGAAAACAACCAGTTGAAATTTTCAATTTATTTAATGGTGTAAAATATTCATCATCAGCAACAACAACACCAGCAATATACGAAAATAACGTTAAGGACGCCAGCTGATGCAAGACACTTGAATGGCTGGCATTTAAAGTAAATTGTGGAGATTTATAAAAATCCCCATTGTATTTGACAAGCCATCAACGAATATTGAATGAAAATATGAAACAACGCCCACACAAAATATATGACCCAGAAACAAAATGTTTATATATTAAAACGGGGCTTTTGCGGTTGAGATCTTAACAATATCATCAGTGCTGCCAATTTAGCACTTTTAGTGCTAGATTTAGCACTTTTTAAACTCGTTTAGCACCAAAAAACTTGATCTAGCACCTAGCATGTTTTTTAGCATTTTTATTTTTTGCAGGATATATGTAATATTTTCCGTCTATTATTTAGTTTAATCCAAAAAAAAACCGTTTTTCGATTTCACATACACATTTTGAAATTTCTGTGTGTTTCACGCTATGCGTTTGATTTTCCAATGTTACATACATTTTTCTAAATTGTTACTTCATATGGTGACTGGGACATTGTACGTTGTTTATTTGGAAAAATGAAAAAAAAAAAACAGTAAGGAAAGTTTAAAAGTCGGACTGGGCCGACTATATGATACCCTTCACCACTTTGGGTAGATACAAGAGACTTTAATGTCAATACAAAATCCGTAGATAGAACAGACATATAATCTTCGGAGGACCATTGAGATGGAATCGGGCGAAATTAAATGTGCTATCTAGATAGATATTTGAACCAATTGAAAAAAAAAACCCATACACATACCATTCTGAAACCAATGTAAAATTGCATGTCAAAGGATCAGACATGGATTCTTTGGTGTACCATTTGTATGAAATCGAGTAATATTATGGAAGCTATATATAAACACATGGACCTCATTGAGCAACCGTTGCATACACCATTTAATATCCTCTGCCAAATTTCGTGTAAATCGAACAAACATAAGTCCTTCGGTGCACCATTTACGTAAATTGGACGAAAATATATATAAGACCTATATCAAAATCTGAACCGAATTCAACAAACCTTATCATACATAACTTCTTCCTCAATTGCATTCTCTATGCAAAATTTTGCTCAATCGGATAAATATTGGGAGTTTGGGGTATCATTCATAAAAAAATCGGACTCAACCTGGACCTAATTCAGTAATCTGTGCAAAATGTCTCAATCGGGCAAATATTGGGAGTTTGGTGTATATGTGGGAGCTATATCTAAATCTGAATCTGAAAACTTCGCAGACATCAGTCTGGACCTAATTCAGTACTCTGTGCAAAATTTTGTCTCAATCGGACAAATATGGGGAGTTTGGTGCATCATTCACAAAAAATCGAACGAAACTATATATGGGAGCTATAACTAAATCTGAACCGATCTTAACAAAACTTCACATACATCAGTCTGCGATTCAGTACTCTGTGCAAAATTTTGTCCCAATCGGACAGATATTGGGAGATTGGTGTATCATTCACAAAAACTTGAACATATTTCAACAAAACTTAGCATACATAAGTACGGACCTGATTCAGGCGCTCTGAAAATGTTATCCCAATTTGGTGCATCATTTATATAAAATCGTACGAAACTATATATGGGAGCTATATCTAAATGTGAACCGATTTTCTCCAATTTCAGTAGGGTCCTTGGGCCTTGGGCCAAATGGTCCTTGGGCCAAATAAGTGATATGTGCCAAATTTCATCCAAATCGGATCGTAAATGCGACCTGTATTTTGTTCACAAGAATACATGGACGGACGGACATGCGTAAATCGACTCAGAAAGTGAAAGAGCCACTTCGTAGTACAGAAAGTGGGTCCCATCCCACTTCATATGGGGTTATGTAAAATTGTGGACATACATCGAAAATTTTCCCAAACACATGTTTTTTAATTACAGCCACTTTGGTGGAAAAAAAGTTTAAAACCTTAAAAGTATGCAAATAGGACGGAAATTTTATATAGAATATATGTCCAAATATAAAAAATTGTCCGCATAAATATTTTTCACCCTAACAGAGCCCTGAGAATACGACTAAACCCTTCAAAATACTGTGAGCAAACCCTGACCTAGATGCCTACATCGAAGAATTTTATCAGGAGAATATTTCCAGGTGTTGCAAAAATATTTAAAAGGCAATCACTTCATCTTGTTTGTATAATGAATTTTTAATAAATACAGATCTCATTATTAGCTACAAGCGAAGTTCCTTCTAAAAACTTTTTCGCACTTTTTAAAAGTTTTTAGCACTTTATAGCATTTTTTAAGACAAAATCTAGCATTTTTTATCGACAAAGTTTTGGCAACACTGAATATCATTGTCACCTGCATACAAAAGTTTATAGATTGTAATTGATGATTTTACAACCATTGGGATCATTATATATAGAAATTTTTTTATTTATTCATTAGGTTCTATATTTTTACTCCTACACAACATAAAATATTAGTTTTCCTATAGAGTAAATATATGTATTTCCTATATATTCCTTTTAAATTATATCATATCTAAATATCAAATACAAAAAATACATAAATGACATTCATAGAATTCATATTAATGACTTTGAGGGAAAAAAAGGACATAGCAGGTAATATTTGTTAAGCATTCTAATTGTTTTTTGGCATGCAATTATTAATTAGATTTGCTGCATTTGCAAAAATTAAATGAATTCAAATGCAATATTTTTAAATAGTTTCGATAACAATGAAAAATTAAATAACAAGCGAAAAACAAGATATTTTTCCACTGATAATGTGTAAAATAATAGTTGCACTTTTTTGCTGATCGAAATTAATAACAAATTACAGTGGACACCATATAACATCAATGCGAAAAACGTAAATATGGCAAAGAATAATTTCTTTGGCATATTTGTTAGGGTAAATATGTTTTTGTTTGGTGACTATTTTTCGTCTTAGTATTAATCCTCGGTAATTGTACGGACTTGTTTCGAAAGATTCATATTATTGTTCAGCAATCTCATATGTGCCCCATCAGTCTCTAACTGGGATACAATATTGAATTTAATCACTCTACATGTCTCTGTCTGCAATAAATGTTCATATAAGACCAAATGCTCTATTCGCTCTTCTTATAGCTATCCTTCAGACCGATTTGCATTTCTAATACATGAATACAAAGAATGTGATAATTTCCAAATAAGCTATTTTCGAATTACAGACAACTGTCTGTTCGACATTTTTTTGTAATTTCGACACGAATTTATTGTTAATTTGACAGCCATTCGAAAAAAACCTTTTAAAAATATTCTAAATATGCCAAATGAAAAGTGTTTACTTTAACTTGTTTTTGTTTTCAGTTCAACAAATTGTAATTGATATTGAATGGTTTGTCATTCATTCGAAACACATTAAATTTATTAGAGTATTGATTTTCAAATAGTTGTGTTAAACAAACATTAATTAATCGACACATGGGTGACAATTTGATGGCTGGGTGTTTTGTTACGTAAATGTGTGGCTAAAAAGTTCTGACAATTAGATTGTTTAAATTGAATGTTCGTTATAATTAAGGTCATCAGACATATGATGCATACACGTATGTGTGTGTGCGAACGAATGTGGGTTTTAATATAATCTATGCGATATCGAATAACAATCGACCCATCGAACGCAGCAACAAATATTTGGGCCATCCACATATTATGAATGTATCAGCAATTGTGCAATTCCATTGAAATTAATATTGTTGTACAAACAAATTTGTCGAATTTGACATAAATTTTGCAAAACACCCAATCCTCCGCCCCCTGAGGTTCCATTAAATAAAATTTCAGATATGTTTGTGTACTCAATCCGAATTTAGAATACACCTGATGATGATGATGACGTTGTTGGCGACACCGTTCAACTCTGATGATGATTATGGTGACCATGGCATGTTGTGTTGTGTTGTTGCAGTTGAATGCATTTTAAATCGAAATGGAAATTGAAATTAAAATTCTAATTATTGTTATCCAATGCCTGGGGACCTCGGGGAAAGTCATTAAATTCAATAATCGGCTTGTTAAGGCAACTTTTGCGAAAAATCCATTATGGCCGTATAGCCAAACAACATTTCAGTTCAGTTCATTAATTTAATGCCGAATTCGCTGTTCGGAAACCATTTAATAATATAAATTGCTCTAGCATGTGGTAAATGTTTTCAAATCGATATATCAAATGGCATTAGAACTGATACTCCAGAGCACAGCAAAAGGGAAAAAGCTATTAATCAGCAATAAATGAATGTGCTCTATTTAAAGAGGTGTTTATTTGGTTGACTTGATAAAAATCAATTTGCATTTATTGCTGGAATTAAATTTGTGACGTTTGTTTACATATGAATTTAGAATGTGTGAAATATGAAAAATATTGGAAGAAGAAAAAAAACTTATTTTGATGGATATCTAATTTTGAAAATATTGCACTGAAATCAATGATCAAATGGAGACATGAAATAGAAACACCGGTTTGAACCAATCTTCCCAACAGACGGGGACTCCGGGCAGGAAAAATATTGCCAAGCTTACGAACAAAAAAAAAGAACTATCTAGGACACAATGAAGAAAAAAGCTATGAAGAACCAGTAAATCAGGTACGCCCAGCAGAGAGATACTATCAAGGATAAGCCTAACCTTGCATAGAAACATTGACCTGAGAACTTTTCGTCAAAGATAACGTCGAGTCAATTCCGAGGCAATCCATCGACAGAGGGCGACAATGATGGCTGCCAAATATCAAGAACACATGGGCAGCATCGAATGACTAAAGAAGTATTATAGAGCCTAGCAGACCTCACGGTGATCGACGAAAACAGCGCATACTGCAAACTAGTAGTTATCTGGTTAGAAAGAGAGGTATACCTCAATTACAGAAAGTATCTGTTATTGTAAGAGGATGGACAAACTGCGTCGATCTACAAAACCTGTCTCTGCTAGAAAGTAGTTAGAAGCCTTCCCCAAGGCAGAATTATAAGGACGGAACTGAGGTCATCTACTTTATGACATTCCGCAATCAGCAGACGACATGGAGATCGCAATTTATGCAAATGATTGAAGGTTTTTCCATCATGGAAATATGAAAATATCCGCGACATTACCACCGAGTCCGACACAGTAGCGAACATAGTACGACGTCGCATATAGTGAAGTTTGTATTGTATGAATACAATTCTTCAAATGCTTTTAACCCGGTTCCTGCAGCACAATGACCCATTATTAAAAATATTTCAGTATTAAACATCATTGACAACACTGGGTTTTCATTCTTTTTGTCAAGCAAAGACAAAACTTACCAAAAGCTATCTTTAAAACGCGACTTTTGTTTATTTGTTCACATAATATTGCGCAAATCAATCATTAAAATACTGATTTGTTGTTTATTTGTTTGTGTTGTTGTTGTTGCCCACCTGTAACGATACAAAGCAAAAAAAGAAATTGGTCATTTAAATAAAATACATTTATGAAATGACATTTACAGAAATGAATGAAATAAACTTAAAATCAAAACAAAAAACCGTGTCCATTAGCGACATGAATACCATACATTTGACATTTATTGTGGAAAATTAAATGAACTACAAATTGTTTTTCTTAAATTAAATTTTCAATTTTTCATATCGACATACATACATGTACTAAAAAACAACAACAGGCAAACAAATAGCCCGTCATTATTTCCATATATCCATCCACCTTGTGCCTCCTTCCTCAAACCCATCAATTTCATTGTTTCAGTTTTTTATGCGATGTTGAACTCATTTGTTTACTTATTTATTTGTTTTATTGTTATTGTTATTTTTATTCATAGATAATAAAATATACATCCATATATGTACATAAGTATGTAATACCCAACCATACATACAATACACACACACACACAAACATGTAACTCTTGTGTATACAACTATTGTTATGTGTATGACAACCGTACTGCTTTGCTGCTGACTGGTGGGGTCATATCTATGTATGTTTGTATGTGTGTGTTTCGGTTAAAATAACAAGTGACTTTTCCAAAGGAGGACAACAAGAGTCATGTAATCACTGGAATACAATAACTACCGCACATGGACACCATAGGAGGTCTGCAGAGTTGTCGCTGTGCCTGGCTTTTTTGTTACTTTTTTATGACCTCAACAAGCATTGCAGCATTAAAATTGTTAAAAGAACGACATGTCTATATACACATAAGAAGAAAGTCAAATATACTATATTTGTATGTACATATATAAAAATGTCCTAAGTAAAAAAAAAAAAAAATACACACACAGAACATAAAAAATTAACATGATGTCATGTTGATTCAATTTCTTGAGATGTGAGTAGAAATGTTAGATTTTTTACGATTTTTTTCTTTGCTGTAGGTATTCTCTAGTTTTGACTTTACATCAAATTAAATAATATTAGATGTTCGTAATGACTCAGAGGACGTTGTTGTTGTTGTTGGTGGTGTTGCTTGACAATATTGAGTATAAAAGTAAGAGTTTCCACGAATCTTTACTTTTATAGCGTTAAACACAAACTTTTGTGTTAATACCGTCGTTAATGAAGGCCAGCAAGCATTTCATTAACCCAACATCACAATTTTAATAGTAAGGGTTGTTAGTCAGTTCTTGCAAGGATAAAAATAAAACAGTAAAGTTGGGAAAGGTCGCCTGATACCCATTCTACATCAATAAACTTGTGACGAGTAAATACGTATTTGATAGCAATAGGAATGATTTTCCAAAAGAGTTTAAATAATGAAAATATATTTTGAAACCTCCGTCAGCGAAAGTAGGAAGGTAGTTTGATAGAGGGGTGATTTACACCACTACATGTTCAAAATTAGCACATACACTTAAACCTGTAAGTGGCCTGTTGTGAGCTCTGCAGAAGGAAGAAATTTAGAAGAAGTCATATATGCCAAGTTCTTGAGTTGTTTCCATTCACACTCCTAAGGTCGGTTATTTCACTTAAGGGGACCCTCCCCCATTCTCGGGGTCAAAATTTTTGTTGATATAATTCGAATCTACACTGATTAAAGAATGTCTCTACAAAATTTCAAGTGAAAATCTCAAGAACTCTTGAAGAAGGGCTTCTCAAACTTTAAACGCGTTTTTCTCTAAACATTTTTTTGCGAATGGCGGGCACGATAACTCAAAAACTAATAATCCAATCGGTTCCAAATTTTGCAACGTTTCTCTGGAAGTGTATAGCTCTCGTATGAACTAGGATAAAGCCAATCGGTGAAGATCTTCCGTATTTTTTAACTAGGTTTTTGGTAAAAAATCGGCGATTTTCCAAAAATATTTTTTCAAATGTCCACCATTTTGTTAATTTTAGAGCGAGTCAATAATACTAGTTCATACGAGAGCCAGACTTGTACTCTTTCTAACACCGTTGGAATTTTCGGATTCCGATGTTCCAGTGAGGAGTTATCAAAAATCAAAAATAAGGACTTTTCTTTAAATACAAAAAACAACAACAAAACAATAACAAAAACTTTTTGTAAATTATTTTTCTTCTCTTTTAAATTTTGAAAAATTAAAATCGAGAATGGGGGAGGGGGTTCCCTTAAAGCGTCATTTCCTAAGAATGGATTCGGATGCATGAAAAGGCTGGGCAGTTTTGGATTTAACTGTTTCAGATGTTATAATTTTTTATGACTTGTTTGCTATCTGTCATTAAATGTATTATATCCTGACCAAATTTTGCACATAACCAGTTGAGACACTCCGTTATAGCTCGAACCTCCGCATATAGGATCGTATTGTGATCTGTTAGGCGAAGTGAAATTTTGGTTCTATATTTTTCAATGAAAAATCCAGTCCCGACTTTTCTGCTAGCTGGGAGCCATCTGTGTAACAAGAGTTACTAGGGGGCATATTTGCTAGTGTCCCGATAATCCATGTATCTACAAATTGAGGATACGATTGTGGCCTGTACTATATTTTGGTGCGGTCTATTGTGTCCGACGTCGATCTACTCTTTTATAGCTATAAATCTTAAAGCTGCGACGGCAGTCAATTGGATGAATATACAATATAGGCTCCGAAGCTCTAGTTGGTGTTGTCCTCATTGTCCCACATTTACCTAGTAAGCATGTTCTCTGGACTTTCTGTACCGATTTTACATTGCAGACTACCAATACGTATGTTAGGATTGTTCTAATAACGTTCTTATAGACCCAGTGTTTCTGTAGAAGGACCATCTTTAAGCTATTAGCGGAAGTAGCGATAATGTTATTTAAACCCAACATCGTAGGAAGAAATATTTTTGTCGGAACCTTAATTTATTTAGTTACTTTAGTTATGTATGTACATATTCCATCCGTGCTTCTAGGTACTAGAGAAGTCACAGCTAAACCTGTCAATCACTGAGCCTTAACCTTTTTTCCGGAATAAATTAGAAACATTTCAAATTTAGGCAATCCGACACTGACCTCCAATAACGTAAAATTTATCAAGTTGAAGGCACTAGTATGACAATTAAACACAAGTTCTTTGGTGAGGGCCAAATTTTTTTCCGAAAACAGAAAGATTAACACTGTGTTAATTTGTAGCACCGGACCTGGTAAATATACCTCTAGCTTTAGAGGCTTTCTAATTTATTTGGAATTTTCTCTGACCACGTTTCTAAATACCACTTGTTGATTGAAATTAATTTAACACTAATTCTTTTAAATAATTTATACAACTATGATATATGTTGTATAAGTGTTTTGTACCTAGGATCGAACATGGGCTTGGCCCAACCATTGATTTCCTATTCTTCAGCTGGCATGAAACATATCTAAGACATCACCGAATGTCTTCAACATCTCCAGATCAATTTTAACGTGACGAGGTGTTTCGGTCGTTATTGGAAACAGAAGGTTTATGTTTTTTCTCTCTTACACCTCTAATCACCATCACATCAAAGCCCTAATACATTTATGCATTAAATATAAAAAATTACAGCATTAAATATTCATTTACGGAACCAATATTTTAAGTATATCCTCAATACCTGTTTTGTATCCTATACATAATTTGAAAAAAATAAGTAAATTGCATTATCATAAATTTTATATTATCGAAATTTATGTTATTTTAATTTAACATTGTAATACCGTGCAGCCGTGTTACCAACACCACTGCCATATTCATTGAAATGCCGCAATAACATTTTGTAGAAAATATTGAATTAACGACTTGATCAGCTTTCGATTACCATATTCCATATTGAACAAGGACGACAACAACAATAGCAACAACTGTAACAAAAATAACGTTTAGCCTATGACAAAATATTACATTATTAATGGAAATTCTGAAAAATCTAATCGTAATTTTTTGCAGTTTTATGATTACAACATCATCATCAAGGAGCTCACAGGATGTAATGAATATTCGATAGGCAACAGCTGTGCCAACCGAAAAACAGCCAACCAACCGAACGACCGACCGTCCAACAACATGATGGAAATTAGGTAAATGAGAAAAATTGATTCAGCTGCCAAATGGGATAAAGTTTAGAAAAGCCGGTATAGCCGCATTCGCCAGAAGTGTATGATTAAATATTATACAGCAATTTTGGCAATGTTTTATGTAAATTATTACAAATTTCGAAAATTTCGTAATACTTGCTATAGCGTTTGGCAATTTATGGTTGCCACTTTTCTCATCCCAAAGAAAGTAGATTATACAAAATATAAACCACACCTGACTGTGACTCTCCCCCAGTATTATACTAAGGAAATGTGCACACACCCTTTTTAAATTTCACTTTTCGAATAAAAAAACATAAACTAAACCATTCAACAAGTTTCCAATAAAAAACAATACAACAACATTTTGCAATGTCAAACGTTTTTCGCACCCAACCCAAAAGTAAATAGAATATTTCCAAATCTAATTAATTTGAAATCTGTTTAATAAACAGCCCTTATAAATAAGGAAATTGATTAACGCCTCACACTCGGCAACCCTTGTTCCACAAGCCACGCCAGTAAATGGTCGACCGTCTGCCCGTGTCTGTAAGTGGTTGTTAATGCAGCGGGAGGCCCAGCAGTAAATTCCTTCGTAAAACCACATACGGATTTGTTTACTTATGCAAATTAACCCTTCTCACCCATCGTAAGTAACCAAAAATCACACACACACACACACTACGACACCACACAATTATACAATGTTATTCGAAAACAGCCATTATAAGAGTAACACCATGACAATGACCACATACCATCGTCGTCTGGTTATGTCGCAGCAAAACAGCACTTCACCGACAACCCTTATTAAAAGGTCATTAAATTGCTGGTTTCTTTTATTACATCCACCATCAAACAGCCATACACACATAGCACGTGTCTCCAACATAAAAATCACTCACTCACAGCATGTCAACTCCATGGTCTGTCCAGGATAATAGCGAGGACATGAACGTGTTATGTGTGAAAGCAAATAAATAATCCACAGCAGTCGGGTACTCTGCCACCAACAATAATGCTAATTTAGCCAAAAGGTTTATAAAATTATTAAACACAACACAAGGACAACGAAGGATAACTGGTACATGTAAGCCAGTCGACTGTAAATTAGACCACTTGGGAGACATTCACACACACACGCACGCATTCACATCCACATAGACTTAAACTCGTTAGCAGAACTAGAAGTATAGATATATCTAAGAAAAGGATAATTGCTGGAAGAGATTTTGTTTTGATATTAACACGAATTGTCACACAAATCCTTGCCATCCATACTGGTATTTTTTCCGCCAGACATCAGTGTCAAAAAAGGATTAACGGTGCTAAAAAAAGAACCAGCCCAAACACTAAATTGAGAAAGTTGTCCCAAAATGTCATGTTTCTGTTTTGGGGGCAAATACCAATGTGAACGCTTGGTGCGACGAAAAAAAAAACAAATAAACAGAAAGAGAGAGAGAGAGAGAGACAAAAATAACACACTTTAATTTTTATAATAGTCTGACACTAAAAAGAGGATTAAGGGGTCAATTTAAAATATTTTTATCAGTGCCTGGCAATAAATATGGCCGGCCTAACGATATTAAAGAGCATATTTTTCGATGACCTTTTAAAGAGGTTTAAACGGTTTAACGGCTGAAGTGACTGCTGCGAACTCTTTTGTGAAAAAATAATAGCATTTATAGCTTAGTAAAATTGAATAGCCGTAATTATTGAGCAGCAGTTAATTTATTTTAAATTAATTTAACTAATAATTAAATAATATCAAAATGATGATGAAGTGCATCGAAGCACAGTTAATCCAATTAACATTTTTAGAATAGCAAAGTTGGTTAGAAACAAGAAAAGGAGATGGATAATTAAAATTGGACAAATGGCAAAATAAAAACAGAAATAGACAAAATTTTAAAATCATAATTTTAACGCATCCCAAAAACTAGGAAACACAACTGACCTTAAAAATGTCTACAAACCTACAAGTCTTCCACCTATAACCAAAACCACATTTCAACATTTTGCAAAATTTCCCAACATTTCAAATAATCGATCTGTGAATATCCATAGCTATCGAAAGGTTAATATTCAACATAGGTCTATATAAAGACCAATTGGTCTGTATAGAGGCTGATTGAAAGAGTATACAGACCATAGGTATGAAACACACGTGTGTATAAAGTCGAATTGGTCTGCATAGAGCCCTCTGCCTTTAACAGGGTTTAATGTATACCAATTGGTCTGTTTTGAGACAGGGGACCATTTGGACCATTTTTGTGGGATTAAGAATGATTTAAAACTGAAATTTGAATATTTTAATATGGGGTACGAACCTTTAATGATTAGGGTAGTACATTTTGGGTTTCTCTTAGAACATGATCGACTGATTTTTTAATATAGAATTAATAAAGAACTTTACTTCCGTTTGTTTTCTTAGTAATAAGACAGGCCAGCCATTTAAAAAGAAATTTAATAACAACAACTTTTGTAATCTTTATAGGTTTAACACTTCTTATTTAATTCTCAGTTTGGGCTTATATAATACCCATGTCCTATAATCAAAAACATCAAAAGATATTGTTGTTTCATTTTAATCAAAATGAAGAAAAACACTTAATCTGAAAAACAAACATGTTGTGACCTTAACCAGACCAGGATATTCATCATCACTTCATACATAATCCATCCATAAATTCAATGGACGAATCTATATGAGTATATCCTTACAATGAGAATTTTCTTGTATTCCTTGCCTTCACTTTATCCTTTGCGTATTTTTTATTTATTTATTTTTTACTCGAACAAAATAGAGTTAAATTGAGGTCTAGAGTATTTTGAAACTAGATTTGTGGCAATACGAAATGATTTATGTGCCACAAAGAATGGGTCAAAACATGTTATTGTTATGTTATCTCATATATCCTTTTTCTCCTTGGGCACTTGGGTGACGCATGAATGGCCAACAAATATAGAGAGCTGATGATTTGGTACAATCCGGCTTATTTTTTGCTGTTGTTGTCTGGCTGTGGCTACTGTTGCTGTTGTTATTGTTGTTCGGCAAGATTTGTTGAGAAGCAACCAATTATTATTATTTTTTATGTCCATAAAATAACCATAAAACTTTTAAGGACCCGTTGAGGAGTAAGAAGAACGACACCAATTTCATTTCCCTGGAATATGAAAATCTCTCGAAAAAAAAAACGTATAAAAACTAAATTGATGTTTGTTTCCTTTTTTAACTATGGTGGTCTCACCATCACATGGGAAAAGTTGGGATGTGCCAAAAAAAGGATGGCTCGTTTGAATATTTTCTTAAAATTTGCTGTTTCGCAAGAAACCATAACAACCGAAAAAAAAAACAAAACAAAGCTCTAAAATTTCTTGTTATTACATTTTATTTTATTCGAAAACTTATTATGGTCAGAATAAAGTTTTTTGTCTTGTTTTTATTTTCTCTCGGATCCCCTATGTCCTTTTTGGATTGGCATTGGCCGTTTAGCCTACTCGACTCGATATAAATGTGGGTTAGAAGCTTTGCAAACCATCACCAACATAATGCTCAAGTGGTATCCAATTATGTTATTATCTATCTGTAGGTAACCACTTCAAACCATTTAAGGGTATTTTTTAGCACACAATCTGTGTGCGGGCATTAGACTAGATATTCACATTTCTTGCTCTGTCTCTCTGGGAGTATGTGTGTACATATCTTCGATATTATGTGGCCTTGCTGGTTTCAATGCCATATCCTGTTCTTGCCTTTTTGGCCGGTACAGATTTGAACTTTTATTTAATTTCGCAAAAAAAAGAAAATAAACTAAGCGATATTGCCTAACATTTATTTAAAAAATTTTTTACAATACCCAGAGACCAGTTGCTCCTCATCACAGCCTAAAATAAGCAATAAAATATGTATCTTTAATCAGGATACGGCTGTATGTTGTTGCTAGCGCCTTTTTTGGCTTTGTTCTTAAAACGATTTATGTTTCAATTTAATGAAAATTTAGATTTAATGAAAATTTAAATTTATTTATTGGAGCGAGCGAACACAAAAACTCACATAAATATCCCAAAAAAAATAATTTTTATATGAAAATCTACGATGTACTGGCGGTGGCATGGCGAAATAAGGATAAGCGTGTAAATGGTTTGGCTATTACATGCACAGTAGTTAAATTAGAATATTTGTATAAAAAATATAAGAATTTTTTCAAGATACGAGAAAACATGGATACTTCCCGAAACAAGTATTTTAATAACCTAAACTATGAAAAAATAAACTATTATATTTTTTGAATAAATATAGATTTTAGGAAATACGGTAGGAACGTACACCAACCAGAACGTTTATGAAAATGCAGAGATAGGGCAAATTTAATATTGCTATTTTCAACCTGGCGAACTACTATTTCCTAAGACCAAAGAGAACGTGGAAAATTGTGGCCAAAAACAGGTCGGATAGAAACCCAGAATGGCTAATATTTTTGCAAATGATATATTCCCAAAGTGAGAAAACATCGATTTTTTCAATTTGTTTTCCAGGCTATCATTTCCTATACACTGTTCAACTATGAATACATGTATTACACCACTTAATATTAAAACCATAATTTACATCCCATACTTTAAGTGTAAAATAAAAGACTTTTCACATGGAAACCGCCTTTGTGTGCAATATTTTAATGAACATTTTCGACACCCTCGCCACCAGTGAACCACATATACACATCGACGCAGGACCAACTTACTTACACACACACACACACACAACCATACCGCACACCTCTCAATTGCTGCTGTGTTGTTTTGTTTTAGACTAACGTTAGAAAAATACTATATGAAATTGTTAACAAATTTTCTTGCTAAACCTAAATTTCAATCATTTGTTGTTAAAACTTCATATATTGTGCCTGATGCGGATGATTTGTTGTTGTTGTTGCTATGCGGATGAGTTTTCGCAACTGTTGATGATGCCTAGAGAGAGAATAATAACTAAACAACAACACCAACAACGGCAACAATCTCCCCGAAAAACGAAAAGTTGATCCTTTGTAAAATATCTATGCCAAAGCTTAGCCCAGAGTGTGATGATGACGATGATATTCAAGGATGTTACTTTGAGTGAAGTACCCTGTCGATGCAGAAGATGAAGGCGAAGAGCGACGTACAAGTAAGGTACTGCCTGCCAATGAAAGATTTCTGTTATTATGCCAAATATTTACATACTCTCAGAAACAGAAGCATTTTCTAAATGTTATTTATAATTGTTGTTGTGGCTCAAGTCTACATGCCTTAGTTAAATGAAAAGAATGAAAAATCCTTAACGAGAAATTTGCAAAATATGCAACAAAACCTCAATGTAATGTTAAAATACTCGCATAGGCAGAGAGAGATAGAGAGAGACGAAATCTTATTTCCTTAAGCCCTAAGGCTACAGGCATTTACATGGAAAACATTTTATATCCAGTAATGGCCAATTAAGGAACACAAAGTAGTAGCTTTTAATAACAAATATAATCCTTAATGGAAATTAATTTAGTTCTTTTTCTTTCTGGGTTTTTATTTATCAACATTTTGCTATGTGTTGTGTGTTTCGTATGATTTTTTAAAGTGAGGATAATATGCAGTGAAATGTGGGAATAATAAAATTACAAAGAAATCTAAAAAATTATTGCATAGTTTCCTAAAATGAAATAATTAAGTGATAAATGTTGTTTAAAAAATCCCTCAAAAATATAGGTTATGTTTGGTGTATCACATGATGATAAATGGCAACAACATTTCGAGACTAGTAGTATTGGTGCACGCACATGTTCCAAGCAATAAATATTCTCTCCATATAACGAATATAATTTGTAAAGCAAATCGCAATATCTTCCCCTATACCCAAATAAAATAAAATGCTTCTCGTGTTACAATGATAACACACAATCAATAAAATATCTCCATTGCATTTCGTTTTCCATTTTTATCGTTCGAAATTGTCATTTGGCAGTTATTCTCTTCAGTTTTTAACCCAAAGCAAATGTCCATCCAGTGCAACGAACAAGCAGAAAAAAATATAATATCAAAAGTCAAATGCTTACAAACGTCTTTGACAAATCTCGAAAAATATGATCTTATTATGCTTGCATATTAAATGCAACGTGACATGACTTTCTTAGAACTCCAATGGAACGCGACACGTACACGCTTTGCTGTCTTTTGTGCTCTTGATTGTGCTGCAGCGCGCACAACTGAACTTGAACAAAAGAATTGAATAAATATTATGCCATGTCTTATTTTTTGCGTTTCGATTTTTCACTGCTTCTTTAAAATGATTCTTCAGTTAGTTTTCATTTTTATTTCTTTTTTTTCTCTCTTTCTCTGATTATGAAATCATAAAAGACGTAATATAATCTCAGTGTGACCTACATGTGCATATATTTATGCACATTCGCTTAATTCTTTTAGTCTTTCTTCGGGCACTTCCAAAAGAAAATTAAAACGAAGCAGAGAACAAACTAGTGAATTATGTCAAAGCAGGAAAAGTGGACGGCAGCGGGGGAAAATGTTCAAGTCTATGCTCATTTTGTCCAATTTTTTTATAAGACGTAGTAGCGAAAAATGCATATCGTGATGATTAATTGCAAATTAAGTACACTCGCCAGACTAAACTATACAAAACATAACATACATGTTGACTATTTACGAGGAGCATGTGACGAGATTGGGAACATCATAAATACATGCAATTATATATTGATCCTGAATTTTGTGTTATATTTTGTGCACAGTTCTACAAAATCGAAATATTCTTTCTCAAAATTTACAACAAAAGTTGTTATCTAAAATTAATCGGTATTTCGGTACCTTTAAGCCTTTGTCATTTGACAAGTAGAATACTGAAACGTACTTCAAGATTTTTGAGTCGGCATGAAGCACCTTCTCTGGAAGTGTGAATTTCACAAAAGCAAGGCCCTGGAATGTCAGTTAACACGAGAACTTAAGCCAGCCCGATCATCCACAATGACGTGTCATTGCTGATTGGGTGATTGATGTATTTTATAATGATCCAGAATTCCATCGAAAAGTTATACTGACTGATGTGGCCAAGTCAACAAACAAATTGTTAGAAGTCACTCTGTTAGAAGTCACTCTGTCCTCAACGTGTGACTTTTTGTCGCTCTGTATAGCCCGGCGCGGTCATTGGCATTACTTCTTCGAAAAAGAGATTGGATGAAGTTTATAAGGTCTACTTCAAAAGCCCAGTGTCCATTAAATACCCCAAATAGAGAATTCGCGAAAACGTAGATCCGCCATTTTGCGATTTGATAATGCACAATTTCATGAAAAGTAAATGGTCCCTTGTAGCCAATTTCCTGATATGGATCGCAATTTTCACTGATTCAAATTATCCGATCATTTTACAGATGTTTGTAGTCTAAACCCATAATATCAATCCAAGTTTTTCGCAAAAAAAAAACACCTTATATTGTATGTATATTTTGACGCATAAGGTTGTAACGTCACGGAATATTGGTCCCAGACTGATGTTTTGGTTTTCTGATCGTAAACGATATACATATTTATTGTTTTTTATTGGAAAATTTCAAAAGTATTTGTATAATCAACAGATTTTAAATAGTATTTTTCTATTTTTTTCGTAATATAATTTCTTATACTACCCTCTTCATTCCTATATTCGTGCTATACTATCCTAAATGAGAGTGTATGTGTTCTTATACAGTTCATGTGTACAAAGGCAAGTAAATTTAGTGAAATGAAAATGACACACTTTTCTTTTTGTTCGCTTTGTTTTTGTTGTTGTTGTTTTTTTTTTCTTTTTTTTTTGCAGTAAATTTTCTTGATGAAATTTCATTTCATATTTTGCTTTCATTTTCTTAATTCGGCGTCGTTTATATTATAACTGAATAAATTCCGAACAACGATAAGAAAGAGGGTTGAAAAGAGAGAGAGAGAGACAGAGCGAGAGAGAGAGAGAGACTGAAACTATAATAAGTTTCACGATGTAAGCTATGGTATTAAATATTAAACAAAACAATACCTATGCACGAAAAATCATTTTTGCCGTATAAAACAAACATCATTTTTAAGAGATATAGCACTCTTCTAGCACTTTAGTCATAAACATGTCCAAAAAAAACTTTAATACAGTCATAATTATATAAAATATATATTTAATTTCATAAACAAAGTTTTAAATATTACATTATATATTATGTATGATTATGTCAAAGTTTATCTTTCAAATATCTACGAAGTCAAAAGTCCCCAAAACATTCACTCAGTCGTCCAAACCAAAATCCATCCACCCCACACATCCATGACAACAAACTTTAAAACATCAACTTCTAATATGAATTGACATAATGATAACTAACTTTTTATTTTATTCTGGTATTTAATTAAATTTCATTTAAAATTTTTAGTTCAAACTTGGCAAAGATGTTTGAAGCTGACATTTGGCTTTTTTAAATTAAAACAAATTATCATTGTTTAGTGTTCTTTTGCTGTAAGAAGAACAACAGACAAGATTCATTTTTCACAAAAACATAATCATGCATTCTTAATGAATTCCGGTAGAACTTTTCAAATATAAATTACAACTTAACTTTTTCTGCCACAGCTCTGTGCTGGAACAAGAGCAAAAATATTATTTTTCGCATTAACAATTCATTGCATAAACAGTGTGCTCAGTATGCGTGTGTGTGTGCGTGTGTTGGTTTTGCTTTCAAACATATGTGGGTGCTGGGTTACAAAAACAATAATAATAATAAAGTTGTACAACATAAAGCATACGACAAATGTCTTCTCATCATCAACATCATCATCAGCAACAGCAACAACATCATCAGTTTCAGCATCTGCCCCAAGAAATTGTTCTCGTTTCAACTTCATTCATGTAAAATGTGAAGATAAATGACTCCTGTCTTTAGAACAGACAACGCACACATACACACACACACACTCACAGGTGAGCAAAGGTGTAGTGAATAGCACAGAGCAGGGCAGCAAAGGAACAAAACATGGAAATAGCAACAATAACAATGTGATACGATACACATTGTAAATATTTTTTTGGAAATTCGGCAGAAAAAATATATCGTATGGAAAACAAATGCTCTTATTGAAATAAAGCACCAAAAGGAAAAAAAACAAAATTTTTCAAATGTCCATACAAGGATATCACTGTTTTCACAACAAACGGAGAAATAAAATATACAACTTGTGGTAACAACAGCATGACACTTGCATTGCAACAATAACAAAGGACGACACTATTGTTTCAAAATGCAACCTACAATGTTATGTGTATTTGGGCAGGCGAAGATAAGTCGCAAAACCCACGAGTGCACGATATACTCTGACACAGCATTATATGTGTTTGTGTATATCCTTTTTACAATATCACTTTTTTGGGGCTGGGGGATTTTCGCATAAACTACACACACACACTACTTTTTTCCTGCATATGTTGCGATGATAGCGTTTAAACAATTTATTTATTTTTAGATAAATTTTTAACACGTAAAATAAACAAACAAATCCAACCCAAAAATTTATTGAATATTTTTTTGAAAAAAAAAGAAAAAAAGGAAATTATTGTTCTTTCTTGGCATTTTGGTGGAAGAATTGTTGAAAATAGATAAAAAAATATGAATACCAATATAACGCCATAAATCAAACGAAAGTCCAGTATATTTCTCTCTATACTTTCTGATCTACCTTCTTATATTGGATAACCTTCGTCATAGTCATTCCTGCTAATAATGATACTAAATTGGTTTGTTGTGCAATGAGTCTAATCACTTCGATGTAAATGATCGTATATTCTTCTGCAAAACGGGTCATGTGGCGACGGCTTCCCTTGAGCACTAGGTTAATTCTGAGTCATACACCACAATCCTCATGTCTGAAGTCTTGGGAGAAATTCGAAGAAGACGAATCCTTTTATACCGCTAATTTGGCATTAAATAGGAAATATCCACATTGCATGTCGTCGCTGAGTTAGGGAACCATGTAACTACTGTTACTAACATGCATATTACCATAAAAAATCATCCTTTGAGGGCATTTGAAAATGTCTGGCACAAGTTAAACAGCAACATCCTTAGATTAGTCTCAGAAGTCCGAAAAAAAGGAATGGAATTCCACCTCCATATCTAGGGAAATACAAAAATATACATTTTAAACTCTAAATATTTCATTATTAGTTTATAGTATTTGAAATATTGGTATACTATAAAGCTAGATTATAAAACCAATAAATACTTTTAGATATTTGCCGTAACAACGGTAATAAATTCTTCAATAATCCATGCTTGTAAAAAAAAATTCATTGTCACCATATAAACGCCTTGGACGATTTTAGATACATTTAAACGTGGATTTTTTAAATAATTTATTTATTACTGCTACAGGCGTGGATTTTTTTAAAGAACTTATTTGAGGGTCAAATTTCCTAATTTGAAGTGGAGAGAATCCGTATCTAAAAAATCGACCTATAAAATCGGAGAAATGATTGAAGGTGACCGGCATGTTGGCAGTCGTAACATCGCCCAGGAGCTAAAATTGTTTTAAATCATTTACACAAAGATCGATTAAAAAAGAAGCTCGATGTTTGGGTGCCACACCAATTAACAAAAAATAGGACGGATCGGATTTCCATCTACGAAGACTTGGTCAAACGGAATGAGATATACCCATTTTGACTGGAGGTGAAAAATGGATCACATACGATAACCCCGTGGTCAAAGAGCGGTGAAACACTGCAAACGGTGGCCAAACCAGGACTAAAGACCAGGAAGGTTCTGTTATGAATTTGGTGGGACTGGAAAGGGATTATTTATTATAAGTTGCTCCCATATGGCTAAATGCTAAATTCTGATCTCTACTGTCAACAACTGGACTGTTTGAAGATAGCAATTGACTAGAAACGGCCAGAATTTGCCAACAGGAGAGGTGTCGTGTTCCACCAGGACAACGCTGCGCCACACACATCTACAGTGACTCGCCAGAAATTTCGTGAGATTGGTTGGGAAGTTTTAATGCATCCGCCATACAGTCCGGACTTGGCACCAAACGATTATCATTTTTTCTTGCATTGCTAAATTTCTTTAATGATAAAAAATTGGTATCTAGGGAGGATTGTAAAAAATGACTACTAGAATTTTTTGCAAATATAGAGCTGGACTTCTATTCTAGTTACCTTTAAAATGTCAACAAATCATACAAGCATATTTGGCCCAAATCGGACATTCCGAAGTTCATATAAAAATAATAGATTTCATTTTCCCCAACCTAATATATAAAATACATTTAAATTAATTTACACATTTTACAACATATTTGTAATTCGAATTTCAAATTTATTTCATTTTCGAAAAAGGTCATTTTTGTTAAATGTATTCAAATCCATACAAATACTTAAAACAACTAATTGCATGTCCTCTTTGCCATGGATTAAATTTTGAATACAATAAAATTAAATATCCTTCACTTTACACACACACGCAAATAAAAATCAGTAAAAAACTGTTAAATGTCACAAGGTTACTTTTTTGACATTTTCCACCACTTTTGGTAATTATTC
This sequence comes from Musca vetustissima, assembly GCF_032173495.1. Taxonomy (NCBI): domain Eukaryota; kingdom Metazoa; phylum Arthropoda; class Insecta; order Diptera; family Muscidae; genus Musca; species Musca vetustissima. Next base: position 223,559 of record NW_026884542.1, read on the forward strand.
TTACAGTTGTCGCTCGCTCGGTCGGTCGGTCGTTATTTCTTTCGTTCTGCCCGTTGTTGGTTCGGTTTGCTTGCATGTACAATTATAACAAATAATAACAAATGTAAAACCCGTGTGTATTACGTGAGTTATGTCAATTAGGTGCTCACAACCGCATTACGCATTGTTCCCTGCCAGCTACCCTTTGTACGGGCCGCCCACAGTATTCTCAAAAGACTCTGACAAATCAGATATTCTTTGAAAACCGAAAAAATAATGCGGTGTGACGCCGTCTATTCATGTGCCATACAACTGAGTACTGAGTGTTTGTTGTTGGTGTTGTTGTTGTTGTACGGTTGCAATGATTTATTTGTCTCTGTGGCAGATTTCAAACGCCTCTATTCAGTTCTGTTCCGTTCCAGTCTGTTTTTTATTTTCATTTTTAGAACTTTGTCAAAGGCAAACTTTATGACATTGACACTTATGTTCAGTGGCGTGATTGTAAATTGTACATGGGTGTATATATATCTGTGAATTCTGTACACTATCACCTTCCTACAATTAGTATATTGAGAGGAAACAATTGCCACTGCCACATGCACTTTGATGTATCTCTGTGTAATTTTCATTTAACAAAGAAATTCCATTAAATATCTGAAAATGTTTGAAATATTATTTTTAATGTTTTTTGGTTGTTATGACATGTTTTAGTTTGTTATAATACAAGTATGAGCAGCAAGTATTCACATTTACGTAGACATAATTACATATCATTAAAAGACTGTCGTCGTTGCGTTCGGTTTGTTGCATTTGCGTGTAAGCGTTTGGAATAATTTGTTCGACAGTTTTTCGTGTATTAGGATGTTGAATGTGGTGCAACTCAATTGTAATAAGGTGGCTGGCTGTGACTGTGTAACTTAAAAACGAGGGTTGGTTATGATAACACATTTCCGTCATTGTCAATCCCTTTTCTTGATCGTGTGTTCTGCTCTCCGGGACACTGATCTTAAATAATTGTCTGCAGGTGTTTTAATATTTTTGTTTTTTTTTTTTTTCAAAAACCAACTGCAATCTGAAAGGAACAGCTGGAAACTGTCGAATCGTTATGAGTCACGTAACTAAATTAAGACCTTTACAGATGGTTTTAAACAAATGTCACCTGTTTAGTTGCTAATTTCTTCTTTTTCCCCTCATTAATGAAATATTCTAGATAGATAGAGAGAGAAATCTAAAGATACAAAAGGGGAACTACTAGAACCACGCTCGGACAGGGAGATGTTTCTATTGCATTTTTTACACTGAAATTCCTATCTTGCAAAGAGCACGCATATGGGGTTTTGCCCTACGATGTCCTACTACGAGTAAAGCTATTACATCAACTACATCAGTTGATGTTGAGTTCAATAAATGTAGGATGAGTTTGGACATTTTTTGTCGTCCTTATCTTGATGTAATGTGTCTACTCCCAGGAATTATGTTATTAAAGCTTAAAGGATTAGAAAAAGCACTGAGATAATTCCGTTATATCTAGGGTAATATTTTAGATGTGGACAACATAGATTTTGAAAAATAAGAAACACGTTCTTAAGGGGACCCCCACATTCTCGGGGTCAAAATCTTTGTTGATATAATTCGAATCTACACTGATTAAAGAATGTCTCTACAAAATTTCAAGTGAAAATCTCAAGAACTCTTGAAGATATATCCGATGAAGGGCTTCTCAAACTTTAAACGCGTTTTTCTCTAAACATTTTTTTGCGAATGGCGGGCACGATAACTCAAAAACTAATAATCCAATCGGTTCCAAATTTTGCAACGTTTCTCTGGGAGTGTATAGCTCTCGTATGAACTAGGATAAAGCCAATCGGTGAAGATCTTCCGTATTTTTTAACTAGGTTTTTGGTAAAAAATCGGCGATTTTCCAAAAATATTTTTTCAAATGTCCACCATTTTGTTAATTTTAGAGCGAGTCAATAATACTAGTTCATACGAGAGCCAGACTTGTACTCTTTCTAACACCGTTGGAATTTTCGGATTCCGATATTCCAGTGAGGAGTTATCATTCCCGCCATCAAAAATAAGGACTTTTCTTTAATTACAAAAAACAACAACAAAACAATAACAAAAATTTTTTGTAAATTATTTTTCTTCTCTTTTAAATTTTCAAATATATATGTGCAAAGTTACAAACCTTAACAAGCATTGGTATTGATTTATGAGCCCATTGAATATCTTGAAAAATTAAAATAGAGTATGGGTGGGGTTCCCTTAATATTAGGATATTTGGTATAAAAAAATTGAAAAAAATATATGGATTTGCACGATAAATATGATGGAGTTAACAAAATCTTCATCGCATTGACAGAATCGAGATATCACGAAGTTTTTTTTTAACCCAAACTGTACAGAACTTCTTCACATAGCATCATTAATTTGACTTTAATTTTTCATTGTAATTATTTACAAATTAAAATCTATTTAGGTATTTTCATTTCGTTAGAATATTTCGAAGAATTATATAGTCATTAAAACTTTTGTGTAACTGAAGCAAAAAAAATTAGTTTAAAATTTACTCAAATTTAAAGGAGCAAAAACATTCCTTTTAATATTGTCTGGAAGCAATTTAAATATTCATGCAAAATCCTTATCACACTTGTACCACCTATACACGTACATAGTACACACACACACACACACTCACAGAAATGCCTATGGCAGAAAACGAAAATCTCCATTCTGTTTTGGCAAAAATCCATCAAAGGACCCTAACTAAATATGAGGTTTGACCATTTATTTATTTCTCTTTTTAACAATGTGGGTGGAAAACAAAAGAAAAAAAAAACATTTGAAAATAGGGAAGAGAATTAAAAACAGTCTGGCTGTGATTCTGGCAGAATAACCCTATCACTGGCCTGGACACAATAACATGATATGAACAACAAGTTTTGGGAATTACAGGAACCTGCCTAAACACCTACATGCATGTTGTACAATCAAAGTTGAGGCACTACCACCAACATCACTGTTTGCAACATGCAAATATATCATCAACAATGGATCCTCAGAGAATAACCGATGTGTAAACCAAATTTTCGTTTTTCACATCAAAATAATGGTCTTGTTGACCACTAGCCCTTACAACAACAACTACTGCTGTACGACCAAAACCAGTTGGAGGAATAATTTTACAGGAAAAGTCATAAAAATGGTTAGTCTGTGGCCAAAAGTGCTTCGGCCAAAAACACAGACTAGAGTATATTTATGAAAACTATTTAAAACTTTTTACCATTAGTTGTCACACAGATAAGGCAGTCAGCAGACAGATGGACGGACAGGCGAACGAATAGTCTGATATGGTAATAACAAATGCCACAACATAAAGTTTAATTAAAAATACAAATATTTTATATGTCTGATTCTTTAAATTATTTGACCAATTTACAATTTGGGCATCTATATGCAAATGTGTGAGTAATCAAATTGGCATGGAACGAAATAAGGTTAAATAATATTATGCAATTCAATGTAGACCTAAACTCTGGCCAGCAGGTGAAGTGTATGTGGGAAATTTCTTATGGACTTTTTGGGCTTATTGTAAGCAACATTTTATGTATGCAGGCCGAACCTTTCTTACCTTTATACCTTCTACCTGGAGTTAAATACAAAATACCTAAATCGCTTGGGGCTTCCAGAAGAAGACAAAATACCAAAATAGAAACACTCAGTTGGGTTTAGGAACTTAAATATATGACATGTGACGGTTCAAAAAAGATGACTGAAATCCTCAGATTGTCAAACACCGATATCATTACTTTTTGGTAGTAAAATTTGAATCCTAATGAAAAGAGTAGATAAAAAATTAAAGCAAGAAAACACGTCCAAACTCTGTGATATTAGGGAGCTACCGTTAAATGGGGGCTATATTAAATAGTTAGCCAATATTAGTAGAGGATATATCAGTATTGGTGGATTATTACTTTTTGGTAGTAAAATTTGAAACCCAAAGAAAATAGTAATTTAAAAATTACAGCAAAAAATAACATAAAATACATGCCCAAACTCTGTGATATTAGGTAGCTACTGTGATATGGGGGCAATTTTCAATAGTTAACCAATGTTGGTGGAGGATATACCAATGTTGGTGGAGGATAGGGTAGGAATACATAGTCGAGCCCAAAAGTGACTTTTAGACTTTTAGTTTTTTTACTTTTGACCAAAAAGTCGAGTTTTAGACTTTCCGACTTTTGCCTTTGACTAAAAAGTTGACTTTTCGATCTTTCGATTTTGTCAAACCGGTTCAAAATCGATTTTCAACTTTTACTAACTGATACAAAATGTTATTTTTTATGTTAACTGTTGTCAACAGGTAAATTAAAGTTCTGGAATGTGTAATTTTTGGACAATTTGGGATTTGTGGCAATAAACCAAGTATTTATGAAGAAAATCGAATGTTCGAAAATCTTGAAAAGTCGACTTTCTGACTTCCTCAAAGATCAAAAGTCGATTTCGACTTTTAAATTTTTCAATACAAAAGTTCGAAAGTCGCTACTTATCCCTAAACCACTCACTCCTTACTGTCATCATCAAATTGTGTTAACAGTTCTTAGAAACATTTCACGGCAATTACAATTTTTGCCAAAATAAATAGCCTTCAAAGCACGCCCCAGAGATTTGATGGGATACGCGTATAGGAGGAGTCGAAATATTATTACCATGTTTCCATTCTCGCATCGTGATAGCACAGCCGCATGAATATTACAAGAAATGGCTTTTGGTTCAAAGAAAAAGTTCGGCAATTCATTTCATGGGTCACACTAAATCTGATAGGAACCAACCAACCAGTGATGGATTCCATTGCATTTTAACCCCCATGTTTTGGGCAGCAGAAATTGATGAACATAAAAAACCACCATAAAATAAGAAAAAAATCAAACATCAACCTGAAACCGACAAAATGTTAACCCCACCAACAAACAAAAAAAAACACACACACACATAAACAAAAACAGAAGGAAAAAGTCTAGAAAGTAACAATTTCTAATAGCCAGCGTTTTTTGTGTTGTTGTTGCTTGTGTTGTTTATTTCTATTGTTGCTTTTTTCTCCTCAAACTTCAATTGTTGGCCATTTACATGAATGATCATCGTTGATGTTGACCACAATAAATGGATGTCTGGGAAGAGGGGGCAGCGGGTGTTTCATGTTGCTGTTGATTTCCATGCCATCACAGCCCATCCAACCATCCATGAACAACAAAAAACACTGAGAAACTGTTGCGGCCAAAACAAAAATTACAATGCCAAGTAACAGCCATCGACTGAACGACGGACCGGCCGTTCGGCCAAAGCAACAATGGATTTTATGACCGTTTCAATGGTCGGTTGACTGGCTGGATGGCTGTTTGGTCTGTTAGATTGATGGTTATGATACAATTATGCCATTATTCATGTTGACTTTAAAGGAAGACGAAGATGCGCCGCCGTCGACTGTACTGATGGGCAGACAGACGGACGAACAAATGGTTAAGTGTAACAGAGAACCATTCTCCACTCGTTCGTTCGTTGGTTCTACAGTTAAAGGTGGTGGCTGCGGATGGAGCAACGGTTTTTAGGCAATGTTTGTCGGTTAGATGCCCCCAACAACATTCCGCGGTACATGGTGTAAATTTTTCAACACCCCTTTCCCCTTTTCGAACATCAGCATTTCAATGCAGAGGTCATTTAAGCAGTTAGCGTTGAAATCCAACGGATGATAATGATAATGATGTGGTTTCGGTATTTTACTTTTTTTATTTTGTACAATTTTTCTTTTCGGTTCGTGCAGAGAGAAAACTGCTAGTGCAGAAACCCCAACGACAACAACACAAATTGTGAGAAAAAAATATAGCAACAAAGTTTGAAAGTTTCTGTTGTTGGTTTTTTGTCGGTAGGAAATTGTTTGGGTTTTTTTCGCCTTTCTTAAAAAATATATATTTCATTTCAACACAAATCAAATGCGAACAGTATGGGTCATGCGTGTCAGTCATATCGTTGCGGCACAAAAGATCCTGTTAAGATAAATGTAAAGGTTAAATTGTTGGGAATAGAAAATCTACAAAATACCAAGACTTATCAGTTACACTGAAACCAAAATATGTATGCATACGTATATATTTTTCATCATACTCTCTTCAACAAAGTGGGGAAATTAATATTTTGGAATTGGAATGTTTACTACAAAAGTAATTGTAGTTTGACAGCGGTATATCTTGAAGGGGGTTTGATTCGTGTTTGTGTCAACATTTATTAATTTCGAGCAAACAAACGTTCGTTGTGTGGGCATTACTCGATAGATGATTGACACTAGTACGACACGATTCATATCTTATTCAGAGGATAGTGATTTGTTTGAGTTTAATTTCCTAAAGAAAATAAATTCTTTGCGATTTTAATTGAAGTTCTTCAAACCCTATTTAATTAAACCCTATTTAATTTCTATAAAGAAAAGCAATTAAATTGTCTAGTTCTAATCAAGACTTGCTACAATTTTATATTCAAGTTTTCCCCATCACTGTATTAAATATTTCAACTTAATATTATTTTGCAAACAAAACAAAAAAAAACATCGTTAGAAATATTTTTTGGTTTCTTTCTTTGTTACCATTTTTAGAGGAAACTTACAGGCAGGTAGGTAGGCCAAGCATATCGTACCTACAAACATCATCACTGTTGATTGTACAAACATACATACACATAAGTATTGAGGTTACGAGGCAACAAACAAAAAAGACGAAAAAAACTTTTGAAGTGGGTAACAAAGGGAACTTCAAATATTTGCCTTTTTACAAAGTTTTCGTTTTCTTTCTTTTCTGCTATACAAACAAAACGCTACATGTGCAAAATCGTGTGTAGGTATGTATGCCTTTTTTGGTGGCAAACTACTTCTAAGTTAGCTAGCTGGATACATAACTCGCATTTCGACTAGCAATTGAAATGTATCCCACTGACTGAATGACTGACTGAGGTACTGATATGTCGATGATATCGATATTCTGGCATGACGATACCAAAAATTGGCTTAAACAACAAACACCAAATTGGTAAGTGGGGGGATGTGGAATTTCCCATAGTATTTCCCTGGAAATCACACCTTTAATTCACATGTTCAGTGGCAGGAGTTTGATTTCTAAGCCCTCCACACGTTTGAACTTTGTTAATAAAGAGTCCTATAAGGTGGTGGCTGAAGAAAGGGGTGAAAGACGTGGAAACCGAGAGTGTTCAAATAGCAGAACATTACATTAAGGTCACATTTACAAATGACACAATGGAACACACCAGAAATCAAATGAAATGAAAGAAACCATTTAGAGGTTTCTTTTTGGTGTTAACTTTGTATTGATTTTATTTTAGGCATCAGAGCTCATTAAACACAAATACGCACACACACAGCGAAATTGAATAAAGCGACACTGTTATATAAAGTAATATACAAACATAAGAAGAAGAAGAACAACAACAAATAAACATCCTGTCCAATAAAGGAATGCTCATTCATTCCCAACCTTGTTGATTCTTTTTTTTTCAAATTGATGCGGTTGTTTATTTTTACGAAATGCTCGAAAATTTATGAGTTTATTAAGTGGCCTTAGAAGACGTCATCTTCTGCTTCGTCGTCCTCTTCTTCCTCTTGTAGTCATCGTTGTTGTTGTTGTTTTTATTGCTTGCTTGCTTCTCTACTTGATTATCCAATTTTTCATCAGCATTACTATGAGTGCCTCAAGAGCCCTTCAAAATTAAAATCTACTTTCGCCCCTTAACTAAAGGAAATGTTATCCAGATGTTTTACTTTAAGTGCAACACGATTTTCCGACAAAAATAAAGGAACCGAAATTGTTCCAGGCGATCTACACTTTAATGAATGTTGTAATGACGACACAATACAAAGAGGATGAGAATGAATATAAGGCGTAGCCAAAAACAGTATGAGATAATATTTAAAATAGAAATGAAATATTAATATGGTACATAATTTAAAAATTATCAACTAAAAATAAACATGTTTAAGAGAGAGAGAGAGAGAGAGAGGGAAAGAGGGATACTTGTAATGAGAAATAAACTCCTTAGATATTGGTTTATATTTTGAAGAATTGCGATGTACTCACGAAGGGCTCTTAAAATATTGGAAACTTTTGGAATTGTTTAAATTCTATTTCTATTCCATTGCTGGGGCAAATAACAAATTCTATGATTTATTTTAAATAAAGTTCGCCTACAATAGAACATTTTTGAACATAATCTTCTTTCAGCTCAATAAACTATGTTCAGCGTTTTTCCAATTTTGGTACTCAGCATAAAATAAGATTTCCCAATACATCAAATATGTCTTTAATTTTCAGAATGGTTTCAGAAATTAAGAGTTGGAAATAACTTTCCTGTGCAAATCTGATGACAAAAATAATTACATATTTGCTATATATATATATATATATTTTTATAATCAGAATAACAATTTCTAAAAAAACTTTTTAATTAAAACTTTAAATCATTAAATTATTACCAATGCTATTATACTGCTTTAAATAGTACTCGTACATATTGGTCGCCTATTTGGTAATTTATCGTTTATTGAATTTAACTTTAATGACATTTACATAAATAATTAACCATTTCATTTGTCAAACAATTTGAAATCTTGATATATTTCCCCCATATTGTCCTAATTCCATCAAATTGATCGATAATAAGTACGCTTTCAATACTAAGCTGTGGGTTTTAATGCTTAACAGAATTAGTAGACTTACCCCCAAAATCGTGTCATTTGATTATTTAGATCGCAGACGTTGTATTTCCCACAATAATTATAATTATCAACACAACAACACGAATAATTATTTATTGCACGAACAATATTTACCTGTAAAGAACGAGAAAGAGAAAATTGAATTATATATTATGTTTAAAAATATTGTATTTATTTAGAGAAAATATATGATAACCCTTTATATTAAAAATTCAACATTTCTTTGGGAGCGTGTTTAAAATGTAAGGCGATAGTTCTGTCATGACATTTATATATTGGATACATTTTAGGGCTCCAATGATAAAAATAAAATTCCTGTTCGATCCCTTCATTAGTTTTTTTTTTTCTTTTTGATTTCAGAAAAATATTTTCTGATAGATTATCTAAAATTGTTCAATAAAATAAGTCATTTTCGAATAAAAATCAACTTTTTTATGATTCACAATGAGAAAAATATCCATTGTTTTGAAGCTTTCATTTTCAGCTTAACTTTAATTGATTTTTGTTTTTAAAACAGAAAAAAATAGAATGGCGTCATCACTGGAATAGCGGAGGCCATTATTCACACCATTCAAAAAGTTTTTGAAAGAATAAAAACTCTATTTTTTTAAATATGGAAGGAAGCCCAGTGAAGACGAGGCTAAAGGACAGTGGTTTGGGTTTGATAAAAATTAAAATTTTTGGTAAATGTAAAGAAATAAAATACCAATTTAACTACACTACACCCCATCTTTTTGGTTATGCAAAAATTGCAAAGCAATATTAAAAAAAATTTCAATTTAAAAATTAGACCCAATTTAACCACTGTTGGAAATATCCTCACCACATAAAAATAGTCATAATTTGAATATCTTGGCACAAAAGAAAAACTTTCAACTCTCAATCAGTGGCTGGTTGAAAGAAAACGAACAAAACAAAAAAGATATTTACTTTTTGGGCCATTATTGAAGTTTTATTTCAACAATTCTCTCATTTTGGTAGCCAGGCACTCAAAATGCTGGGCTGCATCCATAAATCTATCACTTTTGGCCAATTACGTAGTTCTTCCTTTTTTTGTTTGGTTTTTGGCATTGTGGCCGTACGGCAGCATACCAACCAACATATAAACGGCGACGAAGGGCCACACAATAAAGAGTTGGTGGCAACATTCGAATCTATATATTTTTTTGGGGCGAAAAAGTTTACAACTTTTCTGCAAAGTATTAAGTGCCAAGATTAAGTTTTAATCAAATCGATGAATTGTGGATTGCATTAATGAGAATGGAAAGAAACTTTATTGCAAATATATCTGTGCCCTGAAAAAGCTACAAAAGAGAAATCACATAATTGATATTTTCTAAATCCGAGGGAAAGATGTTGAGTGGAGAACGGGGAAGAAATTCTCGATATTCATGCTTAATGATTTCATGCGAAAAAAAAACAAAAATCAATTCATATACAAAAACTAATAATGATGTTATATTCATTATCATGAAATCTTAATTACACAAAAAAGAAACAAAAACAATTACACATACACATAGATTATTTTCATTAATACACAACTTAATTTTAATCAATTGATTTCTGTCATAAATACGAATGATGGAATTTTGATTGCGTTTTAATTAAAACAACAACAACAAAACAATCATAATTGTGATGCTCTAGACTAACATTTTTTCCAGACCGATTGATTAATAAACATATGAGAATGCACCATTTGAATTTAGGTTCACTTGAGGACATTTAGGATGTCCTTACTAATTTTCGATGTTGTTGTTATTGTTGTTTTTAGCCCACATAACTAACAACCTTGCCCTTGAAATAAATATTATCTTATTTCCACTCCCATGGTCATTGCCATTTTATGTGACTTCTTTGAAATGAAATTAAAAATCGACAAGAAATAAATTTGATTTCAAACAGAGATAGGACATTACTGAATGGCAAGCGCCATGATCCTTTTATTATTGGTACATTGTTCATTATAACACAATAAACCCTTAGATTGCTGGCAATTTGTTCATATTTCACGGTTTATAGAACACATGGCTGTGGTAAGGGATGGCAGAGGATGTGGTAGCACACTGCCAAGGGAATATTTTGAAGAAATTTCATAATGAAGAAGAGTGGGAGAACATAAAGCAATCTATAAATGGTTATAAAACAAAAACACAAAAAAAATAACTAAAACAAGAAATGTAATTTTCTAAGGACATATGCCACTACAAGTGATAATAAGGATCCCAAGGTTTTGAGAAACTGCAAATGAAATCAAAAAAGGAAGAATTGAACAAAGGTGGACAAATTTCCACTTCAAAACAATTGTTAAAGCGAAATTTTTTACATTTAAATGTTTAAAAAATAAACAATAACCGAATAAGTGCAAAAAATAATTACATTAAAAAATTGCGGAAAACTTGTCCTTAATGATGATTTTTGTTTTAAGAATAAAAATGTTAAGAGAACGCATCCAAAATTTCAAATAATATTTTAAATCCATTCGATTTAAAATATTTAAATAATCAAGAAAATCCCTTTAATAATATGTCTTGTGATAATTTCAAAAGCTCTTAAAGAAAAGCAACAGGATGATTCTCAAAAAAGCTTTTTTCAAGAACTGTTGTTGAAACAACGTTTCGTCGATTATCGGATGCGTATACTCCGAACCTATTAATCCAATCGGAACATAAATAGCCACGATAAAAACTGGTATAAATTCAATACGGGGAGAATATTCTAATTGTTTTAATTTAAAACGGTTTTCTAGTTAATTTAAAGTTTGCGATTTTCTATGTTCGATGTTGGGTACCGGTAAAGTCCCAAAATTGCTGTAGAATACGTTTACAAGAGGTTGTAAACGTTGCTTTATTACTGTCCTTTATAAGAAGAGTCCAACGTAGATCCTATCTTACTTACTTCAGGTCATATTTTTGAGGCATACATAATACAATTTCATATTTTCTCCATATGGTGAAGGGTATACAACTTCTTCTCCCCAAAATGCTTCATTACAACCTAATAAACCGAAAAACCGAATGCACCCTTATCTGCCCGGCCTATGTGCACATGCACACAGACACCATTACATTATTGTATGAGACCATTTACATGGGATTATTTTCACATTTTATTTTTTTTAGACGCCAAGTTCTTTGTGAAAAGAATTCAAAGAGCTAAGCCCAACACATTGTATTACAGAAAATGGAAAATTGAAAACGAAGCAATAACGAAGACCAACCAACATTGGTATCAATTGCGGGTGGTGGTGGTGGGTGGGTGGATGAGAATGCATGGGTGGCAGTAGTGGTGGTTGCCGGTTACCGGTGTTTTAAGGCCAAACATATGGCCATGCAACAATAACAAAAGCAAAACGACTGTGTCTGTACTTGGCATATTGTATTTGCTTTACAAGAATCCCCATTTGGCATTAAACAAATTACCGGCACACTACCCCTGCCAATCTACAAAAGTAGCAGTGTGTCTGTCTGCATGACGTTTCATGCATTCCCATCGTATCTACGTCGTAGACAAGTCTCCCTTGAATTGTCAGTCATCCCCATTTGGGACTAAACACAAACTTTGCACTTGAAAATTTATTTCCAACAAGAAATGCACCACCAACAACAAAAAATAAAGTAAACAAATAATTCTTAAAGAAGACGTAGAGAAGATTTGTTTTCCTTTGCAGTTGTTTAAAGGGTGGGTGGTGGTTGGCTTTGGGTGGTTATTAAAACTCCTAATACATAATAAAGCCTTACAAGCTCAAAGGCATATGTATAGCCCCATAATGCCTCTGGGCGAAGAAAATCTAAGTACTCACCCTCTGATTTAAGATAAGTGCACAATGCAGTAAAAGAAAACAAGGAACAGTGGGCTACATATTAACAAACATCAAAAGAAAAAAATGGAGTACGGAACATCGACAAGAAATTTATGAAATTGTGAAAAAGTTTTAAAACATTATTTAAATTCACTAGATAATTAGTAAGAAATATTTTAAGCATGGTAAAAAATATGGCAATAGTTCCTTGGATGCATTTAATTCAAACTATTCTGAAGAAACAAGTTATCCCTAACATAAATTATTAAAATGTGAACACTTTTTCCAAAACAAAAATTTAACAACATCTTCAGAGGTCGAGGTCCCATTGTGCAATGCAACAAAATGAAATTCACTCAACCCCTTTTCCTTCAAAACACATAAAAATATCCAAAAACACGATTACGAATTGTGAAAGCATCCACTTGGAATTTAGAGGTTATACAATGAAGTACCATTAGGTAGCACAATACACTCTCTGTGGTATTTATTTATGAACATGTTACGGACGGAAGCTTCAACTGAAGCATATTGCCGCCACCAACAGTCGCACATAGAAATACATTCTTGGAGATGGAAATCAGATGGATATCGTTTTTGTGAATGCATTGAATGTCGTCATCACAATCTGTCTACCCATACCCCAGCCATATGAAGCATCCCTCACTCATACCCAGCTACACAGATAGACAGCCAGCATTTCAGTTTTCATTGTCTTTATTATCGACTTCTCATCACAATGCTAGAGAGAATCTCTTACTCCTCTCGGGTGGAGATTTAATGTTTGAGAAACAAATTTGTTATTCACATAATATTGAAGCTACCGAATAAACATTTTGTAGCCCATCATCTCATGCAATTCCCGGTCATAAGTGCCACAAAGACAACATTAGTCGCAGCAGCAATAGAATCGACAATAACGACAATACAGACAGAAAAACAAAAAAGAAGCGACTCGATGGTAGTCTTTTAAATCCCCCCATTTCGACATATGGATAATATTCCAACACATAGTATATTCAAATGTACGTACGTACGTATGTGCGTCGAATAAAAGAACATTATACTTGATTACCATATTTTGGTTATGCTGAACACCTATTACCAACATAGCAGCATCCAGCTGGCAGAGTCATTTCAATGGCTGGATGTAGTACAGTGGAAAAAGGCTACAAAAATGCAGTAGAGAGCTTTGAAATTTATCAAAACATATATCTTAGATTTTAAATAAAAAGCATTTATATTACAAAACATAAAATATTATTTTTAATTATCCAACCTTTAACTTATTAATATTTCTTATTTTCGCTGCTTCCAGTGATTTCCTCAAATATAGTTTTCTGACACACTGTTTACACACCAGGATATAAAAATATCCCAACACATATGCTAGTGTATGTGTTAACGTATTAGAAGACCATTGCTAACGCATTAAAATGCGTCAGGTTCCATTTCAACACCCCACCAAAGTCCCAACTGCCCCAGCACACAACTGTGAAATACAAATTATGGCAATAAAACCGAATTATACTCGCATTTGCTATTCGGTATGCCTTCCCTTTCTGGGGCCAACGAAACAAAATGGTGGTAGGATAAATGGATGGAGGTTTTGTTTAAGAGACACAATATTGGCTATAAAAGTCGCAGTAAGGAGGTTGGGTTTGATGGAGAAATGAACATAAATGCATAATTTCTTAAAGCGATACAAAAACTTATGTCGGACTTTTAGTACGGTTGACTGCTGTTGGTCGAAGTTATGGCGTTTTATGGCCTGGTGTCTTGTTTTCGACTTGTAGTAGCCTGGAGTGCTTATTTAGGTTGACAAATTATTTCTAACTTCTTGAAATGTCTAATCTAATTAATACAATTTTTGTTGTTAAGTGTACAGGGATTTGCCATAAAATCAATGGGGAGGTGCTTTGGACGTAAATAGTTTATAATAACGGAAGAGTAGTAAACATTTAGGTCTATAAGGCATAATCTATAATAAGATTATGAATGATATGGAAGGTTGGAATAAATTTGGAGGAACAAAAAAGTATGCCCTGATTTATTTTAAATATAAGCGACGTTTATGAAGATTTTAAATTCAAATTTACCATGGACCAGATGGTCCCTACCTGAACTTCAAGGGTTTACTTTCATAAAATATGCAATTTTAAAGCAAAACAATAAGCGTGAATATTTTTAAGCCTTTAATTGGTTATGTTTAAAAATGATGTTTCCACCCTCCTAAAACCAAAACCTGCTTTGAAAAAAATTCGGATAAAACTTTTAAAATACCGAAACATATCCGTGGACCGAAAAACATATTGTCAATCCAAACTAACAACGATCAATTGAATATTAATACTATGATATATTCCTAAACAATGACGGTTATCGGGTTATCTCCCCCTATTTTTATAGAAAAAAAAAATTATCCGAACACTAAAAGAAATTGTCTATAACATTTTTCTGTTTCGTTGCAGCGCATTCGACTGTGTTCGATTCACTACTAGCCTAAATCTATACAGTCGACTCCGCTTTACTGAAATGGAAAAAAATCGGGATGTTTGTTTCAGTTATCCGATGTTTTCACTTAAGCGGAGTTCGGTTAACTGAAAATAATTTCAGTTATCAGTTATATTCAAATTCAAACTGGTTGACATGTTCAAAGGATTTTTATTATGAACAGTATTATTTATGCGTAAGGTTTCATATTAGCCGATTTAATTCTTTTTAATAGCTGGCATGCCTGTAATATGGGGTTGTAAATGAGTAACATTCTTCCTTGCAAAATTTGTTCATTATATACTCTATAATGAATGAATATATATATATATATATATACATGGTACACACGTTCCATACGTCGAAAATTCATTAAAACGACGCAGAAAAATATCTGTTAGGGTGGGCTTTGAAGGTGTGTATACCTCAATGCAAAATATTCTGTCATTATCCTTCATCCTCACAATTTTCAGTAATACGGAGTGATTTCAATGGAAATTGGAATATTTGAGTCCAAAAGCTATTTCAGTTATCCGATATATTTTCAGTTATGCGAAGTTTCACTTATGCGGAGTAAATTGTGGCCGATTAGCCTAAAATTTAATGGTGCAGGAAATCAATATCACTTATCCGATATTTTTCAGTAAAGCGGAGTCGACTATAATCCTATCCAAATCGACGTACATGTCTCGTATTCTCATTTTTTCTGCTATTGTATTCAAATTTCAATACAAAATGACCGCAATAACGTTTCTGATGTTGTTGTGAATTCTTTTTTTTTTTTGTCTTTTCCTTTATTTCCTGTTTATGCTTTTTATGACTGGTGCGATTGTGGGTGGTGAATATACGGCTGGTATACTACAGCCGGCCCCTTAGTCTAGCGTTGTCTTCTTTGGGAAAATGACCATGATGATGAAATTTTTCTTTGTGCGAATTAAGAGTTTTTTTTTAATATTTGAGGTAGCCATAAAAAGGACAATGATCCTTTTTCTACCCCCTCACAGTTTTATATTAATATTTGATTGTTTTTTGTAAATTCTCCCCCAGCCCCTTTGGCTCGTCAAAAGGAAACAAATTTTTGTTATTTCCTTTTTTCCCCGGCATAAATTCATGGCCAACTGAATAAATGATGGCTAAGCAAAAATTTTTGCATTTCTGCTTACTGGTCGACAACGTTTGGGGGTATTTTACGATTTTCATATTATGAAAATAATATTTTGCATGGTATTAAAATTTAATGTTATTATTTTGTTTTCCCCCTAATCGTGGGAAGGGGAGCAGTGCCACAACAGAAGGTGGGATAACACTTGCGGCAATGTTATATTTCTCTGGCTATTTGTTTAACTAATTATGCGTCATTAAATATAATTTCATGGCGGAATCATAGGAAATGTTCATGTTGCTGTTGTTGTGTATCTGCTTATTTTGGCAAAAAATACGAAATAGCTTAATCAACTAAATGTATTTCCATTTCGGTTGTTCGTTGCCGCTGCTGCTACTCCAAACGATGTTATTCCTAAGCGGTTTCCAGTTAGTGGCATTGGCAGAAAGAAGGTTGGCTGTGGTTCATTTTGCTAATTGCTTCTGAAAATGACCTACAAAACATTAAATTACAACTAAAATCATTCGTTCTATCTGTAATTTTAACGGCATTTCTTTAAGCGATTTTCATCTCTGTGGATTTCTTGTAACCGTAACTGTGTAGAAGAAGCACGGTTAGAACACAGATGATTTTGATCTTTATGCATTTATAGTAATATTTGCGGAAATAGCATGCTTCTGGAAATTTTTATACGACCGACCAATGACAATGAAAATTTTCGTATCTTAAGAAAAAATCAAATTTTTTATCTGAAATTTTTAAAATTAATTACATAAACACATGGCTAATAGTACGACGAATAAACACCCTCTTTTTGCCCTACTGAAATTATTTTAAAATAATGTCTTTAAAAATGTCTATATGTTGATGTAATCTGACAGCATGTAAATGACATTCGAAATCACGATTATTGAATAAATAAATCAAAGGAATTCTTTGAATTTTGGTAAACAAAATTTCATTCGACAATGCGCCTAAAGCAAATACTTTCCACCGAACAGTCGCAAGACTGGGCTAAATTAAACATGTAATGATATATACATTTTTTTGTTTCGTCATTCACTGGATTACATTTAAATTACTTTTTTAAGAATCCATTGTAAGAGATTATTTCGTTTGAACAAATTCCAACAATTGTTTGTAGCATTAAAACACACACAGACAAAGAGAGAGAGAGAGTCTTGTACTTTAATATATATTTGTATAATTTTTAATTTAGAAGAACATCAGAGTTGGCTGATTAAAGACCTCATTAGTCGTCGCCGTCGTCGTCTACATTTGCAGATGTAACATTAAAGCAATTAGTCACAGCTCGTAAACTAAGCCTTTCGCAGATCTTATATTAAAATTCCTTGTGCTGACGCGTTAATATGTTTGTAAGACACATGGTTGAGACTCAAAGGATACATATGAAATGGGTAGCTATTAGAAATCTCAACAGATTCTTGAAAGTGTGACAAATGGGAAGAAAAATTTATTTACAAACAATATAATAAGGTAACACGTTAAAAAATGTCTAAATCATACCTTGATATTTCTGAGGTCCACCCTAACTGAGAACAAAGTTCGAAATTCCATTTTACAACTCTTTTAATTGTAATATTTTCTGATTTATTAAAAAAATGAATCATTCGACCATTTATTGGTTCACAGACAAAGAATTGGTCAGCAAAAATAAAGAATAAAAAATATATTCATAATGAATTTATAAAATTTGTATCCTTTTCTTCTTGGAATAAATCATTCTCTCGTTTAAAAAGAAAATGCAAGAAAATCAAAATGTGATAAGAGTATTTACAATTAGAATTGTTCCAATCCTGTCTGCATCACGCTGCTGATGCTGCGATGTTGGTTGGCATGACAACTTGTTCTGGTCTTAATGCGTCTAGACTTCTGCACCGGATCAACGTACAAACCCCGTCCGTAGAAATGTGTAAACAAAAAACGGCAAACAAGCGCGCACACACACAAATAAAACACTTACGAACAGGACAATTGTTCCTTCAGCTGGTTGGCGTTGGTGGCCCCCTACACACAGTTTTGTTAGGCTTTTATGGTACACCACCATCACCATCACCTCCACCACCACTACAACTCTGCGTATATCACATTAAGTAAAATGAATCGAATGAATGTATCCTGAATCCAGGATTAAAAGCAAGAAAATTAATTTGTATTTTTTTACTGGCACTTTCTTCCCTTTTCGTGTTATCTTTAAGTGGCAAATTGAATTGAAAGGGAGACAAAACAAAAACCAAACAGAAAAAGAAAAAGAACCCCAAATGAGGAGGAGGAATATGTAGTATGGCACAGAAAAACAAGTAATGTTTTTGTTGACGCAAAAATTAAATTGTAACGAATTAAATTAAAATGTTATTTTTGCACCCTCAGTTGTTCTGGCTCTTCTGTTTCTTCTACTTCTTGTTCTGCGTTTGTCAAGCATCAGCAATTTTTTGTTCGTTTTTTTATACACATTTTTTCAAACAGATGGATGCTTGATTGAATGAATCCTTGAATGGCTTGCTTGCGTGTCGTTGGACTACTACTACTAAGAATTGGGTAAATCAATGCTCCGATTTCATTGATTGCATATTGGATGTGTAAACAAATAATGAGTTTGTGATTCCTTTTTTCCTGCTCTGGATTTCATTCTTTGTTTTTATTGTCGCTTTCTATTATTCATTTATTTTAATTGAAATCAAACTAAATACAAACACACACACACATGCCGACATAGACATGTTCAAATAATCCCTTCCGTTTCTGTGTGATTGCGTAGTAGTAACTCACTAATGGTTGCTGCACAGAGATGTCCGACAATGTATTGAAAATAAGTTTTGGTTTATTCAATTCATATTTTAGTTTTGTTGTGATTCCATTGAATTGCCATCATGAATATGATTGTAATCAATTAAGGGCATAAATATTTAAATTCATGGGAATCTCATTTCATAGTTTCATATATTTGTATTTCCAATCAGATTATAAATAATGGCATGGTCTACAGTGACCTATAAAAGATTTTAATTATTTGTTAAAACTGATAAAGGGATTAATTACAATTTATTTCGAAATTATGAATACTTTGTTTTCAACATCACTCGAAAATTGTATTGGCTTTATGGGCTTTATAATAAAAGCGCAAGCAGTTTACTAAATTGTATATGGGATTCGATTTTCATTATGAAAGGAGTACCCACACATACGATTCCAACGCCAAATATCCTAGAAACTACATTGATTTTAATTTAAGAGATCACGAAATTTAAATCAACAAACCTCCTCCAAAATATCCGAACAACACTCCGAACCCACCCACTCCAAAATTGAATTCCTATCAACAATTTATGCTTCACTTGTCGTCCACTGTACTCGATATGGAAATTAGTTTATTCAAATATATATACAAATTTTATAATTCATATTTGTTTATGGATGTCTCATTGGATACATTTGCATTAAATATTAATAAATATGAATATTTTTTGAATGAAAATGAAGAAGAATAAATAGATATTATTTATCATTTCATGACTCATAATAATTTCAGCAATTGATTTTTTGTGGTCATTTTTGTAAATATGCTAATGTCACCTTATCTAAGCTTCAAAGCAAACAAAGAACGAATAATAATAATAATAAAAGACTCTTGGTTTAACCACAAGCAATTAGATATTATCTGTCGGTCTGTCTTTCTGCTGGATAGCTAGTCGTAATATCAGAATTTGCTGGTAATCTAGACTGACAACAACGATGACAATGATATAAATATTTCATCTTTTTCTTTTCTATCTTTGGGAATGGGAAAAATTGTAATAGAGCAAAGTCTCGTCTTTATCATTGACCATTGATGCATGCATCCTACAATACACAGAGACACAATAGAGGGAATGACTTGCGATATTGAAAAGGCGGCGGTGCCATAGCAACGCAACGACAACATCAACAACAAACTCAACATCATTTCAATAACTCATATTTTACTTACTCCCATAGATTCAGTATGCCAATGCAGAAGACATTGCAGGATCTTTTCAATATTTCTAGAAATGGAAGTATTGTTTTCGTTTTGTACAGTATTTGTTTTGTTAGTTTGCCATGGCTAATATTCTTGATTATAATATTGGGAAAACATCAATAAAATAGTTTTTTTCTTTTGATTTTTCCTTTTGGTATTAAGTTTATTCGCGGTTGATTTCACAATTGATGTATTAGGGTTTAGTGTATGTGGTTACATTGTTTGAAGAATTAATAAAGAAAAATAAAGAATAAGGAGCGAATTGGCCTCCTGCGGCATGTATTATTGGATTATAGAAGCATGGGCGAAGTGTAGCACCGAATCAACGTTCTGAGACAGGTGAGAACTCAACATCGAGCCACATCGAGATAACCGTAAAGGTAAAAAATAAAGAAGAAGTTACCTGGTTCCTATGAAGTTTTACCTTCCCTCTACTTGTTCGGAACAACTAAAGAATATTAGGTCTCCGAACGATCGAAGCGACAACGCTGGACCCAGTACCATGAAGGCAAGCGCAACCACACGCGGAACATTAAGAAATCTATGAAGCTTTGATATAACATTTGTATTTTCTTTAAATACATACTCACAATGTTATTATACCCTACACAACTATGTTGTCAGAGTATTTTAGCTTTGTGTAACCCTAAGAGTTTGTAACGCCGCGAAGTATTGGTCCTAGACCTTTAAGTATACTGATCGTCATATATCGACTAGCTGAGTCGATCTAGACATGTGTTTCCGTTCGTCTGTCAATTATAATTTGTAAACACGATCCAGGCCACAGTTATGGACCCATCTTCACTAAATGTTGCATGTAGTATGGGTTCTGACCAATGTCTGACCCTATTGTTTTTGGTAAAGATAGGTTAATATTAAGGGGATGAAATGGACAAAAATCTTGGTCGCTCCAGAGACCACAATTATAGTCTCTGGAAGGGAATCAGGCCAAAGAATAAGCATGCCTGTTTTGATACAGATCTGTCAATTTAGCGGGTGAAATGGACACTGAATTTTGTGTGTAAAATGACAAAAATTCTATTCTATGTCCCTGAAGGACAAAGTCCCGAGAAATTGATAGCATATCCAAGAGGAGTGGTTGACATTTAAATTGATACCAATTATATTGTCGTGTGTACTCGGATGTGGGAGTAACACTTAAATATTTACAGGTGCTTACGTATTCATATATTATTCAGTAACCCATTACCATACTAAAGGGCGAAAATATAGAGCTGATCGCTTTGAAATTATCCATGAGGATCCAGGTATGTTCAAGGACAACGCCTATAATTTTCGGTGATGGTCAGATAATAATATTGGGATGAAGTAGACCGAAAGCATAATTGTTGTGTTTTTGGAGTCGATCTATATTTCACAATTGAAAGCCGAACATCACAACACAACCCACGATGAAGGGAATCTGGACAAATAATTAGAAGAGCTGTACTGAATATTAGTAATATTAGTTGACCTCTTGTCGGTCAAGAGGGTGCAAATATCGCGAAATATTGCTCAGAATATAGAACTACACAATGTTAGATGTTCGTGGAAGTTGTGTAGGGTATCATAGGGTCGGCCCGTCGGACTATACTTCTTTAGCTCTTCCCATCTCTGAAATCGATCAAAATCATTGTAGTGAGTCAATTTGGGTGAGATTTGTTAGTCGGTTTCTTGAAAAGCTGTTGATGCGAAGCGAATAAAAACCAACTTTGATTTGAAGTTGTACAAAATCATTCAACGAAACACGCATCAACCAGAACAAAGACAACTACAGAAAAAACAACATTGAAAACATTTGAAAAGACTTTCGAAATCATACAAATAAGAAGAAGAACACCGTGCTGGCACAAGAAAAGCTAATTTTTCTTGTCTGCCAACATATCAAGATTTGAAAGTTTTCTGATAATGTTAGTTTATTTCTTTTTTTTGTATCATACGTTATAGGTTTGATAAATTTACAACAACAGTAAGAAATAACCATTCATTCGTAACAACAAACAAATAAAGTCATTTATTGTATGAACCATATCAACGATAAAAAGAACTACAACAAAAGCACATAATTCCACATATCGAACCGAAGAGTACGGCGAGTTATTACATTCAACGCTTGATTTGCAACAACAAAAACAACAAAAAGAACAAATTTTATATCCTTCATGCTATGCCAGAATTATCATTACGATAATCACATTCGTTCTCACCGTTATCCTATGAGAACAGAATGTGTAACAGAAACAAAACAGAAAAAAAAACAATAAACTTTAACATCTCCAACCATGATCATAAAACAAATGGAATGAAATACTTCTAAGCCAAAGTTTATTTTCATTTCCAACGATGGTATATGTAGGTATGTTTGGGCCTGTGTTTCTTTTTCGGTGATTTCTTGTTAAATGTTCATGTTTCCAATGGGGAAAATTATGTCAGGCATTTTGTCGAACAATCGCCGTCATCTTAGAAGTCATATTCAAATGTTACAGGAGGCGCATGAAGGACGACGAAAATACGGCCAACGACCGTTAACGTGACGAGATGATGAAAAATGATGACGAAATTAACATTAAATTAATTGAATTACAACCAGAAGAAGACTTATAAAATGAAATAGCGGCAGTAAATAGGAGCAAAAAAACCTTAAAATATGTATTTTATAAAACGGATGTAAGCTGGCAATAAATCACAAAGAAATGCCATGAAATAGGACTGCCAGGCAAGTGATGTGTTAAATATCTGAGCTCCGAAAAAAGCGGTGTTAGGCGGTTTTAAAAGAGAAGAAAATAAATAATGTTCTTTGTTTTTCTTGTTGTAAAAGAAATATTCAATTGCAAAACACCCACATGCGGATATGAAACAAATGTGCGACATTTTATAATTGTTTCCGTTTCAACACCTACATACTATTTGCAGTCTTTGGAATACCCTAACCCATAAAACATAATAAATAAGAATATTCAGTTTTAGTTGATATACCAATTCTACGGAGTCTTACATGGTATGTAGAATAATATCACTGCTAATAATTAACATAATTTCTATATCGTAATTAACATAAATTCTATATCGGGTCAGTGTTGTGACAGAAGTTCTTTTCATATTCTCGCCTCTTCATTTTTATTATAATTAGCCTTCATTTAATATGTCCAACAATGAGTCCTTGACAAAAACTCTGACCACGATTATGAGATAATTCACTTGAAATTGAAATATTTATTATTATTTTTTGTTTAATGAGATTTATACACACAACCAAATGACATTTTAATATTATTATCCTCTACAAAATAAGTTAAGCAGCAAGGTATTGCCGACCACATAGCCATGTATTGTAAAGTAATTAAACTCTCAGTTGATAAAAATAAAATTTCGAACATATTTAATCATTCATTCGTTCATTGTCACAATAGATGATATGGATTCATTGGTGGTGGACTGGCTTGCCTGACTGACGGACTGACTGGCTTTGTTTTTTGTAAAAATCATCATTTATAATTCTCCAGAGTGCATAATTACTGAGATGCCTCAATGAAAGTTGTTAATATTATTGAGCAATTAAACAATAATTGATTAATTCCGCAAAAAAAAAAATTGCACAACACAAAAACAACAAACAAATCAATATAAAGGCGAATTGACAGGACATTTTTGTTTTTGAATTATTCTCTTTGTTTCTCACTCTGGCAGCTGGTAGAGTAATGGGAATATAATTCACATTTATATCATGCAATTTATCATAGAAAGTTAAAATATGTATGGGGGGGAGAAATGAAAGTAGGGACGGATAAATATACTTGGGAAGTGGGTACAAAAATGTACAAGAATTGTTCCAAAATGGAAATTCATTAAATTTGAACGTAAAACACAGATGGGTAAGAACAAGAAGTAGGATTACTCTGCGGAATTTTAATTAATTTTAAATTTTGAAAACATAAATAATATCCGAAGAAGTGTATTCCTTGGTCTTGGGAAAGAGCAAAGTAATATATATATATATATGCAAACATATTCTGAAGTAGGACAAATCCACGCAAACATATGTCCGATCATAGTTACCCGCACACTGTGCCATTTCTTTTACCTTGTAAACATTTACAGTAATAGTTAATAACCGAATATATTTAGTCTAAATAATCTAATGTAATTTCCCATTTGTAGGTCCTTGGTATTTCTTTTTATATGTATCATTTGGCCTGGGGAAAATGTTTTCGAAACCGATATGAGTTAATTAAAAATTGTATTCACATTTACAAAAACAAAACATGCTTTTTCCAATAATGAACAATTGTTTTTATTTTAATGTACAGCCCTCGTATACGATACCATCTATTTTGGATTTTAGTTAGTTATCTGTATCGACAAATCTAATGAAAATAATTTAGATACCCTCATCTGTGTATTGTCATCTGGAATGGAATGACTAAAACATCTGCAATTGTCGCCAATGCATTTCAGACGGCTAACCCAGGTCTATTGTAGTCGTATGTGTGTATGTGTGTGTGTGTGTGAGAAGGTAAGTATTTCAACCTTCCAGGGATGGAAAATTATGAAGACAAAAGCAATGAGCTAGAGATGACTAACAGATAGTCAGGGAATTTTAATAAGCTATATTCCATATAGTTCATTTAAATGTCGCTAAAAGTTGTACAACAAAAATGTAAATCATTTCACCAGTAGTGAAATATATTGACAAAAATTAATATACAAATTATATTCCTTGTGTTTCATCTAAGTTATTTTAAGAAATGAGGAACAACAATTACACCTGTATATATAAATGTACAGTAACTCATCATCATTTCGGTTGGTTGTAATTACAGTGGAAAGGTTTTTTACGAAAGAAAATGTTGAGAAAATCCTACACAGGAGTCTGGAAATTGGAAACCTCGAAAGTAGTTTACTGATATGGAACTTTGTAAATTCTTATTGGAAAACCCGAAGTTTTTGTAAATAGTCCGCTAATTTAAAATATTTTAAGCGAAAATTATACATGTGTTCGGTATTTGTTCTATGATAAAGTGAAATGAAAATCGTTTACGATGCCAATATTTGTTATTTTTTTCTAAGTATTTATGCAGATCTGTGCAAAGTTATAATTAAACCAACTTTGCAGAAATAAAATATTAAAAACTGCATATAAGTAAACAAAAATAGATCCCCAAATCACTAGCAATATTGAGTCTTCTTTTTTGTTTACATTTTAACAAATTTCCATTTCCCAACCCTGCGGCCGACCAATGAGTACATTTTTATTTACTGTATTTCAATTTTACGTCTTTTATAATAGAGTGGTAGTTGGTTGTTGTTGATGATGTCGTATTGCTTGTATTTTCTATATTTCTCTTTTTTCGGGGAGTTTTCAATACTTTTGGTTATTGGTTTTTATTATCAGCTTGTCCGACTGCCTGTCGGTTGGTTGTGATTGTTGTTGTATTTTTTCATGTTTTATGTTACGATGCCATTCGTAATTTCTATCATTTGAAATAACCCCAAACCTCCCAAAACTATAAAATCTATTGTTGTTGTTAGCCAGCATTTGTTTATTAACATTTTTGTTTTTAGGGAAAAAAGAAACCAACAAAAAAAACAAAACATCTGTGACTGACATCGTCAATTCCAATCAATTGTATTTCGATTCTTCTGCTTGTTGTTGTTTTATTTCCATTTCCCCGTTCGACTTTTGTTTTCTATCAGCCTGGTAAAAAGTGAGAGTAAGAGCATGCCTGCCGGTGGCAAAATTTGCAGAAAATTTGAAATTTATTTGACCAAATTGTTGTTGTTGGTTTTTTTTTTATTAACATTCAATATAAAGTTGGTGTCCTGGCCATTACATGGCCACTGTCATTGTCTTTTGGAATTTTGGTGGTAGGCACGGAAATTGTATTACTTTATTTCGGCTGCCAATGATATTAAAACTTTTTCATTCAGACTAATAGCTTTTGGAAATGTGAAATCATTTTTCAAATTTAGCTGCTTACGGCTTAAACGAGAAAATAAATGGCTTCTAATCGAAACCATATTTAATATCATTCTCTATTTTTTCTACTGTTATCGTTTTAAACTTGCATTGCACTGGAACTGTGTGTGTGTGTGTTTTTTTATTATTGTTGTTATTTATCTATGAATTTATTTTGTTTTTCATTAAATGTTTATCAAATTGCTATTGTACATCATTTCGTTTTCATTTCATAGCTATTTGGGAGCCAATGGCGCACAATTCGGGGCTCTTTATCATTTGACCCCAAAAAATATTTTTAAGTAGCTGAAGTCTACTGAAGGCACGTTCCTTTTCATACACGACGGTGAATTTCAATGTTGTTCCATCTTCTATCGAATAAATGGCTTCATTTCGAATGCTTCAACTAGATTAGATGCATTGATAAACCTCTAAAAGTATTAATTTTATTTTGTTATTTATCATTATTTTGAAGATAAAGATAATAGGCAATAAGAGAAACGGTTCTTTTTTTTTTTTTTGCTTCGATTTTTGGATTATTTATTTAGCTGCTGCACTGAGTGGCTGTCTGGCGGGCTGCTTGTATGCCGGAATGAATACCAACAACACCCACTAGTTTGTCTGCATTTGTTATTATATCTCTCTTCATTCTTTGCTTCTTGTTTTTCTACGCCTTTTTAATGATCTTGAATGTTTATAAGTTATCTTTCAACATTTGCTTGTTAATATTTGTTTATATAATTAACAGAATTTTTGGATGTATATATATATATATATTTTTTTTTTAAATTATCAATTAGTCTCAATGTCAGTGTCTTTGAGTTTCATTTGAAAATACCGGAATTTTTATTGTTTGTGTTTTTCTTTTTTTCTTTGTAGTTGAAATGCATAGACGAAACTCAGGAAACTAGTGGCAAGGTGATTTAAAGAAAAAAATTAATAATCAATTTGTTAAATAGCCAGTAACATAATAATGAAATTGTTTATCGCATAAATTATATGATTAATAATTAATTAATAGTTAATTTTAAAAATGCTTTTATCAGAAATTGGAGCTTATCTTCATATTCTTTGAGCATGCCTATGATCTTAAAAAGAAAAAAATATTACGGTAATGATAGCTCCAAAATGTGAAGTTTTAGTAGCCCATTAAATAAAAAATGAATCGCTTTCGGAAAAAACCGGCAAGGGAGTTCAACATATCTTAATTCGGGCCTTGCCATTAAATGGAGATTACACCAAAATTGGAAGAATGTTTAAAATTCGAGATATAAAAACAAGATGCATATTTTAAAAAATCTGACTGCAGAGCAAATCATCGCCAACACTAAACTGTAAAATCTAATTGAAATGATGTTTTTACTTGTGAAAAAATACCTCTTCATAAAATGTCATTTTGTCAAAAAATTTATATTTTGTCAAAAAAACTAATCAAATAGACTTTATTGTCCACCAAAATCTCCAAGTTTATGTTGCAATCATTGACCAAATATCCGGTTCTGATAGAAATCCATTCACTTGTAGTTTATGCGTCATTGGCTTCAACGGAAAACAACAACAAAAAACGAAAAGGAAACACAAACTCACATTTAAGGACCCACACGTCGGACCCATTACCCCTTACCCAATAATATTTTATGGATTCATCAATGCTTACTCTGAGGATGATGATGATGATGATATTCCTAGTGGATACATGTTTAGGTTTTCGTGTAAATTGATTTTGACAGCGTCTTGGGATACCACTTTTAACTGTCTGACGACTGTCACTCGCCACGGATGGTGTCAAGTCAAGCAGCCATACACAAACATCTACCAGCAGCAGTGACAATGACAACAACAAAATATTGCATGTCACAGCTCGATATGTTGACGAAAAGCAAAATTTCTACCCAAGACATTAAACTTGAAGACTCATAAAATGTCAGAGAATTTCGTAGGAGGAGGAACAGTGTATGAACGTTTTTTGCCACCTCTACTGCATTTCAAACCTCAATGTTGTATGCCACAGTAAGTATGTGAGTGTATGGTAGTACGGCACGAAGCACGAAAATAACAGCGCTTGAAACTCAAATAAAAATTGTGACAATTTTACACGTTGTTGCGTCAAGTGAGGACACGCAGTAAAGACGTATTGTACACAAACACATACCAGCAAACAGAGGACAATAAGGATAAGAGTGACACACACAC
Organism: Musca vetustissima; assembly: GCF_032173495.1. Classification (NCBI taxonomy): domain Eukaryota; kingdom Metazoa; phylum Arthropoda; class Insecta; order Diptera; family Muscidae; genus Musca; species Musca vetustissima. The sequence continues at coordinate 251,881 of NW_026884542.1, forward strand.
ACAAAACGCCACGAACCAACAACGTCAGTGTCAAGTCATGTAGATATTTGAAAATGTTATCACAACACAATTCTAATGCAGCATTGTTGTATATCATTCTTTGTCATCGAAGAAAAAAAGCACCCAACGCAATGTCAATATTTGTAGGATACAGTGGTATCGAAGAAGTAGGAACACGTAACGATTACGGAATTGTAGTATAAAAATAAAGTCTTTGCAAATTGTTTCACCATAAGTCAACATCATGTAACATTGGCAATAAATAGGTAAGTGCAGTATACCAACGATTGAAAACATAGAGCCAGCTAAAATACAGGTACATAGAAATGACCTGAGCGATGAATTTTTAAATTTTCGTTGGCGATTTTAGTCATATTTCATCCTGACTCACATTCAGTTTATCTGTTTTTAGAAGGGTCTTACGAATTTTTGAAAAAAAAATAGGTATTTAGTTTATTTCTCTTTAGAGATGGGCTACATGATCGAAGAAGAGAGATACTACATTCTCACCATTACGTGTTTTACCGTTGGTTAAACGGCTAACCAGGCATATTGGGCAATGTGGCTTGCAAATGTCTTTGCACTTATTCCCAATATTGTTATGAAATTGCATTTAAGAATTAAATTTAACCTTGTCACGGTTCGGACATTTGACGTCACACAAGAACATCACTTTCAGGGCAGACGGACATTCTTTTCCATACAACCTACAATATTTTTCTTCCGTGGTCTACAACTGCATATTGTGCAACGTTAGGAAGATAAGGAGATGGCTTTGAACGCTAAGGCGCTGGACAACAATCGATATATGCCATATGAACCAGGGTTCAAATCCTAGCCGGGCTCATGCTGATGTTTTTGAGTTTCTTTTTCTGGTCTTTTTATATATATTTGTCTTAAGTTAAAATTCGAACATTTTAATTTTACTGTTATTTGGGATTATAACACAAAAAATTATGTCTTTCCCGGTACTGATTTCGCTAAAAAAAAAATGCTTAAAGGTTTATTTGTCTCTCACAAGTCAGGGAATCAACCCCCATTTTTACTCAACTGCTGTATAAATTATATCGAATAAAAAAAAAACAATTGCTCCAAATTTACAAATTTCCCTGCCATATTGAAAGAACACTGTTTGCTCCCCTTAAAAAAAAACTCCTGGAATAATGACACGCAAATTTGACTCAATTTAGAAGGAGCATTGTTTGTCACCGCCCTTTAACTTACTTGTCATACACAATATACGTTCATCGTCTTTTTTCTTTTAGATTGTTCGTGAAGTCATAAACATTTTCAATTTCATTTCAACACAAAAAAGTAAAGATAATGAATGAATATCAAGGCAAGTGAGCAGAAAACGTTGTTTTCGATTTTTTTCTTCAAACTCAATATTCACATTGCATGGATGAGGGTATACAGGAAAACCATTTACCAACATACACCCTCCCTCCCCCAATGCCCACCTTTGATTCTAAGCTTGACGACACCACTGACTCCCACCCACCCATCGACAAATTTCCATCTTGTCTTCCTGTTTTCTGCATGGTAATGATGAAAACAATGACTGACTGACAGACTGTGGTGGTGGTTATGTCGGTGACAATGAAGTTGGTGCTGACAATATGTTTGTTATTTTTCTTTCAATAACTGATGAGATGCCGATGCTTTTTTACACAAAGTTGTTGTTGTTGCTGCCGCTGTTAAACCGATCATAATTTAAAAATCAATATTCCAAAAAAAGTTTAAAGTTTTCTTTTATAGATTTAGGGTAGGCGGGTGTGGGGCTTCAACCATGATTATACCGTAGCGATGGATGACGATATTACTGGTGGCTCGGTTGCCCCCCGAACTCATTCACACTCACGCACACACTCACTTCTCACACATTCTATACGTTTTTTAGCGCTCTGTCGTAATGTCAGACATTTCGGTAACGGAAAAACGATAACAGCAATTTCGACAAAGTGAGTTTTTTCACTGCTGTGGAGCTACGCCAGTGATTACATGCGACGATGACAACAACAACGACGCAACATGAAAGGGAACAATCATCGCAGGTGGGGCGGAATAAACGAAGAACGAAATTCGATTTTGTTATCAATTTACCTGTGTGCACTCATTTAACTGTCGATGTTCATTTGTTTGTTAAGTTTTGTTTTTGTGGGTGGTTTAGGCGGGAGCAGGTTGGTCGGAATACCTGTGTTTTCGATTTCAAGCCAAGAGAGAGCGAGAGAGCAAGTGCTGAGTCAACATTGAGAACCGTTTATGATTCAACGGCAAAAGAAAATAGTGAGACTATCAAACGAACTGATAACTTGTTCGAATATTTACGAGTATTTTGTAATAAATTTTACAATATCTGAAACTATACAAAACCAATACACATGCACTTGAGGAATGAGGAACAAATGTGTGGGCATGTGTGTGTGTGCACGGAGGAAATTAATTTCTGAATGAATGTAATTTAGAATCGAAAAAAGGTTCTTTAATAATATGTATTTGATGATGAAATCACATTTTATGCTGATTTCCTTTAATTATTACGGGAATGTGTACGAACGACGACATTCTTTCTGTAACAAACATTCTAATGATACTGTTTGTCATTCTGTCACAAAATAATAATAATGTACCATTTGCAGAACAAAATTTCCGACAAGAACAATTTACTAAAAACGTTTGATGTTTGAACATACTTACATAACACATAAGATTATCAAGAAGAAGAGAAGACGTTATTTCAAATGTAATTTATTAACATTTTTTATCTTCTTCTCAATATAAATTAAATCAAATAATTTCAGTTTATTCATTTGAAAACAATCATTAAATATAATAAATGATATATTTTTGTTATTTATATCTGTTACATTCTTGAAATGAATTAATACATATGTTGCTATTTATAAAAAAATATATACCTAAATATATATTTTTCTTGAAAAATTGTCAATTTATTTTATTAATTACACTATGCAACAAAATTGGGCTCATGGTCCGGGGAGTAGAAATAGACCTTGGAAAGAATATTAAGAAACCAGAAGGAAAAACTCGTCATAGATCAGGATAGATTTAATATTAGATTTAGATTCTATATTCAGTCTTTTTCTAAAAAAATCGCTCATCCGATTTTAGATAGTGTCCTAAAACACAAGTTATCGAAATTTATATGTTTCATCTGTCACTTTTACCTAATGCTAAATTTCGAATTAATTGTGCATTGCGAAGAAATATCTGATACGTTAATAAAATTTATTTCGGGGATACAGACACAGATACGGATCATTAAATGTTGTAATCGAAGATTCAAATAATAAACCCGTTTTTATACTAATTATATGAATATCCATTGCTAAACACATGGAATAGTTAAAATATTTAAAAATCCGGAAAAAAATTGCGATCCGGATCTGTCTCCCGCAAATAAATGTGTTTATTCAACACAGTCTGGAATATTGGGGTAAATATTTCGGACAAATCAGACAGTTCTTCATAATCGTCAAATTATTCTTGAGATTAATTGTCAGTTAATCTAAATGTATTAGTTTTCGCATATGTAAGGTGTTCAGAGCAAGGATCGGATAAATGTGGAACGCTATTGTAAAAAATCCTAGCCGACCCAAGGCCTAACATTTCGTTTGGACGGTTTTAAATTACGGCAAAATTGGTCATTTGGCAACTGTTCGTCCATAGGACGGTTACAGTGAAGTCTTCAGAAAAACAAAAACCAACAAGAAAAGACGAATGTGAGCTCTCACACTTCGGCTGGGGGGAATTGATGGATCATCCGCGATTCAGCCATAATTTGACACCAAATAACTTCTTTATATTCACCTACATCATGAAAATCATTAGTGTTTTGGAGATGAGAAAAAATAAGGCTCGAAAAAAGTGTACTGGAAAGAAAACCTTTATTGTGTATATAGTAATTTTTGTATTTTAATATGTTGTAATATTACCATTACCACAGAAGAAATTCTATTCTATTTATTTTCCCTACAAATTCAGTAGAATGGAAAAATGTGGAAACCTTTAGAAATTTGCTTAGTTTCGATAGTTATTAGCCGAGTCAATGACCTTTTAAGCAGTTTTAATAAATGGTGTAAAAATATTGTAGACACGAGTTTTCTTTTATTAAGGAAACATTTACCTTTTCCCACTACATATAATTTCTTCACTAACTTCGCTAATGTATTCATTGTGTTTCGTTATTTTTCGAATTTATTTAAGGGTTTCCAAATGAAAATGTTGCCAACAAAATATAAACCGCAACTAGCCATAAAATCACAAGTACTCATACCACAAGTGGTTTGATAAAATATATTTTTAGGCATTAGGACAAGAAAAAACAACAACAATAAAACAACCATCAAAGAACCTTGTTAATTTTCGTATTAACAGCAAACTGGATACCATTTCATGTTGAAGTGGCATTTCTATTAATATTTGTGTGGCTAGGATGTCTGAATAAAATTCGAAATCAACGCTTTACTAAAAAAAAAGAAATTCAATACCATAGGAGTAATAGGGAGATTTGGATTTTCATGCAACTATCAAGAAGATATGGATTTTGAAAAACCCTAATAAATACTTTCATTATTTTTATTCAAATTAGCATTGATTAAATCAAAGCAGAATTGAAATTACAATTTCACAAGGGGGCAAAAAACACCTTCGGTGAGGTGTTTGACTCGTAACAAAACTACGAATATCGTTGTAAAGTACAGTTACCCCCTCTCTGTATTATATTCGAATTTATATTTTATAAATTCTAGCTGTCATAAAAATATGAGAAAAACAAACAATGGTTTCCTTCATATCTGGACAAATAAGCAATGCAAGTGCTTTCATTGTGGCAGCAACCAACCACTGCTCTTTGGGTATGTTGCATTTTCCTTATCATTATATTATTTGTTTTTGTAACCAAGTCAAGTATTGACAAAGCAATTCTCAGTACGGTACGGTATAAAGTGGCAAAGCCAATAAACATCATATACAGATAATAGACCTGTACCTTGGAAAAATATGCCTTAAAGTTTAGTCACCTTTGCCAAAGTAAATATTTAAACGGACACAAAGCATTGATAATGTGAGGAGGATTGGTTGGAGCAACGAACAAATAATATGTAGCAAACAAGCAAGTCAACCAACCAACCGATTGTTGTGCCCTGTGGCAATCGAAATATGGATGGATGAATGTATGTAAGAGTGTAGTCAACCAGCCAACCAAAAAAGGTTAATGAAACCGACACATTCATCAAAAGGGATACAATTTCCCCAAAAAGTGTTGTTATCAGCTTTAACTAGAGGCAAACAATAAACGTTGTTAATAAATTATAGGTTCTTTTAGTTTTCCCTCAGGCATGCTTTTACTTTCAATCGAAACGTTGTAGCTTATCCACCAACCAAGCAAACAATGTTGCAAGTAACAAGTATCATGAATTTGATTAAAGTTCTGTAGATTAGAAATTATATCGAAATGTTGTTATTGCACTGAATCAGAGATAACAAAAGACAAGCAGAAAAATAAATTTTATTTTAAAACTACACAGATTTTTAGTTAAGATTTATAGTTGTTATCAATATTTGTATTAATTTCTAAAAATATATTTTTAACATTTTTATTATGAAAAAGGTATATAGCAATGTTGATTTACAAATTCTGAGGTTAATTTAAGCCATCATATTAAAAAAAGTAGCTATGAACTTCACACTCGTAAATTATTCCCTTCGCTGTTCCCTTCAAACTATATATGTATGTATCAGTAAAAAGATATGACGGGTCTCGAAAAGATATGCCATTTTTCTATCAACTGAGATCAACAAAATGAAATTAACATTAAAGTCCTCAAAATACCGAAAATTGGGGGCTACACCTGATCATGGACCGATGTAGGTTCATTTTAGTAAGCAGAATTTGTCGCCCATATGGAAATTTATTAGTTTTCGTAGATGTAAGGTTTTCTAATATCCATTTCTTGTTATTGGAGGCCCTTTGTAAAATCTTAGGAGCGACATTTTTTGTAGACAATTTGGAGGTCAAAAAATCTAGAAAATAAGGACGAAAAAGTCGCACAAGGACTCTAGATAGAAGGAGGATATGTTTTACAAAAATATTCCTAATTCAATATCAAAAATAAGCTACAAATAACCACAAAAGGTATAAAGCTTTTTCTCCGTGAAATTTTGAGTCACCATCAAATAATCATGCCGTAATTCAAAAACCTGATCTACAATGAATTTGTCCTTCTGGTTTTTTAATATACACAACAAGAGCCTTTACCTCCCATAAGGAATATTCCACCCCGACAATGACTTATATTTTATGTCACAGTGTTATTTACCATAAACCAATAATTTATTGTAAAATGTTCTTTCCACTTAGGAATTACAGAAAAGTGTGCAGAAATCACAAATTGGATTGAAATCTCTTGATAAAAGACCTGGAACACACAGATTAACAACAGGTATAAAATTTATGTTCTTGTGGGATTACTCGTTGGGAAATTGTAAGGAAATATATTAATTTTAGTCAAAAGTTTTTGGCATATTTAAGTTGTTTTCATTTGTTTAAACGTGTAGTTGTTTTCCGCCGTCTTGCTGACTTAATAATTAGGTCATGATACCAATGTTTATTATAAATAGCAATCAGAATGTTACTACCACTCTATGAACCTACGAAATTAGATAAGGAACTCCATAGAGGTTAATATTCGTTCGGTCTCTTTCCCCAAAAAATAAAAATAAAGAAATAAACTAAACATTTCATCACCAAACAATAAATTTTATATTCCATTTTTGTTTGTTTATCAATTACTTTTATCACCTTATAGCGTTGGGAAAAACTTCCAAGCATTATATTAATTTTCCACACGCTTTTCATGAATTGGTGGCTTCCCTTTCATGTCTGGCTTCATTTCCAGCAAAGCCCAAAAAGCATTTGCCAATAAATTACTATTCTCATTGCAGTTTGGTGTAATAAAACTAAAACGTTTTATTACCTTCACATGAATGAATTTTCTTAGAAACAAAAGAGCCGCCTTAATAATTTCCCATGCCAATACAATTTTTCAACAAAAGAATTATTTTTGTTTTCTGATTACTTCAATGACTACTTTTCCTTTAAATCACCACCACCAAAAGTTTTATGGGGTAGTCGCCTAAATCAAATCGGAAATCTATCTATATCTATCTACCCAACCCACTCGCAAGCAAACGACTTAAAGCGTTAATAAATTCCACTTTGCCGCATTACGATTTCGATTCTAAACAGAAATAATAATACAATTAAATAAAACAACAACGAGAACGACAACAGCAACAGCAAGTAAAACAGCCGCCAACAACATTTCCACTCTATTAATATTAAGCATTGACATTGATTGATTATTGTTGTATGCCGGTTTTTCGATTGTTTGTTGTTGGTTTTTATCTGTTTGTCTGCTTATTTTGCGTTGTGTTTTTTGTTTTTGGTTTTCTCCACACTTGGTTTGTGTTTTAAATATTTCAAATGTTATTCTTCCAAATGATTCTTGTTTAGGATTCGGTGGTTGGGTGTTGGAGTTTTTGTTTTTCTCCTTCTCACTGCGTTTCCGAACTTTTGTTTTTGTTTTGAGATTATATTTCTCTCCCCTCAGTTCGATTCGAAATCATCATCATCATCATTTGCATGAAATGTATCATTAAATCCAGCAGGCAGGCCCTGAGATGGGGGCTGATACTCCCCCTCTATCTTATTTGACGGCAGTGTCATGATTTTGACTGCCACAGAAAAAAGGAAAATATAAATAAATAAAATGTAAATCTGTATTAATGATCTGTCTAAGTTTGAAATTAGTTTGCAGCAAAAGTCTGCGGGAAAAACAAAACACAAAAAGAGAAGAAATTGTTAAAGCCTGTTTATGACACTAGCTACCCAACTCCCTCCCTCCCAACCGATCCGGCAGACAAAAAACAAGCTGAAAACATTAGCCGAAACACAAATATCCAAAGAGTATCGGATAACGCCATCGCCGTCGTAGTCATCATTACAATGCAATGCCAAAGAAAATAAATGTCTTAATCTGTGTAGTCATGACTGCCGCATATGTTCTTCTATGGAACTGGTGTCTGTCTGCCGGCCTGCTGTCTATCTATCTTCCATACACATTTCGATACGACTTTAAATTATGGCTAACTAAGCTTTAATGCGATACCCAGCCATATACGGAGTATCCACACGAAATCGAAAATGAATAGCACGACGCACAGACCAATTAAATTCACACGTGACAATTAATACAATTTATGGCATATTTGGTATGTCATGCCTGTATGAGAAAGCAACAAATGTATTCCAACACTTCATTGCATCAACACCTTTTGCTTTAAAAATGGCTATTGGAAAAGAATAAAACGAAACATTAATTCATAATTGATATGTTGAGAGTGATAATTTCTGTTTTTGTCTACGGTCTTCAAATTTAGTGAATATTTATGAATATTTTAAAATGCAGTGAATAGAAAAATAAAAAACAACTATTATGTTCCATGTAATATCGAACACCAACAAAATCCAATAGTGTATATTGTATTTTGATAGTGTTCAATCGACAAGTTCCCCAAAAGAGGTTTTACAATTTCGATGGGCAGATTTTTTTGATAATATAAAAATCCACGCCTCTTATTGTCTCTGAAAAATATTTTTTTAAAAAGCCCAAGCATGTTATAGTCTCTGAAAATATATTCTTAAAAAAAATCCACGCCTATTAGAGTCCCTTGAAAAAATATTCCTTTAAAAATCCACGCCTATTACAGTCCCTGAAAAAATATTATATTATATTCCTTAAAAATGTACATCTCTTATAGTCATTGGAAAAATATTCTTTAAAAATTTACACCTCTTATAGACATTGGAAAAATATTCATTAAAAAATCCACACTTTTATAGTCTCTGAAAAAATATTCTTTAAAAATCCACGCCTGTTAAAGTCCCTGAAAAAAATATGCTTTACAAAATCCACGCCTCTTGAAGTCCCTGAAAATATATTATTTAAAAATTGCACGCCTCATATAGTAACTGAAGAAATATTATTGAAAAAAATATATGGGAAATTACAAAATTCTTTTAAAATTCCATTAAAAAATATTTTAAAATTTTTTTGCGAGCACATTTATGATTTTTGGTACATAGGTTAAGAAAAAAATGCTGTTTCGAAATCTGTTCGCGTTCACAAATTCGGATGCTGCGCACAAAAGTTATAGCGGTTTTAAACCTTGTATTTCAAATATAAATTAAATGAATTCCTATTTGGTGTAAATCGCGAATTTCTTCACAAACGGATAAACCCATTTGGTTTCTTTGTATACTTCTCAAATCGCATTGAAATATGGTTTAATAGCCGCGAAAAACAAGTAAAAACATGAAGACAACTGAAAATAAAATAAATTAATTTTTTATTTAAGACAAAACTTTTTTTGAATTTTCGATTTTTTAGTATGGTTAAGGGAATACGATTTTGCCTTAATCTTCTAAAATATGCGACGCTGTCTTCTTCAAATTCTTTTAGATGATTGTTAAATATCGGTAGATTCATCTGATAAGAATTTCGACTTTAAAACTGACTACATATATTGCACTTACTATACATAAAAATGGTCAATATTGAAAAGCATGCAATTCGTGTATTCGCGGAAATCAGTTGTTACGCATGCGGTTTTCGTATAAACCGAATCAATCTCTTCCAATAATTATGAATTTTTCGATGTTTCATTTAGCGGATAAAGTGTGCCACTCGATGCACTTTACTATGCAAAAACCTTAAAAATGGCTGAAAATGACGCAAATTTTCGTCTTTGGAGCCAAATTGCAAAGAAGCTACGGTGAGCACATTCATGAGATATACACTAAACGAAGCAAAATCATGACTTCTACAATCCTATAATTAGTTTAGTCCGTTATCTGGATGCGCATCCTAATTATAAGAAAAAATCAAAAAACACCGAAAATCCGGCTTCAAAATATCAGCATCCATTTCGGGTGGATGCAGTGATTATATCGAAAAATCATACATTAGAACCATTGTAGTCACTGATCACATGTGCGTGCGTTGTGTAGTTAAGTCACAAATCAGGAACGAACACAAAAAAACTCGTTGGCTTCAATGCATTTTCACCCATTTGTTTACATTACCGCCATCACAGCTTCCACGTAAATTATTATGTATTACCAATATTTTAAGATTTTGACAAGAACACTTCATTTTATAGAAATTAATTTAAATTATATGCAATATGTTCATATTTCGCGAGTTATAACCATGCAAACCTCAGTTTCAAGGAATTTAAAAGATTTTTGTAATTTCCCCTATGTATAATTTAAGGAAACATACTCTGAAAATACTACAATACATATACTTAGGAAAATTTGACTAGGATGTTCAGCATATCGAAAATGCATGAACCCATATTGAACATTTTCCGTGAAGAAATTGTTGGAATACTAAATTACAGGCACTTCGGTTGAAAAATGCGGCTAGGGCCATACAATTTTCAAAGCTCAATCTTTAATATTGTGAAATCTATGATTTAAACAGACATACGGACATGGTTAAAATATTTCTCATGATCGTTGCGAGATAATTTATTCGACGAATTTACTATTTTTAGCGTTAATCAAGATTATGCATTCCTCATTTTTCACAGGAGCCGTGATGGTCATTTGATATTTAATAAAATAAAATGTATATGAGATTATATTATTAGATCCAATTCAAAGTAAATTGTATTTCATAATATCTTTCCATTAATGCCCTGTTTATTTTCTCATTTTTCTTGCAGTTGCTGTTCTGCTGCTGGTGGCTTAATGAACTCACAGCGGAAGATATTTTACAAAGATATGCCATGTAATGTGCTTGACGTTACTTAACGACGTCTTGACAGACTTACCTTTTACGGATACAATATTTAATCCAATTATAATCCAATAACCGACGTCATGACAAACTCTGCCACAACTGGTTGCCTATGGCTAGAGCAATTTTGTAGCCGGCTAGCTGCCTACGCCCACTAATAGTATCCAATATCCAGACGGTAATATAATCCAAGAATCGGTAATTTACAAAAACAACAACAGCAAGAACAAAACTACCTATTTATTGTAAAGTATGGAAATTTTCTTTGGTAATTTTTTTCAGATAATGCTGTTGATGTTGGTTCGAGGGAGAGAGAATATTTTATTAATTTTTTCAAGATTATTCCTTGTTGCTTTTTTCTTGTTATTTTTCTCTCTCGCCTCTTTGTAAAATTGTTCTATCAATATTTGCCCACACTTATACACTAAATGGCTTAAACTTCTAAGAAATTATTTTTTCGGATTAGTATTTTGTGTTTTTGTAAAAATTTGTTTATTTATTTTCTTCCAACTTGTTTTACACTTTGCTTCAGGTTATTTGCTGCTGCTGCACTTTATCACACCACATCAATGTTGGATGGTGGTGGTGATGTTGATGATGAATCACACTCAACTGAAACAGGCAAATGGTTGAAGTGCAAACAGACCGAGGAGAGAGGAAAAGAAAATGAAAGATAAACAAATGATAAGAGGGGCATATGACGGTAAACTAGCAAGCAAGCTAGCAGGCAAACAATCATCGAACAACAACAACGAATTTAATTATTCAATATGGAACAAAATATGTACTGCTGTTGTACTTGTTGTTGTGAAGAGTGGAGCAAAGTGTGAGGTAAGTGCAATGATTGCTGCTGCACCGAGTGAATCAGAGAAATCGAAAACAGAAAAATAATTATTGCCCTTTCCATCTGGAACTACTCATAGTCGCCATTCATCGAGTGCCCAACTGTTTTGCAGTCAGTCAAATGGATGAACAGACAAACATACATGAAAACAACTCACTCAATCTCCTTGCACTCTCTCCGTTGCACTTCGACGATCCATCATAATACTTAACCGGGGACTTGGAGAAGCAACGAAAATTGGAAGAAGATAAAACAAAAACGAAATATATTTTCGTAAAAAAGTGTCTGACCATGTGTTTAGTGAACACAGCCAATCGTTAACTACTTGCCAAAGCAAAATTCACCTTTTAGAATGTTCGATATTTGCCAAGAAGTCGACATTTCGATCATTGGATTATGTAAAATCAAATGAAAATTGATTTTCGACTTATTTCGATTGACAATAGTAATCTTTGGTATTTTTTAACGAAATATACGTTTTCCAATACAATTTTTGATGATTGTGCTAATTTAACATTTACAAAAATAGTGATGGATGTCCATCCTATTATGAAAACATGATAATAGTTTTTAGACTTTAGTATGGTTACAATTGAACCGTTCTCGTACTGCAACAATCTTCTGATTTTTAGAATATTTTCGATATTATAAAAATGTCTATCTTTGGACATTCTTACTGAAAAAAAAAAACAAAGTTAAATTACCTTTTCGCTGAACTTTTTTGGTGTTGACCTCAGTGAATTCATTCATTGGCAGTTTAAACTGTATAGAAAAGGATATTGTCTCAATTTTTGCTTGGACAAAACTAAAGCAACTCTACTGTTCGAACAAAAAACCTCTGAAATTTTAGTTATTTTTAACTTTATAATTACTATGTTTTGCTTTCTACACATATTCCGATTTGTCTGTTGTCAATGTTGACTTATTGCCATGAAAATAATTTATAGCAGAAAACGAAGGAATATTCCAGGAATAAATCAGTGTTTTCTCGAATTATAAGTCTATTTTATGCAACAAGATCAGTAGTGGCAGTTCATCGCGGAGGAAGTCTGCATGAGAACATCACTTCGTACTAATCAACAAAATTTAGGAGATCAAAAACATTGGTGGGAGGGTTATGGTTGGATATTTCCTCAGGAACAAAGCGTAGACGAGCTGTGGTAACAGGTCAACATACCCGGAAACCGTTCCTGAAAAGTATCGGAAAGCCACATAGGCTTTCGCAAAAGCTCATATCAATTGGAATCTGCCTCAGTGGAGAAATATTTCGTTCTCGTATGAATAAAAATCTAATATATCATGCTCAGATAAGAACAAATTTGTTGTGAGAACGCCTAAAAATGAATGACTCAGTCCTCAGTATTGCAAGGGTACTGGAAAGCATGGAGACGCGGGTCAATATTGGCATTGTGATGTTTTTATGGTGTTCGATCTATTTACGAGATTTATGAAATAATGGATTGGATTGTTTATATAAAGCTGTGGGAAAACGCAATGGTTCTCTTCGCTGAAAAAACAATACCGATATCATTTGGGTATTTCAGCATGACAATAACCCCAAACATATATAGAAACATGTCAAAGATTGGTTGCGGAAGTCAAAAATTAGGATTTTATAATGGCCAGGACAATCATCAGATCTTCACCCCATATAAAGAAAAAAATTTGGAGTCTCATAGATAGCAAAAGTGATTCAGAAACAAACAGGATTCAAAGGATCAAATTAAATATATTATAAATTCAATGCTTCGTAGTTGTGCTGCCGTAATAAAAAATAATAGTTATTTAGTTATTTATAAGAAAAAATGAAAAAGTTGCTTCAGTTTAGACTAAGCAAAAATTGGGTCAAATTCGTTTTCCATAAAATATTTTTGTTTTTAAAGATGAATACATTTCCAAGTTATTTCTGAAAGAAAAGCCTTTCCTTTAACTTTATTTTTAAAAACATTACAGGTCATTTATTCAGTTTGTAATTTCAGTTGCTTTAGTCTTGGCCACCAGTGTAAGTAGCCTTGCCGAATGTTTGTCTCTGGATCTATGATAAAGTGGTTATTTCTTACATTCATATTTTCTTCTGATTCATATCAGTGAACATTTCGCTAAATATATATATATATATATATACGGAGGACCTTAATTCGGAAACGCTTATGAGGCTATGTAAAAAAGTACATTAGGCTGGACAATATTATAAATGGCTAAAGTAGTCAAACCCTAATGTACATTCATATGATGTTACAAAACAAAGAACATTTTTGAATTTTTTTCCTTGTGCATAGGACGTATATGAAGAATTCGAAGCTATACAGCTTCTGTTTTGTCATATACATATAAGAATACACAACAACACCACTATCGATCTGACTGTATTTTAAATATTTTATTTTGTTTCTTTGGATTTCGTGAATGTGTTGGACAATATGACAGACTGACTGTTGCCTGTCTGCCTGCCTGAGTCTTTCTTTGTCCATCCATCCACAGTTGATCGTTAATTTGCCCCTACCTACAAAAGAACAGATTCACATGTTGTTGTCAATTTAAAGAAAGAAAGAAGAAGAATCAAACAATCACAAAGCAGCACAACAACAACAAAAATATATTTTGAAGTTGCTGCGACTGTGGCAACTATATCTTTGCTTATTGGATGACCAACACCATACTTGGGCATAAATCAAGAGGCATTCTATTTGTCGGTCTGTCTGTCTCCTTTTTCTTTGTTGCCTCTTCATGTCATGTTCCATGTTTTTTCCACTTTTGGTGTTTCTACCATTTTAGGGTGCATGGTTGCGTTTTAATTGTTGTTGTTGTTGTTCTAGATACTGCCTTGTCTTCCTTTATTGATTATAAGAAAATTGTGAAATATTTGCAATAAATCTCAAGGGAAGTGTGCGGAAAAAGTACGACGCGAATTTCAAATGGTACAAATGATTCTTTCGTTATTCTCTTTTTGCATTCTTCTCTGTTTTTAGGGTAAAAAAGGTGGTTTCGTTGTTGCGACTTTGTTAAGAGAAAGAAGAAATCCAGGAAAATAAAAAATTAAACTAATTTCTATTTTTTTTTAAATGATTATAATTATAAAAATTAAATAAAAAAAGGCAGGCATCTTTATTATGCACTTGACTAAATTACTTGTGGTAAACTCAAAAAGAAAGAGCCAACTTCAATATTTAAAAGAATTACAGTACACTTCAAAACAAAATGAAAAAACAAAAATTTGTACTATGGCAGAGTACTCCAAGTCTGATCACATTACATTTTAAATAAATCCCACGAAATCTGCTTTGGGCACAAACCCTGAAAATATCAAATTTCATTTCGGTTATTTTGAAAACGATGACAATATGTTGCCGTTGCAGTCGATCATATTTCATTTATGGCCCGTCCACTTTGAAATGATCCATATTTTTTATGATTTTATAAATAACTTTTTGACGCTTGAGGTTTTCGTTTGGGGTCTGTTTTGAGTGTGAACCAACACACAAAGAATTCTGATGGCGACTTAGAAAGAAATTTTTGTAAATAACAAACATAAACTAAATAAAAATGGTCACTCGGAGAGACCACTCCCAGAGAGTGGTATAGCTCTTAGAATTGATGTATTTCCAAAACAAACTATTGGGAATTACATTAAAACGTTAGGATTTCCGCTAACAAAAACTACCAAAGGTCGGAAAATATCAAATACATCGAATTATTCTGGGTAAATGTTGCTAGAAGAAATGAACCCAGTAACATTTAGTAAGTTATCAAACTAGTTCTATCTTTTCGCTCTTTTTTACTGGACTTTGAAGTAAACAGCCAACATCCTTTAGTTCGTTATATCCATAAGTCAAAACATAGGATAGAGAATAATATATATTTAGTTACAAACTGGTAATTTGGTTCTCTTTTTCTAACGAACCGAACATTACAGCTGATTTTTTTTTTTTTTAATTTTGCAAACTCCGCGTAAAATTTAATTATCAGGTCAATAATAAACAACAACAAAAATTAAATTTTATGGGGATTGTCATCTTTCAGTATTACGTATATTCGTTATAAGAAAAGTTCGCTATATCTGTAGTTCGATATATGAGTAAAAATATGTCTTAAAACTTTAGGACCAAGAAATGTATTCGCTATAAAAAGTTCGTTATAAGAACCTCTATGAGCTTAATTATCGGTCTAGTCTTGAATGTAGTTGTAAGCGACCAACAGGCATGAGTAAATAACCACTATAGTTTTGAACCCTTTTGAGTTTCGATTCTGAATATTTGGCAGCTTTAAAATTTTAGAAGTTTAATGTCGCAGTGTATAAGATTTGTATTACAACCATTTATACATTTAGCCTCTTTTCGATTCCATATAGTTTAATATATTTTTTTACTTCCTATTCCATTTATTCAGGTAATACTGTAATCATACTGTAATGTATGTGTCTTAAATCATTTTAATTTGATTCAGTGCGGGTGTACTTCGGTAATCTGGTTAACAAAAAACTACTTCGGCTTCTCATGTTATCGGATGGCTAAAACACAAACGTCAGACTGGTTTCATTTTACAGAGTCGAAGCGGAATAAAAGGCAACACGCACAAAACAATGAATCATAATAACAATTTGTAAGCTACAAAAATCACTTTGGGCATGAGGTCACTTCTCACGAGCTGAAACCAAATACCAAAACAAACCAAATCGTAATGTTGACTGGCTGACTGGCTGGTTCGCTGCTATGATGCATTCATCCATTGTCCACTGTGATATTTAATGGACCATAACGAATTGTTAGTTGTTGTTCAATCGTTCAGCGAACGTTACGTTGTAATGAATTTGCAATTGCACAATACCTAGTTACAGACAATTAAATGCAAACCGGTTTTTGTGTACTCCAAAGTGTTGCCGGCCTCTCGTCTCCGATGCTGTCGATATCGTGTTACTGTGGCTTAGATGATGGCTAAATTGTTTGTTGCCACCAACTCGCCATCCACAAAACAGCAACAACACAAACAACAATATCCAAACAAGTTGTGATCTTTGGCATAATCCAAAAGTTGCCAACTAACCAACGAATTGAATAAGTGGTCCAGGAGTTTTCCTATGTACAAATACACTCTCACACACAACCGATCGCCATAAATGGATGCTGGAGTAGTAGACGTAAAACCGGTTACTCAAGATCACACAAAAATAGAATGCAGCAGGCACACAAATAATCGAACACACACACATACAAATTTTCTGTAACCACAAATACGCGCTGTGGCATTTGAATGCACTTAACAAATACGAGCACACACACACAACCACACATGTACGTTAATTTCATATATTACTCACACACAAAATTGCACTTAAGTAGTGTGTAGGTACAAAAGACGTATTCAAAGAGGGGGTGGTTTTAAAAAATTTACCTTTTTTAAATCACAATTACAATTAATCCACTCAATTCAATTCATTTGTATTTTGTGCTCGGCTTGTTTTTTTCCGCTTCACTCTTTATTTGATGTTTCACTTAAAATTTTTCATTTCGTTTTTTTTCACAAAACTTCCATCTGTAATTCAATACTTATGCGAGCTGAACAAGCAGAGTGGCATATGATTAACAATTTGTACTTCTTATTCTTCTTTGTTGGAATTCAACAACTTCTGGTTTTACTTCAATGCTTAATTTCTTTGTATTTTTATTTTTTCTTTTTTAATTTTATTTTATTCTTTTTTGTTTTGATTTGCTTTATTCAATTCGTTTCTTTTTTATTATTCGATTATTGGAGCAGTCAGCCAGTAAATGCTGCTTCTGTTGCTGATTTTTAATTCAAACCACAACACCATAACAACATGTGTGTTATTTGTATATATTTGCATCTGTGTGTAACATACAAGCGGTGTACGTTTGTTCGTAGGTGTGTATCACTCTCGTAATATCAGTACGACGACAACAACGGTAAGTAATTTATTCACGAATCTATGGACGGTCTGCCGTTTGTTGCTGCAGTTTAAATGATGGCCGTCGTAATAATCGTACAAAATGCACTACTCCATTTGTTGCTGTCGGTCGCTATATATCGCGCACGTTTTTATTATTATTTATTTTTCTGTTGTTGTTGGTTTCTTATTCACTGAATTCGTTAACGAATTCGAAGCGGAGATAATAACAAGACAAAAAAACACAGCACCACTCGATACAATGGCTTGGCAACGCTTAACGTTACGGTAACGCTTCGTTTCGTTCGTTATCAACCAGCACGACCGGTGTTTACAAAACAACTGGCATTTGTTGTGAGATTTGCCAAGCATACGACTTGCTGGCTGGCTGGCCGCTTCAAAAACATATCAACAACATTACCCGCAAAGAGAGAGCGTTGTACGCACACACAGTAGAAGAGCTGCAGAGAGCATTTACACATTTGAGAGAGCACATTTATGTTTGACTACGGAAATATTTTAATATGGCAATGCCGTTTCTCTCATCTGGTCCTGATAAACTTCGAGAGAGTGAGAGTGTTAATACCTGTGGCTGTTAAATAACAGCCCTCGCTTATGTTATAAAAGTAAACAAATGCCTTAAAGTATGCAGTGAATTTTATTCGCATTCATTTTGGTTTTACATTTCCAAGAAGCTGAAAGCAAAATGTTACCGGAAACAAATTCGTTCAAATTAAATTGAAGGAAAATTTTAAAATTCGGCATGTCTGTTAATCTTGTAAGAAATATAATAGAAGATTTTTCTGAGAACCAATAGCAGGGAATGCAAATGTTGCACTACAAACGAAGTATTAAATCTAATAGAGACATAAACATGAGGTAAAACTAAACCTTTGTTTGAGTTGAATTTTAATACCAACTAATAATACTAATTAGAATATCTTTGGTTGAGAATTGAACAAAATTGATGGGGTCTAAACTAAATGATATATTAAATGTTATATTAAAGAAAAACAATTTAAGATAGTATCAGTCGGTATTGACGAACTATACACGCTAGTTATATTGTTAGCCTCATTATGTATATGAGACGACCCGCTGTGGGCATGTACGAGAGGAGGTTGCTCTATAGATCCGAATCATCGGACTTAATGTAACTTTGGTAAAATATTATGATCTGCAATCAATGGATCATATCGGTTATTCCATTTGCTTTAAAAGAAAAATAGTAATTTACAAGTGGACCATTGGTTCCTTTCTTGATCTAGGTTTAGTAAAGTATTACAATTTGCAAATTTTGGATCAAATCTGACATTTCATTCGCTTGGATCAAATCTGACATTTCATTCGCTTGATATTGGATTAAAAGATTTTCAAGTTATTAGCACTTTGGTGCGCGGATACCAGAAGAAGTGGGCCTATTAGTTCCATCTTCGGATTTGTTATGGGTATGTTATAGCCTAGACAGACGACAGCCTTAATTTGCATTAACAGCCTTAATTTAAATTAACTTGTACATTATCCTAATTTTTATGTGTTGTTAACGCACAAAATCAAACTGAATTTATACTGAATTAGGCAATTTCGATATGGCAATGCTGTGGAAAATTAATTATTTCTTGTCAAATTTATTTATATTTATGGAAATAAAAATAAGAAATGAAGGCAAATTTCCACTATTTTTTTTTTATTTGGGAGCTGTTTTGCTAAGATCATAGTTGATATTCCTCCTTTATGTCATGTATCTATTTCCTAAAGATGTAATCCCGAAAAATATCGAAACAAATGCAAAAAATGTTCGTCCTACGCACAGATAAACAATTGTTTTGAAGCAAAAAACTGTTTCGTAAATGCAGAAACTCTCGTCTGACAGGGGTAAATATTAATTCAAATTAAGAAATTTTTAATACAAATAAGGGCTGTCGTCTGTCTATGGTATTAATCATATTATGATGAGAAAAATTTGGAAGAAATTTGGATATTCCGGTCGCTTTATATGAGATGTACAAGATTTCTCAATTTTGTGGGGAAGTACTAGAAGGAGTGGTCCGATAAGTACACATTATAGAGTTATTGTTGTGCAAATTTTGAATGAAATCGGGTACTTCTTTCGAGAGTTTTGTGCGCACCAGCCAGACAGGCGGGCGGAACTTTGTAAATGGACTCCAAATTGTCGAAACGGATATGATCCCAAGAAACATGGGGCATAAAACCTATATTTCGATGAGACACACTATTGCCGTAGCAAAGTGTATATGCCCTCATTAGCCATAAGGGTATAAATATAAATTATCTATTTCAAAAGACGATCCAATATATTCCATTTGCAATACGAATGAGATTGGGAGTGGTGGCCAAATAAGTCGATGTACAATCGAGATTTAAGTCTAAGATTATTAAAATTTAATTTTATGTTTGAAACGTCAATTAAATATGAAAAATCAGTTAAAAATGTGGTTCACCCTGTTCTGGCTATATTATGGAATTTTATCGTATTTTAATGTAGGAGAAAAACTAATTAATTTTATTACCAATTAGGAACTGTTAAACTCGAAATGTTACGAATTAGCAATCTTTGATTTTTTAAACTATCGTCGTATACTCGGAGCATAATAAACTGAACCCCGATATATACGAATATTTATTATGCAAATACGGTAGATTTCAAATAATTTAAACTTTTGTAGCAATATGTTCCATATAAAAAGTAAATCTTAATTACTTTTCTAACGCTGACGTATCCTTCAAACCATGTCCAATGTGATGAACGAGTTTCGATTAAGGAGATTTACAACATATATGAAGGTCACAATAGTTTGTAATTTGTAATGGACGATACTTTCATTTTTATTCCACATACTTTTTGCCAGTTTTAGATTCTACCAAAATTATTTCAAGGAATATCTTGAATGTGGGCTTCAATTTTTAAAAATGGTAAAGATATGAAAATTAGCGATTGAAAAAAAAACTTTTTTGACAATGCCCACTAAATTGAAATGCATTTACAAAAAACACAAATAAATAAAAATGTAGACTAACCTTGTTGTATTTTTTAATATACCACGGAAATTTCCATTAAAACCTCAATAGTTTCTCATCGGGCCCGCGACTTCTATTGGAATCCAAACTATGATCATTTGCATGGATGTGTTTCTCATTGGTATAGTCTCCAACTTATGACTTGAGAAGATATACAATATGACGCAAACTAGTCCAATCAAAATGTTATAATTCAAATGCGAAATTATATTCCAGAAATACGTTTTTAAATTTTAACAATACAATCCAGAATGAATATTTTTTCAAATTTTCAATATTCATATTATTTCAATGGCTTCTATGTAAAATAATTGTTCATATTTTTCATGAAAAACCTGTTTCTACCATCCCAGTAGAAAGTGTCTTGCAGACAACATTAACGAATCGTGCAAGACAATGGCAATTCCTTGAAGACACTTTGCAGACAACAATGTGAGATCCTTAAAAATTTTCACACAAGTGTCGCAGTATTCATGCAAGACAATTTGGGCGACAAGGTAAGCGAAGTTGTCGTTGACGACAACTTCGGCGACAAAACTCCCTACTTTTCATTGACGACTATCATCGACTATGTTTACACAGTCGTTGACGACTGAATACCCATTGTCATCAATCATACCCCATTAAAAATTCAAATAAAAATATTCATATACATTTTCAATTTATATTTTTATAGCATGTAATTTATTATATAACAAGAATTATACATTGCATTTACGTTTATAATAATATAAATAAACACATTGCATGATAAGTTGTCGAGATAATTTTCTCCATTTTAACATCATCTGTAGAGAAACAACAACATTAAAACGCTTTAAAATATGAAACATCTTTCAGATATTACTTACAATATTTCACCAATTGTCATTTATTTGCCCCATCCTAAGAGTAAAAGAAAGCATTTAAGAAATGATACAAATAATTGTATATTCAGTTAAGCTTACCTATTTTAACCGAGATTCTTAATTCTTATATGTATATTTAAATTTAACCTAAATTTCTTATACATATATTTTTGCAGAAACATTTTTCTTTTCGTTTCTGTCAATATTTCATAGTACACTCGATTCAGACTATTTTTGTTTTGTTTTCATATTTCGAGAAGGCCGACATTTTTGACGACATATCATGCGTTTAGTCATAAATGACAATTCCATAAATTTCGTCAACGTTTCGTCAATGAAATTGTCACGCAAGAGAGTATTTTCTACTGGGATGTCAAATAAATTCAAAATAAATTGAAACACGTTCGTCTGGAAAAAACGGAAAATAGAAAACAGTTTAATAGAATATTCCTAAAGGTTCTGTAGCATAACATTACTTTAAACAAATGACAATAGTTGGAAAGAAATGTTATGTAACTTCTATAATTAAGCTTATTTTGAAAGATATAAATAAATATCATTAAAAAATAAAAATAAAAAAGTAAATTCGGTATCTGAGAAAAATTAATAGGAAACGAGTAAAACATCGTTAAGTTCGGCCAGGGCGAAATTTGTATACCCTACACCACGTGTTGGGCATTCAGAATTTCCAAAAAATGTCGGAAACTTCATATGGTAACTATTGGTCTGTTCCCGTACTGCATGAATCTACTACTTTTTACTAGGATAACGAATTTTCCTTTATGATATCGAAGAAAATAGTAAAATCGAGTAGATTCTTGCAGTACGGGAACAGACCATATGTATGTCATTGTAAATTGTCTGCTACTAAGTTGTTTACAGTCGACTCCGCTTTACAGAAACGGAAAAAAATCTGGTTGTTTGTTTTAGTTATCCGATGTTTTCATTTAAGCGGAGATCGGTTAACTGAAAATAATTTCAGTTATCCGAACTTCTCATAAGCGAAACATTTTTCAATTTAAGGAATTTCAAAAATTCATATTTTATATCGAATTTTATGAAAATAGACGATAGAAATTGAAACTGGTTGACATGTTCACAGCTAAAGGGATTTTTATTATGAACTGTCTTTTTTATGCGTGTTATTAAAATGCCCGGCTTGTAATGAATGTTACATATTATCTGGTCTATAATACAATAATATTTATGACAGATTGATTGATTTAAAAAACAGAAAAAATTTGGTCCATGTCTTTGAAAAGGTTTCATACTAGCCGTTTTAAGTCTTTTTAATAGCTGACTTGGCTGTAATATTGGGTTGTGAATAAGTAACATTCTTCTTTGCAAAATTTATTCATTGTATGTTTACATTTTTACACTGTTCCTATTTCAAATTTGGTTATCACCTTGAAGGCTTTAAATAATAACTGAGAGTAGTTAAAAATAGACGATCTCCTCAAAATTGTGTTAATTATATGGGACCCCTATTAATGGTACATTTTGTAACATATTTTGGTACATCTTTGTTACTTGTATATAAAATATAGAAATGCAGAACGGAATTTTTGCGAATTTTCCAAATGAGGTTAAAAGATTGGCCGCACGAATTTAACGTTCTTCGACGTCAAATTTCTATATACATAACACACACGTTCCATACGTCGGAAGAATCATTAATTGCAGATAAATATCTGTTATGGTGGTCTTTGAAGACGTGTAATCCTCAATGAAAAATATTTTGTCATTTTCTTTCATTCTCATGATTTTCAATAATACGGAGTAAATTGAAAGAAAATTGCAATGTTTGGCTCCAAAAGCTATTTCAGTTATCCGATATTTTCTGTTATGTGAAGTTTTCACTTATCAATTTCACTAATCCGATACTTTCAGTTAAGCGACTTACAGAGATGCTTAGATTACGTGGGTACCTACTTTGCAGTCTTACCCCACGGTGCTGTAAACACCTAATTTATGTCACTTCGAAAATTTTTATGTGAAAAGATGCATATTTCACTTATTTTAGTATATTTCAAATAAGGAAAAGAAAATACAAAAATGTGTATAAGTCGTCCATTTTTTCATAAATTTATCGTACAGTCCGTTTGGTCTTTTTCTGCGTATTTTTTTCACATTTCAACCACTGTAACTCAGTCAATCTTCAATCGATAACCAAATATATATCTTGTTTGAAAGGAAAAATTCTATTCTTCAAAAGATAAGAAGAATAATGGAAATCCGTTAGAAAGAAAAAAAGTTATTCCCGCTGCAGCTCATTTGCTGCAAGACAGGCATAACTCAAAAAACGACTTTGCAGAAAATCCGTTTTAAGTTTTCAAATTCTATAGTGTCTCAATCAGTGTGTAAGACATATGTCTATGAATTTTTACACAACATGGGGTCTATTATAGCGAACAATCGTGCATCTTTAACCCGAAAATCACGTTTTTTGAGTT
This sequence comes from Musca vetustissima, assembly GCF_032173495.1. Taxonomy (NCBI): domain Eukaryota; kingdom Metazoa; phylum Arthropoda; class Insecta; order Diptera; family Muscidae; genus Musca; species Musca vetustissima. The sequence continues at coordinate 275,853 of NW_026884542.1, forward strand.
ATGCCTGTCTTCCAGCAAATGAGCGATATGTACTTTATGAAGTCTCTGGTGAATATTTTGAGGTATTTCAAACGGAATGACAAATTGTATATACACTGCACCTTATGATGAGGGTATAATTACAACCACCAAAGCTAATGAACAGGAATAGTAATTTTACCGTACCAAATATCAAGCGGGTCCTTTGTATGGGAGTTATTTAACACTAGATTGCCGAAGGCACAGCTTTTTAAAATTTGGTGACTTTTTGTACCACATAGAACTACGTTTATTAATAATAGTAGCTGCTTCCCCCTCTTTCATTCCCCGTATTCACATGTGCTATACCTATATTGCCTAAAACCGGTCATTTTGACCTCTTGTGAAATATTAAATAATCAAACTACTTTTATTATTGTATAAAGTAAATTTCTTATATGACCAGATCAGTACAACAAAAAATCGACACCCGTTTGCTACTCTAGAAACACAAACGAACACACAACTCGGGAAAAATAAATTTTATATTTCCAGTCGATTTCACTCTTAGAGTAAACAAAAATAAGAGCGAAAAGAAATAATAACAACGTTTTGTATGCTTGTAAATAATGTAAAAAATATTAAAAAATAAGTTTAAAAACATTTCTTTACACAATAAAAATTTTTTTAGAATGAGGTCATTTTGACCGATTTTAGGCAATATAGGTATATTCAAAATCCCAGTCTTTCTAGTGTTAAACAAATAGATCTATCATGAAAATTTCTGAAAATAAATACGGAATGTTCAAATACCGGAAACCGATAATTTATGTGTTCGCATATATTGAACATTTTCCGCCAAAAAAAAAAAAAAATGATTCAAAACCAATATTTCGATAAAGCACATTTCTCGTAGCAAAATGTAAATACCAAAATTAGCCATAAAGTTGAGGATATAAATATATGGAGAAGGGGCGTATGGAAAACCGAATATCCATAATACAATTTCCAAATTTACACTGAGTTATGTAGGGTATAAAATTCCGCCTAAAACATATTTAGATGACAAACAAGTAGTTGTAAACAAAAAACAAAAAAAACCAGTAAGGAAAGTAGTAAAGTCGGACGGGGCCGACTATATGATACCCTTCACCACTATAGGTATATTAAAGAGGACTATTAACATGAAATTGGATGAAATAAAATATGTGATATTTATCTAAATGTGAATCTACCTAGATCTATCCATAAAGTATGTAAATCGACTTCAAACAAATCTAAATAAGTCATCCGTTGGGCTATGTCTGTACTTCTACAAATCGCAACTACGTAATTCTATGCTCAATTTAGAAAGTTGTGCAAAATTTGATGTTAATCTGATTAACTGAGGAGTTTGATGCCCAATTTACTTGAAATCGGGCGAAAATATATATGAAAGCTCAAATTCTATAATAAAAGGGAGCTATATCTAAATCTGGACCGATTTTCACGAAACAAGGCAGACATCACTCTAGGCTCAATTCAGTACGTTATGCCAAATTTCGAAAGATATAAAGGGACTTTGGGGGCACCAATTACATGAAATCGGACGAAACTATATATGGGAGGTATATCTAAATCTGAACCGATTTTCTCAAACCTTGGCAGACAACACTCTTGGCTTAGTTCAGTATGATATGCAAAATTTCGTGCAAATCGAAAGATATGTAGGGACTTTGGGGCACCATTTACATGAAATTGGACGAAACTATATATGGGATTTATATCTAAATCTGAACCGATTTTCTCAAAACTTGGCAGACATCATTCTAGGCTCAATTCAGTGCGTTATGCCAAATTTTTTGCAAATCGAAGGATATATAGGGACTTTGGTGCACCATTTACATGAAATCGGGCGAAACTATATATGGGAGCTATATCTAAATCTGGACCGATATTCTCGAAACTTGGCAGACATCACTCTCACTTGGCAGACATCATCTCTAATTCAATACGTTATGCCAAATTTCGTGCAAATCGAAAGATATATAGGGCCTTTGGACCACCATTTACATGAAAACGAAACTATATATGGGAGCTATATCTAAATCTTAACCGATTTTCACGAAACTTAGCAGACATCATTCTAGACCTAAATGATTAGGCAGTACCAAATTTCGTGCAAATCGAAAGATATATAGGGACCGTTTACATTAAATCGGTTAAATATATATATGGGAGCTATATCTAAATCTGAACCGATTTTTTCCAATTTCAATAGGGTTCGTCCTTGGGCCAATCAAATGAGCTGTGCCAATTTCATCCAAGTCGGATCATAAATGCGACCTGTACTTTGTTCAAAATTTAACATGGACAGACAAACGGACAGACGGACGGACATGCATAGATATAGAAAGTGATTCTATGGAAAAAGGAACCATGTGTCTATCTCGTTTCCTTTTGCCTGTTACAAACATATGCACAAAGACATAATACCCTGTACCACAGTGTGGTGAAGGGTATAAAAACTGAGCTAAGCATACTATTATATATATAAAGGGAAGCTGATGGCTTTATTCAATAACTATTGCGTTAATTACATTAAAGTAAACAGCAAACAGTGATTGTGTTTAAAATGTCAACTATACGGAATTATAACACTTATTTCACCAGCATAATCTGTGAAATATTCTACCCCTCTTACTTAGTGATTCCATATGGATTTTTTTTTTCAAATTGATTGGAAATTCCAAATTCAATTAAGCCAATATTTCCTATTAACACATTAAACGACAGTTGGACGACTTATTATGGCACCATCGTCTGACTTTGTTTTGTTATGGAATAGCGATAAAACATCCAAAGCTCTGGGTCCCGTATAATTATGTAGGTGTGACAATTTTTCTCCCAACCAGATTTATATCTGACCAAAAGCCACAGTCGACTACTCATTTGTTCAATGTTTTCAATACTTCAATTAATTTACAATTTATGGTTTTTTTTATTAATTGAAATTGTGGAACTGTTGCCAGGCGATAGTGGATAAAAGTTCTATCGCCTTGGCATATAGAGCGAGCGTGTGGTGGAGGTTAGCTAGCATGAGAATGAACAGCATGTGAAAGTGAAGTTGTTGTGCGACCGGGGTAAATGCCCGCCCGCTCTACAAACTAGAATACATGTACGTACGAGCAAACATTAAGTTCAAATGTAATTCCATATCAATTCCAATATTCGAATACCTATCGTCTGAAGTGTTATTGCCTAGGAGCAACGCAAACGAATACTGCAACTGAACAAATATCTAAGCAACCCCTTGTTTTTAATTTAAGAGGGGATGTTTGTGGCCCATCGCCGTATGCAGCGTGTTTGCATTCATCAAAACTCTTATCAAAGTTAATTAAAGACCACAAACCGGGGAATGTAAAAGGGGAAAGGTTAATATGTTCTCTGACGTGACTCGCTCACTCACAGTATCTTGCATGTGTGGTGTATAAGTAAGTACATATAAATAAACTGTTTATTTTCATCAATTTGAGTATAGTTTGTTGACATGCTAGTTTGTTATTCTGATTTAGTTGCAATAGTCACTGATATTAACATGTAGTGCATTTGATTTAAAAGGGGAAATTTGGACTTGTGGCATTTCGGAGAACCAAAAATACAATATAATATTCCAATCGAGCGGCACCCTAATATGGAAGTCATGAGTAGGCCAAGATTAAAATTGTATAACGTTTTCGGTTTAACCGGCATTTGATCGCAGATGATCTTCTTGTCAACTACTACTACATTTAAACTAATTTTCCAATAGGAGAGTGGATACATGTAACATAGTGAACAAACCAACAACAGTCACCGTTTCATACGCAATCCGCACTCTGCTTACTCCGCCGAGGCATTTATAGAGGAGATGTCAGTAATTTCAATCAGCATTCGTGATTGACTGAGCTCGAGTAGTTGATGGGCAAACTATATAGTTTATACAGTTTTTAATATAAAACAAGTGAAGAGCAACTGTGATAATTTTAGGAAGATTTGGTACCAAATAATGAATCCAAAATAACAAATTATAACCAATTCGATAGAAAAACGTACCCAAATTCCCCAAAATATCGGTACAGTTATGTGGTAAACCAATACTGATAATTTTTGGTAGGGAAATTTTTTACCCAATATCAATTGAAAATTCCAAATTACAGCCAATGTGGAAAATAGCGACATGTTTGGGGGTATCGTTATATGGAAACTATGCATAAACGTGACCTGCTTATAGACAACTCTATGCAACATTTTTAAATCTATATTAGGTTGTTTTGAGGCTAGAAAAAATTTTCGTATAATTACCAAAATAACAAAAATTTGGGATATAGTTTTATGAACGTTATTCAACTGCGGATGGGCTTGGTAAAATCTTCTAAGAATTTCATCCAGATAAATGGAGAATGGAGATTATAAAAAATATTTAATGAGGGAATTTGTATACCCTTACGACTATGTTATATACATTTTACTACGGTTAAAATGTGCCTAATCCAAATATTGGTTTTAGATTCCATGTTTCTTTGGATCAAATCCGTTTCAGACAATTTTGAGTAGATTTGCAAGTGTCCGTCCGTCTGGTTGGCTGGTGCGCACAATAACTATCGAAGGAAGGAACCGATTCTATCCAAACTTTGCACATCGTAATATTTCTTCCAAACTTAAATTTAGTTTGAAGAATATCGATTTTGTATTTGTTTACCCGATGTTGTGAGTTATAGTATAGACCCATAAATTTAAAGTCGTAATATTGCTCCTTAAGTATACATGTTTGTCCACCCTTGTGCTCATTATAATTTATTATGGATCATTCGTCATTTGTATGTAGGTTCTGCACAAAGACGACACCTATCGGTTAGGGTAATGATTAATATTAATATTTGGCGGATCAATCGGACCAACAAATTTATTTTCGTCTTTTTTCTGGTCTCTATAGAGATCACAATCTGCTCTGGAAATAAACATAGATGTTCTCGATGTGGATCATTTTTTTATTAAATTTTGACTGTTGGTGGGGGAGGTACTACAGATGATGGTAGCCGATTATTGTCTTAATTTTGCCTTGTTCAAATCGGGCATTCCATTTGCCTAATATTGGATTTATAAATACTGATTTTGACCCCTTGTGGGGATGTACCAGAAGAATTGAACCAATGCATCCCATCTTTGGTCTTCATCTAGGCTTTAAAAAATTAAAAAAATATTCCGTTCAATATTCAAAATATTAACCCTTTCATTGGGAAGTACAGAATTAGTGGACCGTTATGGACCATATTCCACTATTATACAGGATTGTTTGGAATATTATGTTGTACAAAGTTTATACTCTACAAAAATGTTGGTGAACATAAAATTTTTGTAGGGCAGGTACCAGAAGTAGTGGTTTGATATTCCCCATTTCCGAATTTTATTTATGTTTGGAAGATACATTACGATTTGCAAAGTTTGGATAAAATCGGTTACTTTCTTCGAAAGTTATCGTGTGCACCAGCCATCCAGACAGACGGATATTTGTAAGTGGGCTCCAAATTTTGGAGTCCAAATTGTCTGAAATGGATTTGGTCCAAAGACACATAAAACGAATATTTTAATGAGATACATTTTGCTGTAGCAAAGTGTATAAGCCATAAGGCTGAGTGTATAAATAAATATTAATACAAATTCTTAAAACAAATAATTTAAAAAGAAAACTATTTTTAAATATTTTTTTTTTTTTATTTTTCCAACATCTTTATGTTGCATTTTTGATATATAACGTTAGGGTATAATTTTTCAAATCTTCTTGGGCATACATTTTTGATTTGGGCACTTTTTAGCGGAAAATTTGGGCCGATTTTTTTCGAACGGCAACACTGATTCTTTGTGCACATCGTAATATTTCATTCAAACATAAATCAAGTTACCTCCCACAGAAAATGGTCTAAATTTTGCTCAAAATTATTTATAATATGAGACGAACGGACGGCCGATTTGAACCAAACTTTGCACAAACTTATATTTTAACATCGCCTGTACAATGTTGAAAGATGGTGCTTCCCCTACAAAAGGTCAAACATTTTAAAGCTTGTTAATGTCATATGAAGCGTAAGAAATATAAAATTTCATCGAAGAGAGCTTTTTGGTACCTGCCCTACAAAGTATCAAATTCAGTTTGTAAATCCGTTGACTGACACAATTTTTAGTATGGTCTATTATCATTGTTCGGAATTATTTAGAAAACTACAATGGTAGGGCAAGTATTTGAAGGCCAATTGAAAATATCGAAAATCTATCGATTTCTTTTTATGGGTCTATGTCAAAATATAAATATCGAAAGTTTCTTGCAAATATGTTTTTCGTCCTATAAGAACCCGTAATTCAACCAAAACATTTAGAGTGTTACCGGGAAATGGTGGCTAATTCAAAACATGGACTCATTTTTAATACACACCACGACAAGGTGGAGTGTACATCAAAATTGCTATTAATTTGGTGGGTATAGAATCGTTATATCTACACAAGGAATTCCATTCCTTAGGGGCCCCATACACTATACATCATGCCGTACAGCATTTATCATAGTATGTGTTAATTTTTGAAAGTTTATTTATGTATGTGTGACACACACAATGCATGAAGAAAATCAAATCAAATAGTTTTGATTTTGAAAATAATGAATAATAATAAAGGGGTTGATGTGAAGCGACATCAAAGAACTGTGCAAAATATGATTTCGCCGTCAAAAGGCAAAGTTTGCAACGAAGTGATACCCATGGAAAAGTTCCCCTGCTTTTCGTTCAACATTTTTGTAATGAAGCAAAATGTACACAAAAAAAGAAACACAAAGGAATTTCTACAGCTTCGGAGCATATGATTAATATTCGACAATATGTTGATGTTGATGCACTTGTATAAACAATCATTTAGGCACACGTACACACCCCCGTTCCATCGTTCGTACAACGGCTTACAAGGACGCCAAGGGCCTTTGCCGCCCTTCTAAAATCCTTTAAGTTAAAAGTGAATGAAATGATGAGCTGCAGGCAATATTGCGTCACGTGTTGCACGTCTCGACATTATGGAATTTAATTTTTTATAATTGTTAAACCATAACATGAAGATTAGTGGCGGGACATGTTGTTTCATTTTAAATTCGTACGCTACCATGGATAACCTTTCATTTCTTTATTTCCCGCCATATCGTCATACTGCGTATCGCTTTCATTTCATGCCGTTGCTTTGTTGAGTCTTGGGTGTGGTTGGCTTTTGGCATGTGCGAATTGTTCCATGGCGACAAATTTAATAATTTTACGTGGTATTGATATCGAATCTATAAAGTATTCTATTTGTGGCGTATGACAGTTTGATACTAAAATTGTGAAATAAATGATAAATAAAGAAAATCTTGAATGGAGAGACACGATGGTTGTGTTAAAAGTTCAATATTACAATTTCGATGTTACATTTATAAATAATTTGATGCCCTTCTCTAAAGCGGATCCGGCTGATATTAGTTGAAGTGCCAATTCGCGCAACTCTCACCTACTTGGATAGATAGTTAATGAGATAGTTAAGCTTCCCACTTTCACGATTTTAAATGTTCATGTTTTAATGAGCTGTCATTAAATACTGCAATTTACATTGCAAAAGTATAATGTATAACAATATTTTCCCTCACCCTAATTATTGAACCGATAGTTATTTTTATATAGAACCTAGCGTTCTAGATTTGATCTCAGTATCCTCCGAAGGTAGAATGATTACATCAGATGGCTAAAGCGACTAAATCGTCTTAGAATTTCATACTTTGTAGGGCATAAACTGACAATTTCGAGTACAGAATATCCCCCATACTATGATGGAATGGAGCTATACGGAGACAACCCACAACGCGGTACTAATCAGATAACTATTTTAATATAAAGAGGGGGTTATATGGGGACTACCCCCTAAAGAAGGCGAATATAAATAATTTTTGAAGGAGATATTCCAGATGATAAACACTATATGGGCGCTACCGGAAAAAGTAGATCTATATTTATAATTTTTTCTTCCGGGTTTGTTGTTTTTTGTGATTAAAGATACAAGAATCGAGGTTTCATTATACCCTCTACCATAAGGTGGAATGCAATAATTTTCTGTTAATTATTTCTTATCTGGGATTTTGCAGCATTGCCATTGCTCCATAAATGTCGGATCGTGTCTACACTAAATGAAGTTGACATTGCCATCCAACGATCATTAAAATACCAATGTATGAATAACGCATAGTTTCCGTTAGCATAGCAAGCTTTAGATCAATGTTTAACAACATGATCTAGGACATTGATTTGGGAAAATAGATTCACTATCATTTAACATATTTGAAGCCAATAAAGCACAGGCTTGTAATTTTATTATTATTACAAGATATGACAAGAGATGAGTGAACAATGTGCAACTAATTTTGTACATATTCTTCTAAATATAAGAAGTGTAGATGTGGTGAACTTTTTAGAGTGTCATGAATTTGTGTTTTTGAATACCAGTGTATGTATATATATATTATTTTGGGGTATAATAAATCCATATTTTCTGTAAATGGTTTAAAACAGTTATGGTCGTATTTTAGCTCCTGGGCGATGTTACGACTGCTAACATGCCGGTCAACTTCGATCATTTCTCCGATTTTATCGACATTTTCGACGACCGGTCTACGCCTGCGCGGTGCATCTTTAACATCAAAAATTCATTAACGGAATCTACGAATCTAAAATTGCACATAATTGGATGTTACAGACTCGAAACCATAAACAACATTAACAATTTTATCCGCTAGTCTTGCATTTTCACGTTTACCAAAAAAAAAAAAAAACATTAAAATGTACCGAATTTTCTCTGTGTTCATTTCCATTTTTAACACCCTGTAACTCACAACTGCATGCACCAAACAAAAAGCAGCAAAATATTTTTTACTGGAAAATGTCACCCTTCCAACGAGCATAAATCTGAAATTGTCCATCTGCCGAAAAAAATAATGTTTCTTTTTCCCCAACCTATCTATATATAATATTGTTACGAATATAACTTTAGATTTAAGTTAATTTAGATGAATTCCGTTAATTTAAGAATTTGAATTGTAACGTAAATTTCTACTACGCAGTTTTCACAACAACAACTATTGTATAGATTTTTCTACATCCTTCCATTTCCTCTTTCATTGTCTATTTTGTTGTTGACGTACAATTCTTGTTAAACGTCATCATTGATGATCGCTTAATTCCTCTTTCTTTGTTACTCCCTCGCCAGTATATGTTGTTGTTATTGTTCACTCAATGTAAGTTTGTATGTGTTTGTTGCATTGGTAGATTGTTCGTAATCTAGGTGTTACCAGATCGTCTAGAAACTTCTGTAGCAACAGGCAAGGCTCATATAAATAGGGGAAATGGAAAGGCATTTAGTCAGTTGTGAATCAGATCGCGAATTGAAACAGTCAAGTAACGTAAAGCTGTAAAGTAACGTGCAAAGTAAAGCTGTGTCAATAAAATCATTGTAATAATCGTAATCAGAAAGAACCCGAGTTTTATTTGGTACGAACTGTATTGGGAAATAAAACGACGTCTACACGGGATTAAGTAAAATCCAAGAACGTAACAATATCTATATAAATAAAAATGGATTGCTGTTATCTTATCTTAGTCTTGAAATGTTCGTGATGCTCCAGGAAAGATTTAAAAAGAACAAAAAAATCGATAACCGCGAAAATTTTGCAAAAAATAATATGCAGCATATTTGCATTTCCACGAATTTAGTATCGAGCTATTTTTATTGCACCGCGTCGTAGTTGTTATTTTGAGATATTTTGGGAGAAAATTTGTAGCGTATCATTCCACTATGAATAAATTTTGAAAATTTTCTCGACTTTAATTTTCATTCTAAAATTCGAATATTATACTCCAATGAGAACTACTAATTATAAACTAGCAATATAAAAAATATATAGAGCTTTGGAATTTTGCACATACATTGCTATAACTCATAAGATATTTGGTATAGAAAATGGGATACATTGGTAAACCAGCAATATAAAAATTGCATAATAGGCGAACATCTAATGTGAAGGATATACCAAAACCTTCGTCAAAAACATATATTATAACATAGAGCCCCATAATGTTACCAATACCTCAACATGTCAATTACCGATATATAAAATAAGTACAACTGATAACATTTTACAACATCGAAAGGTTCGACAGGGCCAAACTTTTATCCCAGAAGTCGTTCGGGACTTTGGAGGCAAAAAAGTAAATCGATTTCGATAACTTTTGGTAAGGAGATTTGTTACCCAATGGGAACTCAAAGTATCTAATTACAGCCAATTGGTTAAAAACGTGCCTAAACTCCCATACATTAAAGTGGTACCGTTATATGGACGATATCTTAAAGAGTGAACCAATATTCATAATTTTGGTAGAAACATTTTCTACCATATGAGAATTCTAAATACTAAAATATAGCTGAATTTACCAAACACCCCAAAATACGGACTAATGGTACTCCCCATTAGTCCGTATGGCAACTCAAAATACCAAATTACAGACAAAATGCCGGATATTGGGGTACCGTTATATGTGGGGCTACCCCGAAACTTGATTCAATATTAATAATTTTTAGTTAGTAGTTTCGCCATACATCGAAAACCCTAAATACCGAATTACAGAATATTCGGTTGAAACCCGTGCCCAACATCCCCCGATATATCCAATTTTCATTACCAAACATGCAATCAAATCTCTATCTTAAATATTGCGATCACCATCGTAATTTTGACATCGATTTTTATTCTGATCAATAATATCTATATATACATTCTGGGGCATCCAGTGTTGCAAAGGGAATGACAAATTTAATATACACTTTACCTTATGATGAAAGGGATAAAAAGCCTACTTAGCATTGGGCTACCATTATGTGGAAGTCATATAATCATATTGGGAAGGAATTAAATCCGAATCCTAAATGACAATTCCGGCTTTTGAAGTCTAAATTATATGACTATATTTAAATGTATTTTTCATGAATTCAATTATTACAAAAATTATATCCACGGATATCCATGTTCGATAATTGCACCGCTTATAACCCAAGAAAAAATCGTAAAATATCAATTATAAATAAATGTATTTTCTATAGCAACAAGACTCGGTCATAAACATCAAATAGTACATACTCAGAACTGTAATGTTACTTTATGTGAATGTCATGGTATTACGATGTGTTTAAACCCAACCGAAAATAGAAATTCTACACTGCAAAGAATTATATTGAAATGTGTGCTATAGTTTCCGATGTAATGATCGAGATTAGTATATTGGAAGAAATATACCAACAATGTTTATGGATTTATGCCAAAAATGTTTATGGATATTTCTTACCCAGAAAAATTGTTTACGCAAGTATAAACAGAAATTGAAACAAATCTAAAATACCGAATATTATTTCATGACAATATTGCTAAGGCAAGACAACGTTTGCCGGTCCCGCTAGTATATATATATATATACGAAGGTATTGATTGAGTCCATTTATAAATTATACAAGTATACCTCATTTATCAAAAATATTTCAGTAAAAATTATAATTTCCATCTTGAATTCAGTGGAAAGCTTTAACTACATCAATTGCATTGTGAAGTTATTCGTTCATTTAAGTTTTCCGTCTGTGTGTGTGTTTATTACCTCTTCGGCGGTATCAGTAAAAGTTTTAATTGAGATTTATTTTCGCACAATAGCATTAATGGCGTATTGTTATGAGCCATTAGGATCGATTCACTGCTGTGAAGTGCAATTGTTTTATTTTTATATTCCCTAGAGATATTATCAATTAAAATTACGCTTTAAGTGCAACGGATGGTGCATTCATAAATAGGATAATATTCATGTAAATTAACGCAGCCAGTGTTCTAGTTGGGTATGTGGGTGTGTAACCAAATACTTTTCAATTCATTCTGAATTCGTCCTGGATTTTTAAAATGAAATAAAAAAAATTATTAAAGTGATTGGAATAAAACCCACAGGGTTGATTAACATACAAGGCCTATATAAGGTCAGATAATAAGTCCAGCTGACTTTTTGTTTTCAAAGTATATTTTGGAAACTATAAAACATAAACATTATAAAAAATGTTAGAGGTTTTATCGAAATATATGAAAATTGTAATTAATGTGTAATACACAAATAATTGTTATCGACTCGACAAAAAATATCGAAAATGAACATAATAGAGACATTTGTATTCTGTGACAATTTTATATCTGTCCGCCTATATATAATCGTTTGTATATATTTTTCGTTGTTATTTTTAATTTCATTTTTAAATGTTGTTCAAAATTATTTAGATCATTGTTTCTGTATGTATCTATAATCCAACAAAATGTTATCGAAAAGATCAATCAAGGATGCGGTTGATTATGCTAGCATTTGCATTAAGGCCATTAGTTCTGCATCATTAACTTTTTTCACAGAGCTTGTATGTTTGTTGGTCCCATTCATTTATGAAGTGATTTCAAATCGTTATTATATGTGCGTGTATGCGTTCGCATTGTGATACATTTTCCTTGATTCAAATTGTATCTTATACACAATTGTAGTGAAGGAATTAAATTTTGTCATATTTGTATTTTGTTGCTATTAATGTATTTGATAATAGTACATCAAGGACATGCATTGACAGCGCAATGTTTGGTCAGGGATAATTATACCTATCGCTTGATTTTTTAAATTAAGGAAATTCTATTTCAGATTTCTAAAAATTTTAAAATTATAAACAAAAATAGTATAGAGTTTCGCCATCCTGTGGGGATTATTATTCAACGTCTATCCAATCAATACGGTGCTTGAAAAATAGGACCAAATTCCGTATAGAAAAGCATGTGTTATTTTCGATTCAAATGGTTTCAGATATTTATCATGATTTCAAAAACATATTTTCGATAAACCCAAATTTGTTAAAAGTCTTAATTCCTATATTATTTAATCATTGCACTTTGAGGATATGATATCATTTATAAAACAGCCAGTAAATTTATTTGCAGTTCAGACTAAGCCAATGTCTTCTTATTAGTTATGGAATGGAAACTAAACTAAAATGTTTGTAGCAAATCTGTACAGACATCTGCAGCGAAATATCAATAACCTTGCAGCTATTTAACCTAATAAAGCCATTGAGTTGTTAAACAGTAATTATTTTGAACATGAAGATATCCTTACTACAGTGTTCTCTAATATTAGGTAATCATCACTATATTATAGTTCATTTAGGATGCACTATAAATATTTAAAATATTTAATTGTTCAATAAAGCCTCAAGGGAATTGCTGTATTATTTTGTCCATAAAATACCATAAAACGATTAGCCTACATTGCAGTTTTGTACGCTGCTAATATGTTGCACACACAACGTTATTTACGTCAATGGATATGGGACTGTCTGTAGACTCTTTAGAATGACCACATTTGAGAATATCCATATCGTTAACCTATTAAGTATTCATATCTGTCCATGTGTATACCACACGAATTGGCAATGGTATGTACGAGTATATATGTGTGCGTGAGTGTTAATATAATACGTATTGTTATGAATCCGCAGTGTGGCCCTGAAACTTTGAACTGGTATATGTGGTGTCCAATTCCAGTGTTGGAATGGTGTCAGCGTAAATTTGATACTAGATGACAATGTTAGAATAATTTCAGGCTAATTAAAATTTTTCTGCAGGTCAATGCATATGTTGATTTTAAATTAGCATTTTAGAACACAAATACAACCACGATATGTATTTACACTAAAAAAATTATTTATCTTGAGCTGAATCAATCTAGCATTTGATTATTAAAGATTTTAAACAAAATGAACGTCAAAATTATGACTCATCCGACAGCAGTACTTACGAGCAAAATAAGACATATACCAACAGGCATTGTTACATTATCCAATCTGTCATCCAAAAAAGTTCCAGCGCTGAGGCCATAGAAATCCCAACCGCATGGCAGTCGGATATTGATATCAGGGACGTAGCCAGGATTTTACTTCGGGGGGCCCACTGAGAACCAAAAATATTTTTTTTTTATTATCGCGTTATCGAACACCATCGTTTGCTATTGAATAGTTCTACGACTTTTAAGGATTTATAACGGAAGTTCGTTCTCAAATTGAGAGCTTTGCAAATAAATGTGATGAATAAATAAAAATTGAGTGATTTACTTCTTAAACGTTATAGAATTTGAACGACCAGGATTAAAAAAATCACATCATCATAATGTTTTACTATGCATACACTTATTTTCAAATTTCACTTTATTAACGTGTTAAAAATGTCCAATAACCCAGAACATTGGAGGATGACCGTAATATAGGGGTCGCACTGAAACGAGGACCAATGTTAATAACTTTTGGTAAATAAATTTTGGTAAACCCAAAATATCAAAGTACAGTCAATTCGGTTAAAAAATGTTTTAACAATACTCAAAATACGAGGTACCGCTATCGTAAAAAGTGGACCAATATTGACCATAGGGATATTCTCCGCCAATTAAAATCCCAAAAAATAAATTACCGCAAAATTGGTAAAAGACTTGTCCTTAATTTCCAACATACTGAAATTTTATTGCATCGTTTTTTGATACACACATTTAATACCTAATGAGAACCCAAAATATCAAATATTAAATAAATATCAAAACATGTTCAAAATAGAGACAATTTGGAGTTACCGTTATATGGGAGATATGGGCCATATCATATGGCTACACGTCGACTGATATATCTCTGGCACTTCTGTGCAAATTATTGGACAGCTAGCTCAGTTTCTGCATATGCTAGAGTGATAACAACATACTGATGGACATGGCTAGATCGCCTTAGAATTTTACACTGATCAAGAATATATATATATATATATATATAAAAGTTTTGAAAAAACAAACATATAACGATGGAGGGTGTAAAAATGGATAAAAATATGCTGAAGCCAACTATTTTTTTGTCTTTTGCTAATTTATGACTTAAACACACCATTTACAGACTTGTGCTCAACGACTGAATTGAAGAACATAATATTGGCAATATAGTTCTAATGTATGATTTTTCGATATTTCCACCGCATTCAACAAAGCCGGATGCTGACATTTTGAAGCCGAAATTAGGGGAGATACTAGAAGGAGTGGACTAATGAGTCCCATCTTCCAACATTATACAGGTTTCGATAAAATATTAAGTTTTGCAGAGTTTAGTTAAAATCGGATAGTCAGTTCGCCTTATATTATAAAATTAATTTTCATCAAAATGTAGACCATTTTGTGGGGTAACTTGATTTAAGTTTGCGATGTGCAAAGTTTGAAGGAAATCGGTTACTCTCTTCCAGAGTTATCTTACATATCAGCCAGCCTGACAGACACGCAGACGGACGGGCGGATATTTGTAAATGAGTCCAATTTGTCTGAAACGAATTTGGTCCATAGAACCATGGAGTATAAAACCAATATTTCGATGAGGCACATTTTTGCCGTAGCAAAGTATGTATACACTCATTAGCCATCTATGAATCAAAAATTATAGATGTACTCTCAAAAAGTCGAGTACTCAAATATATTTCGAAATTTAATTGCAGTTGCAATAAACAAATTAGTAATTTTTCAAAAATTTATGTATTTTTTTCTTAATGATATAATGATACGAAAAATCCAATATCTGTATAAAAATTAAAAAATCAATCCTACGTCGGTGATCGATATAGATATCTACAATTAAGCTGCTCGGTAAAATGAATAGTTGAAGCGGAGCATTCACTTTAATGGCAAACGGCTTGAGAGCTTTTAATATGGGCGAACGATGGGAAAGCTAAAACAATCTCAGAAGATATCCAAGAGTGTTACTTGGGTTTTTACTTAAGGTCAGATCATTGGTTTAGTTGTTCCGCTCTGATGGAATGGATACGAAAGACGTATGAATTCCTGTCTTTATATGAAACGCCTTCCACAGAGATTAATCCTCTTCAATGGCAACGTGAATATTGAATTTGTTTGTATGTTTGATGATCATTTTAATGCTTTAACACTTTAATTACATTCCTGTTGGCTTCAATAAATTCGGCATCTTTTTAAGTACTTTGTTAAATAATTTTTTCTTTTCAGTTGAAAGTCTGACATTGGCAAAAATGGATCGCTTAACTAGATCACATCGCAAAAATGGGAATTCTACCATAACCACATATGGTATAACTACGGGTCTTTTAAAAAACACGATTGTCGTATTTGGGGTTCTAATTGAAGAGAGGCCAATATATGCCGAAAAATCTGAAAGTGTGATTAGATTTTTCGAAATCGACGATGGAACGACTGACACCTCAATTCGGACCGTTATGGTCATTCGATAACCGACTTTTTCTTTTAAATGATATAGTGTTTCATACATAATTTCAACGTTCAAACCTTATAATAAGAAAATGTATTATAAAATGGTTTATATTTGACTTTTTAAATTACGAAATGCCTAACCCGTTTTTTGTTCTGTATAAAGTTTATGTTCAGGTGTAATAGCTCAACAAACACAATTTTTACTAATTTTCTTCACTTGTTATAATAATATTGGGGTAATATCATATTACCTCTTTCCACGCAGTCACATTTTTCTGTGAATATATTTTATTTTTTTGGCATCGAATGGTCATTATATTTGTTATTGGTCTCAAATGAAATTACATTTTCATGTTCTCTAATTCATATCTTGGTTAGTATAGACAAGAAAAAGCGTGTTTTTTTTTGTCTGTCATTAATACATAAAAACCTTTTCCATCTGGAACGTGTTCTATAAAAAAAGAACATTAGTCTGCGTCATTTATGCGTATAATAAAATCATAATGTACTAAATCTAAGTAACTGATATCGTATGCATTAGTCGACTGTTGGAGAATTAAGAAACAAGTGTAGTTCATGCGTATTTATGTGAGTAACCCTGTGTCAGCAAATAACGTGTTGATTCCTTTGGGATTATGCATTTCGTTGAGAGATATGTGTGCGAATGCATTCAGTATATCTCATAAGTACATGTAAGTATAGTATTTAGTAAGGTTGTCAATGTTGGTGATGGCTGAAAAGCTTATGGAAGTGGACTTCGCAATGGTTTCATCTAGTTACTGTCCTTTTTTCGAAATAACTTATAAATACTACTCTACCATATTTACTTTTTATCACGTTTATTATGTTTTCATATTTTCCTATGTTACAAAGAAGTAATGCCTAATCTTCTGGTTGAGAAAGTTCAACCATCCATTATTAAGACTGTTATTGTGAATGAAATTCTACATGGAATCTTGTGTGATGTGAGAAACTCAATCATCTCCATGATGGTTTCCAATTCCCCGATGGTTCACCAGAGGCCAGGAAATGATGCACTAAATTTCCAAAGTTTGTCCGATTCAGACGAAATTTGGCGTAACGTGCGGATCGATTGAGTCTAGAATGTCGTATGTTGGATTAGGTTGAAATCTACCCTCAATCGGACGAACTTTTGCTGCTTGGTGTACCATTTATATGAAGTCGCACTAAAATATATATGAGACCTATATCTAAATCTGTGCCGATTTTAATACCCTCATCCTTAGGGTCAATGATATATTGGCTTTAGACCCATGTCTCTTTGGACTAAATCCGTTTCAGACAATTTGGAGTTGAGTTACAAATGTCCGTTCCTTCGTATGTCTTTATGGTCTGCAGTTAACTCCCGAAGGGAGTAACCGTCGGAATATTTCTCGCAAAGTTAGTACAATTTGAAGATGAGGAATATCGGATTGCTTCTTCTGGTACCTCACCCACAAAATGGTCAAAACTCTACAAAAAAAAAATAATTTTATTATATAATACAAACGGACTATCCCATTTGAATCAAACTTTGAACAACATATTATCTTTACCAAGGCCAAATCAAGTCCAAAAAAGGATCAATATTTTATAAACTTGTAATTTTGATTTGAAGCGATGACCACTGATTTAATCCAAATTTTATATATCATAATACTCTTCTTTCTAAAACCAAAGCTGATAGTGAACGCCCCAGATATCAGAATCAAAAGCATTATGTGAAGAATTTTTTCAGCATATTAGTCCTCATACATCTTGATATCTTACGAATGTTTGATAAAGAATATTACCTGCAAGATAGGTACTACTTGTTTCAAATAATTTTTAAAGAAAGTCGGTAACAGGTTAAAAAGTTTGATTAAAATATCATTGAGTGAAAATTGTGAAACCCGAATTTTAGGAGTCATCTTATTTGAATTGATATACCGAATTGAGAATTATGTCCTTTTTAAGGACATAATTCCGTTTAGCGGCATCATCCCTCACATTATGATTTGATTTAGTTTAAAATGTGTCTAGACATACAAATATTTACAAATTTTGCATAACAAAAAAAAAAAAAAAAAAAAACAAAAACCATTTTTTTGACTACCTACAGAAATTGTTCGCTTATAAATGCTAGCTATGCCGAAGTCCAAAAACATCAAGTTAAGTGGGTCAACCTTTAATTTTAATTTTTGTTTATTTATTTTATCATTAAAACGAAAAAAGCTCTAATGCAACTTTTTCGCAATGAAATTTGTGCGATATTTAAAATACGTTGCTGTTGATCAAGCCTTTACCATGCCATCGTTGTAGGGAGTATAAACAAGTTCGCTGTAAAAGTTCCCTTCGACAATATGATTTATAACCATTTACGTTGGCTTTGCTTTATTATTTCGTTTTGGGCACATCAAAGCGAGGCGTTTTGAATGTTCTTTCCTTTTCTGGCGCATGCCCTTCAATCGTTAATGAACCGCGTAAAAAGTTAGCATACATAAATATTAAAATGAGTAGTTTATTTGCAAAGTAATTTAAGTCCATTTTTATACCCTTCACCACACTGTGGTACGGGGTATTATGTCTTTGTGCACATGTTTGTAACAGGCAAAAGGAAACGAGTTAGGCCCATAGTTCCTTTTGCATAGAATCACTTTCTGAGTCGATTTATGCATGTCCGTCCGTCCGTCTGTTGGTGTTAAATTGTAAACAAAGTACAGGTCGCAGTTTGATTCGAATTGGATGAAATTTGGCACAGCTCATTTATTTGGCCCAAGGACGAACCCTGTTGAAATTGGGAAAAACCGGTTCAGAGTTAGATATAGCTCCCATATATATTTTCGTCCGAATGATGCACCAAAGTCCCATTCTTCCGAATGATGGAGCCTAGAGTGATGTCTGCCATGTTTCGTGAAAATCGGTTTAGATATAGCACCCATATATAGTTTCGTTCGATTTGTACGATATTTGGCATAACGTACTACAATGTGCCTAGAATGATGTCTGTCAAGTTTCGTGAAAAAAATCGGTCCAGATTTAGATATAGCTCCCATATATATCTTCGTCTGATTTTATGTAAATGGTGCACCAAAGTCCCTACATATCTTTCGATTTGCACGAAATTTGGCACGACGTACTGAATTGAGCCTAGAGTGAAAATCGGTCCAGATGTAGATATATCTCCCATATATATTTTCGTCCGATTTAATGTAAAAGGTGCACCAAAGTCCCTATATATCTTTCGATTTGCACGAAATTTGCCATTGCGTACTGAATCGAGTCTGGAATGATGTGTGCTGAGTTTCGTGAAAATCGATTCAGATCTAGATAATATATTTTCGTCCGATTTAATGTACACGATGTTCCAAAGTTCTTATATTGCATAGCGTACTGAATTTAGTCCAGAATGATGTGTGCCAAGTTTCTTGACAATCAGTTGAGATTTAGATATAGCTCCCTTATATATTATCGATTGATTTTAAGCAATTGACGCATCCAATATATGACTGATAGGAACAAAACGTACTGAAATTAGTATAACCTAACCTGTGACAAGTTTCGTTGAAATCGGTTCATATTTGGATATAGCTTCCATATATATTTTCGTCCGATTTTAATTAAATGGTGCATCAAACTCCTCATGTTTGTCAGATTGACATGAATTGCGTTTTTTGCGTAGTTGCGTTTTCTAGAAATACAGACATAGCCCTTCGGATGTCCTATTGATATTTGTTTGAAGTCGATTTACATACTTTTGTCCCATTGCAACAAACGAATGGCATGTGTATGGATTGATCCAAGTCGATTCACATTCAGATAAATATCCAATATTTTAGTTCATCCAAATTCATGTTAATAGTCCTGTTTAATATACCCATAGTGGTGAAGGGTATCATATAGTCGGCTTCGTGCGACTTTACTATTTTCCTTACTGGATATTTAAAGATTTACGTTTGATTGGTTTCAAAAATATTGTTAAGTGGTATTAACTTTGTGTGTGCCCTTGAACAAGATAGGATATATAGCGTAATATGTTTTGTAAACTTTTCTTGATATCCAAGATGTGTATCAGAACCTAAAATAGACTTAAACCACTTTCAAAATAAAGGACTTATATTTTGGATTCTTATTGGGAAATCTCTCCACTAATTTCACTTCAGTATTGATTCCCAGTTTGTTACAAAACATTATTGGAGATATTTTGTCGCGAGGTTCCAAGCGCTCATGATGCGAGAATCCGCGTTTTTAAAAATCGTCTTAAATTCGACTCCTTTTTAATTTGTTATGTACAACATATTTTTTTATTGACAAATTGTATCGCTATTTTGTTGCCCACTAGTTTTATTGCCGTTTGGTAAGTATGTTTTGTACTTTTGTATGGTGTTTGCAAAAATGATTGTATGAATGGGTCTACTACACCTTTGCTAATTTATTGAATGAGTACAAACATTCGAACAAAACGAACTTGTTCATGCATCCACCAGGTCGACCGGGATATTTATACCGACTTCCTACGTTACACAATCATGTACTAGGAAAATATTTGTTTTAAGTTTGAACAAAATATTCACTGTTTTTGGTTTCTTTTTTTTTTTTTTTTTGTAAAAGTTTTTGCTGTTAAATTTTTGGCCAAACTAATTTCGTGAGTTTGGATAATAATGTGGCGTGTATTCAAATGAATAAGTTTTCGTGACAATTCGACTGCATTTTATGGCAGTTGCGGCCTTGATATATTCCAACAATTAAGGTACACTTTGGCGAAAAGGATTAATAAAAAGTGTTGCTTCCCCCCAAAACAAGGTTCAACAAAATAGTTTAATAAAATGTGTAGGTTTCCCTAATAATTTTTATAATCCCAATGGACATAATGATATAAAATAAATACTTTTTATACTATTAACTTAACCCTTTTTTCTGAATTATCGGTAATTTAAAAAGAAAAGATTATACATATTATCAATATTGGTTCAAATTTTAAAATAGCCTCCAAAATTGGCTGCAGGATTCAAATCATCCAATCAAAAATTTAACATGGCATTGTCCGACATTTATGAAGGTCCCGAACGATTACTGATTTACTGGTGGACGGTATGGTGGAATGTTCGGCTCGGCCCTGAAATTGTCAATTTGTCAAATATTATAAAGTTTTGCAGGTTTATAAAAACATTGCGTTGCTTTGGGGTAATGCTTGCTTGTTGGGCCATTTCAAAATTAGTGGAAAAATATTAATTCGAAATTTGCAGTTTTAGAAAGATTACATGTTAGTGTTCAGTAATATCTTGCTAAACGAAAACACACACAAAGGCGTTTTGTGTTACTTTAATAGGCAATAACAGTTTAGGGAGACTTTCAACAGTCGCAAATTACTCGTTTTACGACCATTACGTAGAGTGCGAAATATTTTAAACGTCAAATCATTCATTTTGATTGTTCAATTACGTGATAATGTGTCATTTACAATATGCAATAACTTACTCTGATGTGTAATTATGTATATCGACTGCGTAATTTATTTGTGTATATACATATAAAACACGCTACATAAGACTCATCAATATAATTGCTCAAAATAAAATCATTTACTTAACAAACGATGAATTAAATGCAAAGTGTCAAAGGTTATGGATAATCTTAACAAAATCCATCATCAACACCTTGTCAATCATAGATATATCGATTGATTCACTATTTTATAATTAAAAATGCCCAGTGCAGTCTATGAAAATAATCACAATAGCCCATGGAACCTGGATATAAAAATATGGATTCGGAACTAAATTCAGTTCACAAAGTTGGCATTTTTATCGTTCTAGCCAAATTTTCCATCCGGGTGGGGGTAACTTGTCACTTCTCCACGCAAAAAAACATAATCTCCATTTAAAGGAAAGCATAAACTAAACGAATAAAATCCGTACTAGGCTTATTTTTATTAACCCTTTGAGCCCCGAATTTTTTTCCGTAATCATACGATACGATATGGACAAAATTTGACATCGCTACACCTTGCATTCGGGAGATACAATACTTTCTTTCTGAAAAATAAAAGCCCAATATCAAGAAACCCAAAAGAAAAATCGACGAAAAAATCATTTTAAATTATTCTCTATATTCAGTTTTATAAGAATTAAAAATAATTCTATTGACAGAATTCGTACAATTCGAATACGAATCGATTTAAATAATTTGCACTGTATACACAAATTAGTACTGTACACATATTTGACATCTTCTATATTGAAAAGCTCATAACTTTATCAAAAATTTGAATTTTTTAGATTTTTCTTTTGATATGTGTCGCCCATAATCATGTCTTAACATATGAAATCTAAGGAATATACATCAACTATACCTCTCACTTCTAAAAAGAGTTGCTTACAAAAGTGGCATGTATAAACCCAGACATATGTACATTTACAAAAACTCCAAGGAACACTTGATAAAATAATAATGTTAATGTACAATATGTATATATAGTCAGAGTTTTCAACAACAATCTACATCCATATTAGAACCCATATACGCAAATGAGGGTCCATTTTCGATTTTGGATATTATAAATGAGAACCCTTATTTGATATTTATTTACTTTTTCATATTTATATTTATGTGCATAGAATATTTCTAAAAACTTTTTTTTAATAAATGTATATGTAAGCTTTATTTTGTTTCATTTCGTTTATATATAAAAACATGTCACTAGACATATTTATTTCTGAGAATAAAATAACATAATCTCTTCTGCCGGCCATTAGCAAAATCAACAACAATTACAAAGAAAACTATTTTCCAACAAACAAATAATTTTCAGATATGTTTTTTTTTTTTCTTTTATGTTATTGGCATTTATCATTGTATTGTGTTTATTATAAACATTCGATACTACTACCCAGTAGAAAATACTCTCTTGCGTGACAATTTCATTGACGAAACGTTGACGAAATTTATGGAACTGTCATTCATGACTAAACACATGATATGTCGTCGAAAATGTCGTTCTTCTCGAAATATGAAAACAAAAATAGTCTGAAATGAGTGTACTATGAAATATTGACAGAAACGAAAAGAAAAATGTTTCTGCAAAAATATATAAGAAATTTAGGTTAAATTTAAATATATAAGAATTTAGAATCTCGGTTAAAATAGGTAAGCTTAACTGAATATATAATTATTTGTATCATTTCTTAAATGCTTTCTTTTACTCTTAGGATGGGGCAAATATATGACAATTGGTGAAATATTGTAGGTAATATCTGAAAGATGTTTCATATTTTAAAGCGTTTTAATGTTGTTGTTTCTTTACAGATGATGTTAAAATGGAGAAAATCATCTCGACAACTTATCATGCAATGTGTTTATTTATATTATTATAAACGTAAATGCAATGTATAATTCTTGTTATATAATAAATTACGTATATGTACATATATGTATGTATGTATGTATATTTTTATTTGAATTTTTAATGGGGTATGATTGATGACAATGGGTATTCAGTCGTCAACGACTGCGTAAACGACATAGTCGATGATAGTCGTCAACGAAAAGTAGGGAGTTTTGTCGCCGTTGTTGTCGTCAACGACAACTTCGCTTACCTTGTCGCCCAAGTTGTCTTGCATGAATACTGCGACACTTGTGTGAAAATTTCGTCAAGGATCTCACATTGTTGTCTGCAAAGTGTCTTCAAGGAATTGCCATTGTCTTGCACGATTCGTTAATGTTGTCTGCAAGACACTTTCTACTGGGTATATTTGTACTTCAATTAGGGGTTGAAAATAAAAATAATATCTTAAAATAACTTTTTTTTCATCTGGAGATTAAAGAAAACATGCACTTCCTTGTTTGAAACAAATACAATCGAAGCATACACACATATACGTTTTTATGGGCGGCATTTATTTATTTTCAATTTCCAATTAAAATCAATTTATCAATTTGACAAACAACCGTACGGACGTAAATTCATAAAAATATGATATGAGTTTATTTATTGTGTAGAATTTTATTTTAACATATGCATGTCTGAACATAAACAAATTGTTTTCATTTTATTTGTTTTTTATGTAATGGAAGAAGTAAATACATGCGTAGGCTATATACATTTTACATTAATTTCGCAAAATGATTATATGGCAAAGAAAAGTTTGAATGTGCAGACGGATTGCTTTTTTCTGTTTTAATATTGAAGGTTTCATTCCATATAAAATAACACTGTGCAGCACTAAAATCTTGAATCAATCGAGACCCCCAAAATCTTGAAGCTTATGATGGTGGAAGAAAATCCCTCGCTGGGTTTTGCATTATTAGCTAAGGTTTTTTTAAATTAATTTTTAAAATATTCGACTGGGGTGGATTTTAGCACAATTTTCGAATAATACGTACATATTATTGAGTCTATATCTCGTGAACTATTCGAAATATTATTTTTCTCTCTTAAGCAATATTTTTCCTCTTAATTAGGTCTAAAAATTTTCTCTTGAGATAAAATTAATAAAAAATCACCATCATACTGAAAATAGCACAACTGCAAAAAAAATTAAAATTTCGACATACTTTTTCCATGTTTTTTCACACTTATTTCAGAAACTGCTACATACTGAAACCAAACAATATATGTCAAGAAGATAGCCAATAGCAAATCAAACAACTCTTCTTAAAACCCCGATTTCATTGGTTGACTCCCTCACATAGTTATAGCCTCACAAATTCATCAAAATGAACCAAAGAAATTAACTCTCAATTGTATGTTTGTAGAAATAAAAATTGCTATGCTTTTTTTAATAAATAGGTACAAAATTGAAGTAAAAATTAAAATGTTTGGGCCCTTTGGTTTTTTTTTTTTTTTTTTGAAGCGATATATGCACAGGATAAACGCAGGAACAATTTTTTACCTATTTATTGAAAAAAAGCATAGCAATTTTTATTTCTATAAACATACAATTGAGAGTTAATTTGTTTGGTTCATTTTGATGAATTTGTGAGGCTATAACTATGTGAAGGAGTCAACCAATGAAATCGGGGTTTTAAGAAGAGTTGTTTGATTTGCTATTGGCTATCTTCTTGTCATACATTGTTTGGTCGAGTCAGTAGCAGTTTCTGAAATAAGTGTGAAAAAACATGGAAAAAGTATGTCGAAATTTTAATTTTTTTTTTGAAGTTGTGCTATTTTCAGTATGATGGCGTTGTTTTATTGATTTTATCTCAAGAGAAAATTTTTAGATCTAATTAAGAGGAAAAATATTGCTTAAGAGAGAAAATCAATATTTCGAATTGTTCACGACATATAGACTCAATAGTAAGTACGTATTATTCGAAAATTGTGCTAAAATCCACCCCCAGTCGAATATTTTAAAAATTAATTTAAAAAAACCTTAGCTAATAATGCAAAACCCTGCTAAGGATTTTCTTCCACTATTACAAGCTTCAAGATTTTGGGGGTCTCGATTGGTTCAACATTTTAAAGTTGAAAAATGTGTCACTGTGTAATTAAAATTGACAACAATATTGTAAAGTACAACGGCGTGGTAAGCAATGCTAAGCGATGTAATATATACATTAGGGTAATAACTTTCTTACAACCTCGTACCCTTTATCATATTTTATTGAGTTTTTACCTAAGATTAGATAACAACCAGATTAAGATTAGATAAGATTACCATTAATAGTTATGTGATTTTATAAAAAAACCTCACTCCCAAAAAAATTTTAAATTTTTATTCGTGACAGTTTTTAAAAATTCCAAAAACTAATTTTTTAAGGAAGTTTATATAGTGTGCAGGTATACTATTCTACAGGTCATATATTGTACACCACCGGATCCGTGTTTGTGTTAGACGTTAAGAGACTGCTGGCGGGAAGCCATCTTAGAATCATAATTGTAAGACAACTTAGTGTTAATTTTGATTTATATTTTAATATTGATTTAGTCAGTATAAATTAATTGAACAATTTAATTTAAGTTATCATAAAACTACACAACAAATAATGCTCAAAAACTCAACGACGATATTTTAAAAATATTTCCATTCTAATAAAAGATGTGAGACAATTTCCTCTCACCAATATTTTCCCATGGCTATACGGCAGGAAATATTCTTGTTTCGAGATAAATTCGTATGTAAACTCTATATCCACGTGCAACATTAATAAACACGTATAATACATTCAAATGTTTACGTGGTTCTGTTTCACTGACCATAAAAATGTAAAAAAATTGTGTAATAAAGCTCTGCCTGTGGTTTCACAAACAAATGATTTCATTTGTTCTGTTTATTCTGTATCTCAATACAGAAGTGCATCGACTTTTTGTCTCTTCCCGAACATGATTCATATTGTAAACTCCTGTACATGGACACATGTTCACGGAAATAGTTGTCTAAAATTGTGCGTGTTCCAATAAGCTCGTAGTACATACATATACATCATTACTACATACCAATCGGGATGTAGTCGATGCGAATTGAGCAGACCACATCTCTGCTATTTGATAATATATTACAAACATTTCTACTGAATTACGGACACGTGGCACATTCTCTTTGTCCATATCCAAATATAAACTGGCCGTTGTTGTTATAGTTGAAAATATCAATAAATTTTCGGAATGAATTTGAAGAAGCGGGATGGAGAACACATTCATAACTAAATATATGATTTTGTAATAATTTTCATAATTACTAATATTTAACCCTACGGTGAAAAAATTATACATGGATCAATATAGCGCTGTCGTTCATTTAAACATTGGACATCATGTTTTCTTTTTTTTTTTTTTTGTACATTACTCTATACGGATCTGAGCTAGATATAGGCACTCAATATGCTATCATATGCATTAAAGGAGTATGTATTAAAATTTATGTTAAAATTAAAATCTATTTAAAACATTCATAGCAATTTTGTTATAGCTTTCAAATGGGTTGAAAGCTTAACCCATTTGTTTTATGTGGTGATTGCAAACAATCTGCAAATTTTTGTAGTCCTAGACAACATGGGTCCATCAGGACGACACGTAAAATATTATATATATACTAGCAGGACCCGTGGCGCTTCGCTGCCCCTACTAAAGTGATTAACATAGGATAGTTCACGTAGAAAACTATTTGTATTTAGTTTAAATGCTACTATTTATTGATAGGATTGATATACATAGGTATTATGGTAGCCCCAATTACTGTTCGACTATATTTATTTCGAAGTGTAATTTATCAGTACTAATACCGTAGTACCTGGTTAATGTATACGCATTTTGTATCATGTTCTTAACTTAAAAAAATAGTTTTACTAATATCCGTTTGGTCAGCTAAACTTAATTTCCCAAGTAATGTACACATTTTGTTTTCACGTCAGCTATGATGATAACCCACCACAGATTTCAGGTTATTATAACTTTTAATCCATCATCCGCATTTCGCTTCTGGATATCTCCCAATTATTGCTGATGCATACTTTTTTGAATTCATGTTCGTTTTCTCCAATGGTGGTAAAATTATTAAAATTTAAAAAAAACGTTCAAAAGCTAATTTTTTTCAAAATGACAAAATGTAAACATATAATGTCAACAATTTTTCATTTTACACAGATTTTACTCCAATGTGTATGAATATGACAATGGAGAGATGGAAAGTAGTAGATGTTAGCGGAATTACTGAACTGGTGGCTATTATAATTACTGATAATAGGACAAAAAATTATGCGTCGAAAATTTCTGATTTTGACCAAATTTTACTTCCTGGTCATTTAAGATTGGATGTGTCTTATCTGAGAATCACACATACTTTTATGAACATATTTATTCAAGATATTCAGATATGTGCATACACAACTAATATTAGTTCAGATGTATGATTACGTTTGATGATATAACTCTTCGTCATCTCGGAATTTGGAAAGTTTATTTTGCATATCTTACTTCCATGGGATGGCATGACTGACTGCGAAAATTTCTGCAAAGTCTATTCAGCGATTTTTGTGTCCGAAACCAAAAGTGTTTCTTTTTTCCATGTATAGATAAATTAAATTCAATTTTGAGTAAATTCCTTCCATTGTATCACCCCTATTTTCATATGGATGATGCGTATTTTTAACCAATTTACTCAAGCAAATTTTAAAGTGGGAACTTGTAACTCAACTTGGGATATAAACAAATAATACCTATGTATTTTCAGTTTTGTGATTACTTTTGATGCTATAACTCCGTGCTGTACAATTTTCAGTAAAATCTGTTGAGCTGGTTTTGACTAATCAAACAAAAAATGTTATTTTCGCTGTAGGTAAATTATTTAAGTGCAACGGCGAGTGCATTTTCCCCAATCGTACCACGGTCATTTTTGTATGGATGATGTGTATTTACACCTACGTTATTTAGGCAAATTTTGAAGACGGTGTCTATTACCGTTATAAACATATACGCATATTACATGTACAGAAATTTTGAGGTGTGTTCACTATTGATGCTATAACTCTGCATCCACGCGGAATTTTAGAAGTTTATATATCCTATGTTACTTTCAGGACATACTATGTAAATCTCATTAATATCTGTTCAGCGGTTTTTGCGTCTATTGGTAACATACAAACAAACAATTTTTTTTCTATTTTATATACATAGATAGTTTTTTCAAGGCCATGACAATCCAATTAATTTTAGAAAATAAAATTTTTTGAGAATTTTCTATAATTGACAATTACTTAAAGATATACGCTGCCCATTTTCGCCCAAAATATGTCCAAAAAGAACTACGAAGAGATGAAACCAAAAGGTTCGATATAAAATGTGTGGAAATGCTAGTATCTTTCAAAATATATTTTGCAACATTTTCGCGGATTTTTCTCAAAATTTTCTTTCATTATAACCTTTCCACTTCAATTACAGACTACTAACAGAAACTTTAAGTCAAATCAGTTTATCGGTTTCGGTTTCATTTTTATATATATTTATATATATATATATATATATGTTACAATTCTTGGTTTCTTATAAATTTCAACTAATAGGTACATATGTAACCTTTACAATGAATATACATATGACATACTTTAAGCTTGATAGAAATATTTTATTGCTGTTTTAAGGGAGGAAGTCAAAGTGTTCAAACAACACCTTTGAACAAGGCTTTTCATTTTTGAACGGCTTGGTTTTTACAGTGTTTATATTAAAATATAAATGCATTTTATTCAAACATGTCAGAAATGCATTTATTTATTAAAAAATATATACAAACATTTTCGAAATTTTCAAAATTTATTAAAACATAAAGTGACATAAAAACTAAAATTAACATGGTGAAAAATACAGTTAATTTCGTAGTCTTATTATCCCATTTGAAATTTTGAGAAATCGAAGCCAAAAGTTAAAAACTCCGCTTTTTACTCGAATTTAATGGGCATGTTCAAAGGTGCCCCACCCGTGGCATTTTACGAAAATGTATAATAACTTTTTTGTAATAAATATATATGAAAGAAATGACATTAGTTATGTTTGAAATGATTATTGGAATGCAAAACATTTGTTTAACGAAAGAAAACTTTGACAGAATTGTTCCTGCGCCCTTACAACCAAAAAATAAATGTTTACAATTACACTGCGAAAAAATGGTCACCCATGTAGAATTTGTCGACAACTGAAAAAGCTAGCCAAAGTGATTTACGCAGATAAAGAACAAGATTGCCATATACAAAAATGTGGTTGCGGGTCGGAAAAAATGTAAACCAAGATTTTGTGAGCATTGTTCAAAGGTGCCCCCTCTCCCCTATATATATGGGACATTTTTATATTTTTTTCATTATGAGTAAAAGCACCTCAAGAATGATTCCTCAAAATTTGATCCAAATACTGTCGAGTACGCTTTTAACGAACACATTTCCTTGTCCCGAAGTTTTAAAACATATTTTTCATACAAATCTTTACTCTTGTAACGAACATAGATTATAACGAACTAATTAGTCGGTCCCAACATTCAACATACGTTTTAATTCGGTTATAAGGAACTTGCTACAAATATAAGTATTACTGACAATGACAATCTTCACAAAATTAATGTTTACTCTAACGCTGGCGGGCTATAGGGGCTATATTAAAACGGAGATAAATAACGACATTTTTGTTAGTGAAGTTTGAGCCAATTTGATTGAAAAAGGTGTCCGAAATCCCTATGATTCCGAATAATGGGGATACCGTTATATGAGGGATGTTGGGTCAATATTAATAATTTCTGCAAATGCGGCTATGCAGGATAACTTTGAGTGGCACAAGGTCAGCAGTCAACGTTGGAAAGTACCTGTACGAGACCTTCACTCGACTTATGGAACAACCGTTCTGTCACACGCCAGCTAAGTAAGCAAATAAATACGGAATTCGGATGGAAACGTTTCCAAAATACCCAATATTGGAGGTACGGTAGCAGTACTGTCAATGTCTGTATCTTAAATGTTGCGATCTCTACGTGATTTCAACTGACAGACGGACTTTCGTAAATCAGCATGGAATTTTACTCTCATCAAGATTATATATACTTCGTTAAGTCTCCGGTGAATATTTCGAGGTGTTGCGAACGGAATGACAAATTTAATATACACTTCACCTTTGGTATATAAAGGTACAAATGTACCCGATTGTTGATCGTTGGGCTAAAAATTGAGAAATGCAGGTCTATCAAGGTCTACAATTTGAATGCATTCTTTAAACAAACTCAAAACTAAAATGGAATCAGGAAACTGAAAATTATTTAAGAATGGGAGGTAGGAATTGTGATTTAATGGTTTACTACGCAATCGAAGACGACTGTCACAAATCGTTTCGGAAAATGACGACACAACCGAATTAACTACACAACATTCCATTAATTAAAACTTTAAGCCCACGTGGACTTGGACTAGGACCTTATATATACCAAAAGTGACTCGTGACTGCTGAAAAGAAATTTGAAATACCAAATAGTGAGGTTACCGTTATATAGAGGCTACATAAAAACTGGGACCGATACTGATCATTTTTGGTAGTGAAATTTAACACCCAATGAGAATCCAAAATATAAAATTGCACTCAATTTGGTTGAAAACGTGCCTAATTAACAAAAAAATTAAATTTGGGATGGACCGTTATGTAAGGGCTACATTAGAACGCAAAATTACAGTTAATTCGGTTGAAAACGTTCCCAAATTTTAAAAAGAACAAAAAATTGGAGGGAATCATAATCAATGTTGGTCATTTATGGTAAGGAGATGAGCTATACAATGAGAACCGAAAATATCAAATAACTGCCAATTTGGGGTTGGGTACCGTTATATAGGGGGGTCTACCCTGTAACCATGCATATATGTAATTTATGTAATTTTTAATATATGTAATTATACCCTACACAACTTTGTTGTCAGGGTATTATAGCTTTGTGCAGCCCCAAAAGTTTGTAACGCCGCGAAATATTGGTCCTAGACCCACCTTTAAGTATACCGATCGTGATATCTCGACTAGCTGAGTCGATCTAGACATGTGTGTCCGTGTGTCCATTATAATTTGTAGGATGGGTTCTGGCCAATGAAGACCCCTATTGTTTTTGGAAAAGATCGGTTAATATTTAGGGGATGAAATGGACCAAAAACTTTATTTTTGTCTGATTTTCTGGTCGCTCCAGATGCCGCAATTATGGCCCAAACACCGCGAATTTTTGCATGGAGAAGGGGATCGGGTCAAAGAATAAGCATGCCTGTTTTGATAAAGATCGTTCAAAATTTAGCGGGTCAAATGGACCCTAACTTTTGTGTGAAAAGTTACAAAATTTGTATTCTATAGCGTATATATTTACCACTGGAGGACTTAGACCCGAGAAGTTGATAGTATATCCGAGAGGAGTGGTTGACCTTTAAATTGATACCAATTACGTTGTCGTAGGTACTCGGATGCGGGAGTTACACTTAAGTATTTACAGGTGCTTACGTATTCATATATTATTTAGTAACCTATTACCACACTGGAGCGCTGATCGCTTTGAAATGTTCCATGAGTTTCCAGTTATGGTCAAGGACAACGCCTAAAATGTTAGGTGATGATCAGATAATAACTTTTCGGATGAAGTGGACCGAAAATTTAATTATTTGTACTTTTCGAGTCGAAAGCCGAACATCACAACACAACCCACGGTGAAGGGAATCTGAACAAGTAATTAGAGGGGCTGTACTGATTATTAGTAACATTTGCTGACCTCTAGCCAGTCAAAAGTGTGCAAAGATCCACAAAAAGTTAGATTTTCATGGAAGTTGTGTAGGGTATCGTATGGTCAGCCCCGTCCGACTATACTGCTCCGCTCACTGGTTTTTAATATATGTAATTTTTAATACCAAATGTCTTAGGAGTATATATATATTGCTAATATGCAATATTTCAAAGCTCTATTTTCAATTACGAGAACTCTATTGTGATGGAGGATATACACCATATTCATATCCCTCCTGGACCCCAAGAATCGGTACTGACCAATTTTTCTGGATGAGTCCTCCACAATATCACTAACTGTAAAAACAAATTCAGTGGAAGTTTACACCATTTGGGCTATATATGGTCTGGTACAGCACGAAAATATATCGACTCTTACAGCAACTATCAATGTTCCTAAGCCATAACTATTTACTGATACATTCAATGTGATTTACCAAGAATCGTGGATATATAGTACAAGTATTAAACCGCTTTTAATATAATATGTAAACACAACTATTTGTTGCATACCAAAATTTTACTTCTGCTGCAAATTTGAACAATCATACATAAACGCACTAAAGATTGGGCCAAAGACGAACAAGACCGGCTATATAATACCCAACACTACTTTGAGTATATACCAGAGGTGATCTAAGAATTTTATTTAAAGTATTAAATTTGATCCGATTAAAAACCAATTTATAAAACGTTATTCCAGACTGAATTCGAAAATCTGTGCGAAATGTCTATTAGACAGACGTTAGGTCTTTGGTACACCATTTATGTAAAATGGAATGAAAATACATGTGGGAGGTATATCTAAATCGGAACTTATTATCACAAATTTCAATTAGGTTCGTCCTTGGTTCTATAGAATATTTATAAAAAATATACATTCCGAAGGCGCCTAAATTGACTCAGAATGCGGATCTGAGCATGCCTTACAAATAAAATGTGTATATCTTCCCTGTAGGACTTTGATCAACTAGTTTACAAAATGTTTAGTTATAAAGAAATTATTACTGATTATAAATTAGCTAGAAAGTCATCTAAGACTCAACCACATTGAAACCAAAAATATGTTCATGTCATCAAAAACATAACACACGCAAAACAAGAAACCGTTAGAATTGCATTCCACACAACAACACCGAATGCAAAGATGAAGAAAAATCATTCTGTTTGAAAGTTCGGAGAGTGAAAACGTGTAAATCGTAATTAATTGTAATTGTGCATAATTGTAAGTGTGAAATTAAAAATAAATTGGTAAGTGTTTTAATAATATAATTGAAATGTTACCTAGCAAGTCACATCGTAGAAAATTATGTAAAAAGCAAAAAGAATCTGTAAATATAGATACATATTTTTTTAATTTGTAGCGCATATGCAGGATATTTGTAAAATTTCTAACAAAGTCATCCAATAAAATCATGGAGTCCCCGCCAAAATCAGTGAAACGCCTCAGCATGAATTTAAGTAAGTAATTTATTATATAAATTAAAACAAACTATTTTAATTCGAATTTTAATTTCACTATATTTCAGATGTTCTAAAAGATTTCCAAAATGTTTTCGAGCGCCTTATGGAAAGAGCTCCCAAAAGCGTTGCATATTATTAAAAAAACGTCACTTTCACAACATAAGTCAGTCATTTATATTAATTTTCTGCGATGAATTCTAAACTGAAATTGTATATTGTCTAACGTTATTTCATATATTCAAACACTGCAGTATTGGTATAAATACAAATTAGCCAAGTTAAGTTAGTAAATAGTTATATTAACATTAACCAACTAATAGTCATTTCGAAAATTCTACATACAAATTAATCTCTTTTAGACCGATCTAACTATAAATCGGTCAAAAATAACTAGTTTGTAACCAGTTGAAAAGTTACTGACTTCTACCGCGGTCATCGCCATGTAAAAATAGTCAGTTGGTCCAAAGAAAAATAATCGAAAAATGGACTAGTAGTGACTATTTTAAAAGTAGTTTAAAGTTAGTTTAAAATTGGTTCATTTCCCTACAGGGTTGTTTACTTTTGCATTTTATAAACAAACGCACACAACCACAGTTTGGTGTAGGTTATACCAAACTACAAATATTATGTATCAGTCATATCAACATACAATGTGATAATCCCATACTTTGTACAAAATGTACGGATTTAATATCTTAATAAAGCACTGAACAAATGTTTCGACAATTTCATCGCTTAATGTCCATTCATAGTTCGTTTCTGTTGCCGAATGCTTCGCACTGTTTCTTAGTTTGGTACTTTGAAAACTGTGGCAAAATAATAACAAACAAAAGGCCAAACTTACTTTCGGATTCTGTATAAAAATAAACAGCAAAGTGGCAAAGTTAACGCGCCGTGCAACCATTAAACATGCTCCATTAAATGCCCGCTATCCATGGGAAATAACGACTAATAACAGCTTTGATGACTCAACAGAAGTGTTGGACACTTTATTATTGGCAAGAACAACGCCAATCATTGTTTGTGTAATCGAACATTTTGTACATTTGATGTTGGAGGGAAAATCAATCAGCCGGTTTCAAATCGGGTTAATCATACCAGTATTGTGGTCTGCGTATATGCTATACATTCTAGACCACATATAAAAACCCTATTTTGATTTAATATCACTAGAACAACAAAAATTGGATTATGCTGCCGTACACAACAAACAATATGTACTCAGTATTGCAAAAATTATTTTATATAATTTTTTTGTAATATAGAGTAATGTCAAACGGATTTGATGTTATTATAATCTTGCTATATGATTTACATTACCCAAACATGCTGAGCTGGACGTAGCCAATCGTTGTTGGCGTAACTTGAATTTTAACAAACCATTTTATTTGTTTCTTTATACCCTTCACCACACTGTGGTACAGGGTATTATGTCTTTGTGCATATGTTTGTAACAGGCAAAAATAATCGAGATAGACCCATGGTTCCTTTTGAGAATATGCATAGAATCACTTTCTGAGTCGATTTATGCATGTCCGTCCGTCCGTCCATATATACGTTTCTGTCTGTCTGTCCATGTTAAATTGTAAACAAAGTACAGGTATATATATGATCCGATTTGGATGAAATTTGGCATAAGGTCACTTATTGAGCCAAGGACGAATGATATTGAAATTGGGAAAAATCGGTTCAGATTTAGATATAGCTCCCATATATATATTTAACCGATTTCATGTAAAACAAAGTCCCTATATATCCTTTGATTTGCACGAAATTTGGCATAACAGGCTAATCATTATAGGCCTATAATGATGTCTGCCAAGTTTCGTGAAAATCGGTCCAGATTTAGATATAGCTCCCATATATAGTTTCGTCCGATTTCATGTAAATGGTGTCCCAAAGTCCCTATATATCTTTCGATTTGCACGAAATTTGGCATAACGTACAGAGAAAATCGAAATACCAACTTTCGAGAAAATCGGTCCAGATTTAGATATAGCTCCCATATATAGTTTTGTCCGATTTCATGTAAATGGTGCCCCAAAGTCCCTATATATCTTTTGATTTGCACGAAATTTGGTACAGCCTAATCATATAGGTCGAGAATGATGTCTGCCAAGTTTCGTGAAAATCGGTCCAGATTTTGATATAGCTCCCATATATAGTTTCGTCCGATTTCATGTAAATGGTACCCCAAAGTCCCTATATATCATTCGATTTGCATGAAATTTGGCATAACGTACTGAATTGAGTCTAGAATGATGTCTGCCAAGTTTCGTGAAAATCGGTACAGATTTAGATATAAGCCCCATATTTAGTTCCTTAGATTTCATGTAAATGGTGCACCACATATATCTTGCGATTTGCACGAAATTTGGCATAACGTACTGAATTGAGTCTAGAATGATGTCTGCGAAGTTTCGTGAAAATAGGTCCAGATTTACATATAGCTCCCATATATAGTTTCGTCCGATTTCATGTAAATGGTGCACCATTACGTACTGAATTGAGTCTAGAATGATGTCTGCCAAGTTTCATGAAAATCGGTCCTGATTTAGATATAGCTCCCATATATAGTTTCGTCCGATTTCATGTAAATGGTGCACCAAAGTCCCTATATATCTTTCGATTTGCACAAAATTTGGCATAAAGTACTGAATTGAGTCTAGAGTGATGTCTGCGTTGTTTCGTGAGAATCGGTGCAGATTTAGATATAGCTCCCTTTTATTATAGATTGATTTTAAATAATTGACGCACCAAGGAACCAATAGGAACAAAACGTTCTGAAATTAGTATAACGTATCCTGTGACAAGTTTGTTTGAAAACGAATATCGCTTCCATATATATTTGGCCCGATTTCAAGTAAATTGGGCATCAAACTCCTCATGTTAGTCAGTTTGACATCAAATTTTGCACAACGTACAAAATTGAGCATAGAATTATGTAGTTGCGTTTTCTAGAAGTACAGACATAGCCCAACGGATGACCTATTTATATTTGTTTGAAGTCGATTTACATACTTTATGGATAGATCTACGTAGATTCACATTTAGGTAAATATCACATATTTTATTTCATCCAATTTCATGCTAACAGTCCTGTTTAATATACCCATAGTGGTGAAGGGTATCATATAGTCGGCCCCGTCCGACTTTACTACTTTCCTTACTGGTTTTATTTAAAAACGTTCACTGACTCTGTGCTCTTCACA
Organism: Musca vetustissima; assembly: GCF_032173495.1. Classification (NCBI taxonomy): domain Eukaryota; kingdom Metazoa; phylum Arthropoda; class Insecta; order Diptera; family Muscidae; genus Musca; species Musca vetustissima. Next base: position 313,067 of record NW_026884542.1, read on the forward strand.
AAGAATCACAAAGAAATGTTAAAAATAAGACTAGGGTGTTCAATGTCTATACCACAATATCAACGATTTTTTTAAAGAAAATCTACCGCAAGATAATTCTCACCCATGAAAAAAAAAATCAACATGAGGACATGAAATATTGCCAAATATAAAACAAATCTCAGCTTTTATTTCTTGCGGTTTCATTATCTGTTTCACTTTTAGTTTCTTTGTTTGTTGTTTCTTCATCACTAAATTGTTATTCAGTTTGTTAATCCGTGAGCGGAGTAGTATAGTCGGACGCGGCCGACCATATGATACCCTACACAACTACCACTGAGTTTTATATATTCCGAGCCTGGGCAATATTTCCCGATATTTGCACACTCTTGATCGATTAGAGTTCATGGTTTCACGGAGTAAAAAATTACTCTATAAGATTTATATTTTGTTATGTAAACAAAAAAGTTTTTGTTCATAGACCCGCTAAATATTGACTCTCATTACAACCATTCGAATTAGTTGGTTAAGTGGCTTAATTTTTAAAAGCAACAAGTCCATATTGCACAATTTTCCAGAAGAGACAAACAACAATCAAACATTATTTGGAATATAAATTTTTTAAATCTGTAAATGCATTTTGTTTTTGCATTGTATGTATACACCAAAATCTGTTTTTACACGGTCCTTTTGTACACGGTTTTGATATAACACGGTTTGAAAATTGAATATTTAAATTTTTTACACGATTTTATTCCATTTAGCACGATTTGAAATTTTATATGCTTAAATTTGTTTTGTCAAATTTAATTTTTGCGAAGTATGTTCATATCACAAAAAAGTATTTATGAGAGAAAAATGTCTGAAACCATCGATAGTGTCGATAGTTTGCGAACACTAGCTTAAAAATTTAAATGAATTTTTACTGGTCAAAGCAAATGTGAATAGCACTAATTTAGGGGAATTAAGATCAATGTCTATTTTACACGGCTTCTTCTGGAACCAATCTACCGTGTTAAAACAGACTTAGGTGTATTTTATTTGTGTAAAGGCTAAATAAAAAAATAGGTATTTGCGGAGATACACACCTTTTTTGTGACTTAGAGCTTTTTCTGTTCCTAAGTTTGTATGTTTTCATGGACTTAGGTCTTTTTCTTACAACTTGTTTATCATTATATTTCTTAATTCCTGCAATTCAGGTGGACTTTTGTTGATTTTTTATATGCTAATAATATTTAAATTGTTTTGGAATAATAGTTTTTCAAAAAAATGAAAAACATGTAAAAACGTCGTTATGTTCGGCAGACGGAACTTTTTATTATCTCCACCATGAGGTGCACAGTCAAATACTTAAAATCGATCGGGATTTTTATATTAACACCCATATAAAAGTTCCGATCGATTTTAAGTATTTGACTGATAAATTACTTGAGAGAAAAAATGAAATATGAAACTACAGGTTTTTGGAAATTTGGGCTACCGAAATCTTAAATTGTCAAAAATTGGCGGTACAGTTTTAGCATCTCGCTTATAGATATCGATAATATTTTCTAGGTAAATTGGACACCCAATGAAAATCCAAAATATCAAAGTAGAACCAATTCGATTGAAAATGGTAACCAAAATGTCGAAAATACCGAATAATGGGTGTAACGTTATATGGGGGTTACTCCGAAACGTGGCCCAATATTGATACTTTTTGGTTTGGAGTTTTTGTATCCAATAAAAATTCCAAAACTATAAAATTACATCAAATTCGTTTGAAAAACGTATCGAAACCTACCTAACCGAAAATTGGTCATAACGTTATATACCCTAAAGAGTTGATAATTGTTTGTAGAAAATTTATCATTTTTTGTAGAAAGTCGTAGTACCTAAAATATCAAATTACAGTCAATTCGGCTGAAATTCGTGTCCAAATCCATGGTTAAGCGACATGGGAGGAACAATAACAAAATACAAACTGCATTTTTTTTTGTTTTTTTTTTAATCTATGTATTTGGCTTAATATACATAACTGAATCAAAGGCTCAATTTCTAGAAAAATTGACTTGTTTCCTTTACATGTTTTAAGCCAGCGATAATTGGTATCAATTTAATCCTCTTGGATATACTATCCACTTCTCGGGTATATGTCCTTCAGAAGTGAATATATACGCCATAGAATACAAATTTTGTAATTTTTCACACAAAAGTCTGGGGTTTTTTTATAGATAAAAATAAATTTCAATGAAAATTAACACGCATCATTCTAGACTCAATTAAATGCGCTATGCAAAATTTCTCAATTAGAAATACCATATTTGTTGGCTTTGTCATTTACATCAAATCGAACGAAATTATGTATCTCGTTTCCTTTTACATGCCACAAAAATATGCACAAAGTCAAAATACCCTCTACCACAATGTGGTGAAGGGAAAATGAATAGTTTTTCGCCATAAATTCGATAGACATTTTTTAGCCTCTCTTATAAGGACAAGCTTTGCATTACCTACGTAGATCAATAACCGTGGTACATTTGTACCCATCCAAAAATAGCTCTGTAACTCATTAAAAAATTGGACTATCGTGAGGTTTTTTGTTTTAAGTTAGTTTATGCGGATCTGATCTAGATGTAGATCCATGCTTAAATGATAATCTATCTAAAACAATCATAGTAAATTCGTTATAGCTTTCGAATGGGATAAGCTTTTTTAGTTATTTTTTATTGGTATCTTATTTAGGTGTTCCTCAACCCCTCTGCAAATTTTTGTGGCCCTAGACAACATAGGGCCATCAGGGCGACTCGTGTAAGTCAGAAACTGCCCTTGTTTTCCCTTGGTATACAGGGACAAAAACAATGACTATTGTCCGTAATTTTCCAATTATTCTTCATATTGGGCCTGAAACTTTTTCTATAATCGAATTAGTCTGATTTATTTCAATCCTAAATTGGCGTACATATAAAAAATATCATTAAATAACTGATTGTTTTAGATAGATTATCATTTAAGCATGGATTTAAATATATATTATTTTAATGTATAATAATTCTGAGTTCCTACATCTAGATCAGATCCGTATAGAGTAATTTAAAACAAAAAACCTCACGATAGTCCAATTTTTTAATGAGTTACTGAGCTATCTTTGGATGGGTACAAATGTACCACGGTTATTGATCTACGTATACTTTTTTGGTTATTGACCGTAGGGTTAAATGAATATATTTTAAACACATAATTTAACTTTTAAATCCTGTACCACCGTGTAGTATTATACAAAAATGCCATTGACCTTTCTGTTTGCAATAATCGACTGTTTGTATGCAAGATTCAAAGTAACATTTATTAATAAGTAAATTTGAATACGTACATCGGATTACAATTTTTCCAAAAAAAATAATAACTCCTTTATCGTGCTGAGAAGGTTAAAACGTTTAAATTAATTCTGCTACATTTTTTAATGTTGTAAAATTTTTAATTTGTTAACCGAACACGAAATAGCTTTATAACAAAGGATAAATGGGTGATTCCTGTACATGGTAGGCCATAATAAATGTATAGATCTCTGTATATATATATATGAATAAATTGCGTCTAGAAAGTTTTATACCAAGGATACGATTGGTCAGATAACAAACGGTGCTGAGCCAAAAACATATTTCATGGCGGCAAATATATCCCAATAACATCAAATACCACTTTACATCCTTAACTAGCAACAATACTATGTTGATGTTTTAAATAATTTAAAATAATAAATGTTATGCCGTCTTGTAAAAAAATGGATAAAAACAAGCTAAAAATTGTCAGTCGGTACTGGCGACAGATGTAACACCTGGCCTACGGGTTGCAGAGTATTTTTTATTATTGTGACAGTTTGTGGGGCAGGTACCAGAGATGACGGACCTATATTTAGTATAAATATTAATGTTTTTCATGTTTTATGATTTACTATCCGCTTTATGAAAGGCTCAACCATCTATGGAGAAGTACCAGAAAGGGTGGACCAACTGGTCGCATCTTCAAACTTTACCTATGTTTGGTAAACGTATTACAATTTGCATTTGCCTTATATTGGATTAACAAATTATCAAAATGTTAACACTTTGTGGGGAAGGTACTTAAGTAAGTGGAACGATGGGTCACATTTTCGGATTCGATCTAGGCTGAGTAAAAATATTACGATTTACTAAGTTTTCAGATTTCTATTTTCCAGATTTCAGATTTTCTAAATTCAGATTTCCAGATTTCAGATTTTCTAAATTTTGAAAGTTTGTGAGATTGTGCACCGATAAGTCCGATCTTCTAACATTTTACATGTTTTGTGAAAGTAAAGTAAGTTTTGTTTAAATCGGATACTCTGTTCGCACGATATAATAAAATTACATTTCAGCACAATGTTGACCACTTTGAAGTGGAGATATCAGAAGGAGTGGACTGATTTTCCCCATATTCGAAATTGATTTGAGTGCACAATTTGGATCACATTGGACATTCCATTCGCCTAATGTTGGATTTATAAATATTGAAAATGTTGACCATGTGTTGGGGAGGTCCAGAACGAGTGGACCAATGAATTTCATATCCGAACTTGGTCTAGCCATGGTTAAAGGTTGTGCAAAGTTTGCTTCAAGTGAGAAGAAATATTACTTACTTACTTAGCTGGCTTGTTACAGAACGGTTGTTCCATAAGCCGAGCTTAAAAAAGATTTCCAAGCGCGCCGGTCTTGTGCGCAAGTCCACCAATTTGGAAGACCACGTTCCAAGATGTTGTTTTGTACTTGGCCTTTCCATCTAATTCGTGGCCTTCCCCTTCTACGGGAACCATCCGTAGGCTCATTTTTATATGCCTTTTGAGCTGGGGCTTCTTCATTCATCCGCACAACATGGCCTAGCCACCGTAGTCGCTGCAGCTCAATACGACTGACTATGTCGATGTCTGCGTATAAATTGTAGAGCTCGTGGTTCATTCGACGCCGATATTCACCGTCGACGCAGATCGGCCCGTAGATCTTTCGGAGAATTTTTCTCTCAAACACCCCAAGCGCTGCCTCATCTGCTTGCGCAAGTACCCATGCTTCTGATCCATATAATAGCACGGGTAGTATCAGCGTCTTGTAAAGTGTGAGTTTGGTCTGGCGAGAGGTGGCCTTGTTTCTAAACTGCTTACTTAGACCATAGTAGCATCTGTTGGCCATCACAATCCTTCTCCGAATTTCAAAACTGATATCATTCGTTTTATTTATGGCGGTACCAAGGTATATAAAGTCTTTAACTACCTCGAAGCTGTAGTTCTCAAGTTCCACAGTTGGTCCGAGCCTACAGGACGTCTTGCGCGTTGATACCATCAGCTTGGTCTTCTCGCCGTTTACTGCCAGACCCACTTTGGCAGACTCGTTTTCAATTTGTTCAAAGGTGGCTGTTACCGCTCGCAATGTTCGACCCATTATATCGATGTCATCGGCGTAGGCGAGTAACTGGTGTTGTTTGGTGTACAGAGTGCCATTTCTGTTCACCTTTGCGTTTCGTATGACCTTTTCCAGTAGGATGTTAAAAAGATCACACGACAAACTGTCACCTTGTCTGAATCCTCGTTCGGTAGTGAAGGGCTCCGATAGGTCCTTTCCTACTTTAACGGCTGACCTTGTGCCACTTAAAGTTATCCTGCATAGCCGTATTAATTTTGCAGGAATGCCGAACGCAGACATGGCTTTAAACACCTCTGAACGGATAGGGCTGTCGAATGCGGCTTTATAGTCGACAAATAGGTGATATGTGTCGATGTGTTTTTCGTGGGTCTTTTCCAGGATTTGGCGCAGAGTGAAAATCTGGTCTATGGTCGATTTGCCAGGTCTGAAGCCGCATTGGTATGGTCCGATGATGTCATTGACCATTGGCTTCAATCGTTCACACAGCACACTGGATAGCACTTTATATGCGATGGGAAGGAGACTTATTCCTCTATAGTTGGCACATATCGTCTTGTCTCCTTTTTTGTGCACGGGACACAGGATGCTGAGGTTCCAATCATTGGGCATGCATTCATCTAGCCAAATTGTGTTAATCAGCTGGTGCATGCTCCTGACCAGCATCTGGCCACCAGCCTTGAATAGTTCGGCTGGTAACCCATCGGCTCCTGCTGCTTTGTTGTTCTTGAGCCGATTAATTGCTTTTATGACCTCATCTTGGCTAGGTGGTATACACTCTATACCATCATCTCCTATTGGTTCTGGGGTATCTTCTTCATCGCCACTATTTGATACTAGCAGCTTTTCAAAATGCTGCTTCCAGATCCTCAACACGTTGTCTATATCTGTCACCAGGTTTCCTTCTTCATCTCTACGGGAGGATGTGCCTGCACTAAAACCTTCGGATTGCTGTTTTACTAAAATTTCCGGACTTACCTGTTGTGTTTGCAGCTTTTCGACGTCGAGTTTCCGTGTTGTATTAGATCGCACCTTTGCTGCAACATTTAGACGGGTGCGTACCTTGGCTGCCACAAGGTAATGGTCCGAATCGATATTCGCTCCTCGGATCGATCGGACGTCTAAAACACTGGATGCATGCCTTCCGTCTATCACAACATGATCAATTTGATTTCTCGTTACTTGATCAGGAGAAATCCAGGTGGCCTTGTGTATATCGAGATGCTTGAATCTGGTGCTGCTAACTACCATGTTTTTTGCTGCCGCGAAGTCAATCAACCTCATGCCGTTATCGGATGTTTCTTCATGAAGGCTGAATTTTCCGACGGTGGGGCCAAAGATATTTTCCCTTCCGATTTTTGCATTAAAATCTCCTAGCAGAATTTTAATGTCATGGCCAGGGCAACGGTCATATGCTGTTTCTAGGCGCTCATAAAATATATCTTTGGTCTGTTCATCTTTATCTTCGGTCGGAGCATGGGCGCAAATTAGACTGATGTAAAAGAACTTCGCTTTTATACGGATTATAGCAATTCGCTCATCTACTGGAGTGAATCTGGAGACAAGGTCTTTTATTCTCCTGTTAACCATAAATCCGCAGCCAAATTCATGTCTCGTTTCTTGGCAGCTATAATACAGGGCGTAATCGTCTGATTTACTTACGCCTGTCCCTTTCCATCGCATTTCCTGTAAGGCAATAATATCGGCTTTGTACTTCTTGAGTATATCCGCCAAAGCGAACACTGCCCCTGTTCTGTATAGCGTGCGCACATTCCAAGTGCAGATTCGCAGATCGTGGTCCTTTATACGTTTGCGGGGGTCGTCAACATTAGGGGGGTTTGGTTTTCTTTTTCTTTGCTTTTTCATAGTAGGTTGGGTTTTCCGAGAGTGGGCAACTAACCCGACGCCTCAACCCATTTTTTTATAGTTCTTATGGGTGAACTCGCGGCACATATTAGCTCACTATTTCATCGGGTGATGAGAATAGCTCCCCAGGTGGCACCGCGGGGAGGTCAGTGTCCACAATTGAGATGAAAGAGGGACCAAGATAAGCCTGGGCTTCGCCATGTTAAAGCTAATCAGAGCCGTTGCTTGGTATCTATCATCCCCTACAATGTAACAAAATGTAACAAAATTTGGATGAAAACGGTAACTTCTCTCGAGACTTATCGTACGCACGAGTGCCGCCATACAGACAGACAACATTTTTTATTTTATAGTACACACGACCCATATACCAGAAAAGCAGTTTTACATACCAGAAAATAAAAAATAACCGTATAATAAGCATTTTTTTTTTTTGACTCTTCAAGTCATAGCCGTGTAAAGTATTAAAAAACTGGAACCTCCCGACAATAACTCCAAAAATGTGGAGAGTACATTAATCTTGACATTTATCGTCCCAGACCACATAAATAATATATATACCAGATCAGAATAAAATTTTGTATCGTAGGTCGGTCTATTGTAGTCACTAAAGAGCTCAAAATATTGACATTTTTCTATTGCTTTTTGTATCGATTCCTCTTTTTAGGGTAGCCCACAATAGTTGGTATTTTAAAGCTTTTGTGAAGCTTGTGTGCAGAAAATTATAATTTTAGGTCAGCATTCTTGATTTTTACATCGCTCTCAGCTCAATTTGTTGTTCCTAGAGCACATTGAGAGCCTGTAATTGAGTTTTTCATTTTCCCTAATAAACCACCTACTAGCAGATAATTTACAAACAATTTTTATTTGTTTTAAGTTTTCCTTGTATTAGTTATGCGATTTCTATTTCTATATATTTTCGCCACACAGTTAAATGTAGTAACATCTAGCTTATGTAAACTTTGGTATGGAATATTCACATGTTTTATCCACCAACTGCCCACCTCATAATAAGATACTCATATCGTATATGACAAAGATACATGTGTTTTAGGCTGTGCGGATGTTATTACGTTAACGACACTCCATCTATTGAGTTACCAGTAGTTTCGAGAATCTAATTAATTTCTCATTATCCTTCACAAATTATTTTCGATTAATAGTTTGTTATCTCGGTATGTATATTCATAATTAAATTTATTTTCGTTAATCATGACAAACTGTAGTAATAACAAATTATTACAATTTTATTGTTACACATAGAAAATGTCAATTTTGCAGTAATATCATAAGATCTCCGTGTATATTATTATTTGCAAATCTTAAGAAAGAATGGTTAGAAATTAAAACAGAATTTCAAATATCAAATAGATTACATCAATACAAACTATGATAGAATAAGTGGTTAAAAAAGGTTATAATGTTTTAATAATTTCGTGCAAAAAAATGTAGTATAACACACTAAAATATAGACATTTCCGAAAAGTGTTGCGTCCGGTAGCAATGTGTAAAGATATATGCAGCCAATCCGGGGTATTGATTTTTTTGTGTGACTTCTTTACTGAAAACATTATAGCTCTAGCTTTGTGCTACAATTTTAATAAAAAAAAACTCATAAAAAATGTATCTTCACAATCCGAATTAATGCAAATTCGGTTGAAAAACGTATCCAATATCCCCAAAACAGAGTAAAATATAGTGTAGCGTTATGTAGCGTCTACCCGAAATTATGAGCCAATATTGATAATTTTTGTTAGGAAGAACCCCAAAAAAAAATATATCGTTCCACGTTGTCGTATAGTCCCCACACAACATAAACTGTCTCATTTTCGATATATTTATAGCTCAAATCGCATTTCCAATAAAAGAGGCTGCAAATTGGCGAGGTAAAAAATGATCAATATCAATAAATATTAGGACGGACATGGCTAACCCCACGTAGAATTTTACACTGCATCTTTTAAAGGGCTGTATAAAAACCAGAAATTGAAAGAATTCGTGATTACATTCTAGGAAATAACTACGTTTGGACAAGTGACATTACAATTTTTTATCCGATTTTGAGATAATATTATCTGATACAAAACTTTGTTTTTGTCGTGTAATCCGTATTAAAATCGAATTATATTTATTTCTAATTCAATGAACGTATATTAAATATAAAATTAAAAAAAACAGTAGCAGAATGTCAGTATTTAATAATACATCAAAATGATATTTTAAATTCTGCATTGCCCCAGACATATTAGGTCAAAGAACAACTAAACAACGTCATTTGCATTTAATATAATGCGAAGAACAGAGCTATAAAGGTCATAATTTTACGTTGAAAAAACAACAACTACGCAATGTTGTTGTGCTTCTTCTTCAATACCTCTTTTTGGTAGCAATTAACGCTTTCCACCGACAAACGATTCTGTGCCGCACAAATGCGCTGCGTTCCTTTGCAAATGGTAATGGACTGGAAATAAAATATGAAGATTTAAAAATAATGTTGGCCAACATAAGGAGGACACAATTATAGTTGTGTTTTTTGTTGTACGGACACAGTTGCTACAATTAAAAAAAACTTCATTGCTATGGTTGTTAATTGAATCAATTATTTTAATTGACAAATGGAATGAAAATAAATTAAATGGAATTCGATTTCAATTTTTTTAATATTGATGAGACTCAATTCTCTTAGCTATTGTGCCTTGAAGAAAAACATACGTCGTCGTATATTTTGTTTTTATTTGTTTACGATCAAGATCTACATATTAAGGCAATCCAGTAAGCCCATCTGATATCTAAATTTTTGGTCATAACATATTGAAGAATTGAGAAAAATAACCACAGTTAGCTTTGACAAAGGCATCGATAAAATTTTCAATTTGTTTAAAAATTATCCAAAAATACACAAAATGTTTATCAAATGTTCGACTACAGCAATAATTTCGTAAAATAAAATCAGTGCTGTGTCAAAAATTTGTTGTGCGTGTTCAAAAAGTGGCAAATAAATCGATTTTATTCAAATACGTTTCGACACAACAACAATTTTGACAGAAAATTTAGATACAGGTTTGTATATTTCCTGAAATTCGCCTTTTGTATGACCTGATATTTGGGCCATGTTTACGATTTATTACCCTTTGTTATCATAACAAAATTAAAGTTATTTATCACGAACATTTGATGAGCCTTCAAAAAAGTGTCTTTGGCTTTTTGTAAAGAATAATAAAAAACCTTTAATTGTTTCCAGGTATACGTGGTAGTGTATCGACAACATTTGTAAGATGAATAATAATAATATTGTAAGAAAAAAAAAAAACAATCGTAATATTTCTAAAGAATTTTCTTATCCCACAGGTCGAGATAACACCCAGAGGACTTAAAATTGTATCTACTGAATTGTGGCTACATTCTTTCCCCATAACATACATATTTTAATTCAGGATATAGTTGTATATCGATATAGAAATGGCCTTGTGTTTCATCATTTTAGCTTCAAACGATTTGAAATAGAACAAAAACGCATATGGGAGCTATAAAAAGTAGCATATAATTAAGATCGATATGTAGATGATGCGTCATCGGCGCTACCGTATTCAATCAACGTGACATTTCGGTTTAGATATATATATTACTCCACATATTCCAGATTCATATATAGATATAGCTTCATACCCTCGACCATGAAGTGAGCATTCAAAATACTGAAAGTTGACCCTCATATCAAGTTATGCTAAAACAAAGAACTATATATAACAAGTTTTTTTACCCTTCAAGATCATGGAATGCAGAATTAAAATCGCCTACAAACAACAAAATATCGAAAATATGGCACTAGCACTATACAGACAATTTTCTGGGAAATTATTTTGTACCTGTCATGAACTGGGAAATTACAGACCCTTCGTTTGGAAAATTTGCATAGGTATAAAAAGTTCGACCCGGCCGAACTTAACCCCGTTTAACTTATTTTCACTCATTATGCGCCCCTGTCCTGTTAAAGGGACAACAAAACTTACAATACCAATGATAAACAACCGTTGTATCAATGAATTTCTATAAATTATTTTATTGTGGTATCTGGTCCTATATTCTCCTAGCTTCATGCTAAAACTAAATATTATTCAAAAAAAAAAATATTAAATTGATAAATTACACTGTGCGACAAATTTAAATTTTTTGATAATTACCGGGAAATTCCAACAGATTATGAAAGAGGGGCTAAAAAAGAAGACACGTGTATCGCCGTTTTGAAAGTTTACGTCGGGAGGTAACCTAAAAAGGGGGCAATATTCCCCCTTTTCAAGAATTTTGATAATTTTCGAATTATGATCTCTTGATATCCTTGCATTTTAGGTATATAGTGTCTTCGGCAATATTACTGATAAAATATCTAGGAATATTTTGGTATGCAACTTTAACCCTCAACCGACTCATTAAAGGGGTCTTTTCGGTCCCCTTTTCTAGGAGTGATTGAAAACTCATTCAAAACGGTGCTAAAGCTGCTCAGAATATTCTACAGAAATGTTCGCCATAAAGTTTTACTATAAGAACCGAGAATTGGTTCAAAATTTATGAAATTTCTCTTGTTCAGTGACTTATGCTAAAAATTGATGGAGAATATTTTTGTCCCCAATACCATCCTTCTAAAACGACATCTTGGGGTAAAAACTAGTAATAAGTACGATATTAACCCTAAAATGAGTTTTTGTTATTTAAAGATTTTTGCGTCTCTAATATTGCCGAAGACACTATATACATAAAATGCAAGGATTTCAAGAAATCATAATTCGAAAATTATCAAAATTCTTGAAAAGGGGGAATATCGCACCCATTTCTATGTTACTTCCCGACGTAAAGTTTCAAAACGCAGATACATGTGTATTCTTTTTTTAGCCCCTCTTTCATAATCTGTTGGAATTTCCCGGTAATTATTTTTGTGTTGCACAGTGTTATTTAAGTCTTACAATTAAATTTAAGATTTTAAAGAACAAACACCAGACTTTATCTGGGTTAATTAGAACTGTAACAATTGGATTTATGTAAGAAACTTAAAATACGTGAGTATATTTTTAGATCAAGAAATATATTATTATTTGGTATTTATTATTATTATTTTGATACATTTTGCAAGCCAGAACACTCTGTTTTGTTGTTGAGAGTAGTGGGAAGTGGCATATACAAGTACATGCGTAAGTTTTCGCGTGTTTGAATAAGATCTTATATCCACACACCCACGAGCATACTTGCCGGAATCTTACAATACATCATATATATGATGATTCTTTCTTTGGATGATCTTTGAAACTTTTAATTGTAACTTCGTAAAAGTTGTAGAACATCAACATTCTTGGTAACAATGCACTACCACCGATGGCCATAGACAATAGGAATAACATCCACATCAAAATTTGATGTTGAAGTCATATGCCAACCAACACACAAGTAGAATATTTATTTTGATGTTAACCCACCGACAACAATGTGGCAACAACTTCACCACCGACAACAACAACAATATTTGAATGCATAATTATGCTGCTGTTCGCCAGCAAGGATGTTGGGTTTGTTGCTAAAACTAATAACTTTCCATACCTCGTTGCTGTTGCTTTTCTTGCAATCATTCACAACGGATGTCGTCGACTTCAACTATGGACACCATGCGGCTAGTCATATTAAATAACTCTGTCTCAACTTCAAATCCTCTCAACGTGACAGCAACGATGACATAAATTGTTAAATATAGTCTACTGGTCGTAGGATGCCGCTCCTTTTCACAAACTTATTTTGCAACAACATCATTCTTGTCACTCATACTTATATGTAACTGACTTTTCTTCCGCTCCAATCGTTTCACAATTAAAAATGACATGAAATTATGTTAAGAGTCAAATGATTTTTTCTTTAACAATATAAAGCGCTGAGAAATAGAAATATCCAGAAGCATATAATAAAAGCACATAATGCCGTTCACATCATATGCAATTGACCTGATTGTGTTTCAATGTAGGAAAGTTATTTAATAGAAAATATGTCAATAATGTCGGACAAAATTATAAATGGTACCTATGTATATAAATGACCGGTAAGAAATAACTTGCACATCAAATTCTTGACAAAATTCAGATCACTTCGAATTTTATGTCGCCGCCTTTAGGCGGTGTACAGTAAATTCATTGCTAAATTATTAAACAAGTAAAGAAGTGTCAGTCGGCGTTGCCGACAGATATATATCCTTACCTTATGGTTTGCGGAGGAGATCTTCGGAGTTATAAACAGTTTTTATAACCTCAAACATAGTATGGAGGGTATATTAATTTTGTCATTCCGTTTGTAACTCATCGAAATATTCATTTACGACTCTATAATATATATATATATATTCTTGATAATGGTAAATAAGACGATCTAGCCATTCCGACCCTATAAAGTATATATTTTCTTGATCAGGGTAAAATAAGACAATCTAGCCATGTCCGTCCGTCTGTTGTAATCACGCTATCTTCTGAAGGAATTGAGATGGGGTGCTGAAATTTTGTATAGGGCTGTCTTTTGTCTGCAGGCAGGTCAAGTGGGATATATCAGTCCACGTTTAGGCATAGCTCCCATATAAGGTCTTGTGCGCGTTTTTCAACTAAATTCGCTGAAATTTGGTACATTGGGTTCCTATTGGGTATTAAATGTCTCCACAAAAAATTATAAATATAGGTCCACTTTTTCTGGTAGCCCCCATATAGCGGTACCTCCTAATTTTCAGTATTTTCGGGGTTTTGATTGTATTTTTCCACCGAATTGGCTGAAATTTAGTGTTTTAAGTTCTTAATAGGTTCCAAATCTCTCCACAAAAAATTATGAATATAAGTCCATTTTTTCGGGTAGCCCCCATATAAGGGTACCCCCAATTTTCCATATTTTGGCGTTCTTGAGCGCGTTTTTCAACCGAATTCGCTGCAATTTGGTATTCTGTAGTCTTATATGGTAACAAATCTCCCTACCAAAATATAACCCCCATATAACCCCCTATTTTATATTAAAATAGTTATCTGATTTGTTCCGCGTTTTGGGTTTGGTTCTAAGACTCTGTTGTAATCATTTCGCCTGCGGAGGATATCGAGATAAAAAACTAGAACGTAAGGTTCGATAATGAACTATATATGAAATATAGCCCAGATTTAGGTTTACAGAAAGGTGGGTCCTATCTTCAAAATGGGTCTATTCTTAGTAAAGATAATAGGTTGTGCAAAGTTTGGTTCAAGTGGGACATTCCATTCGCCTGATATTGGGTTCATAAATATTAACAATTTAGACCATTTGTGTGGGAGATACCAGAAGGAGTGGACCAATGGGTCCCATCTTCCTACTTGATCTTGGTTGGGTAAAGATAATAGGTTGTACAAAGTTTCGTTAGCTTGTTATTATAAAATTTATTTTTAGCACAATTTTGACCATTTTGTAGGTACCTGATGGAGTTGACCGATATTCCCCATCTTCGAACTTAAAAGATGGAAGAAATATTAAGATGTGCAAGGTTTGGATGAAAACGATTATTCCCATCGAAAGGGATCGTGCGCACCAGCCAGCCAGACAGACGAACAACGGACGGACGGACATGTGTAAATCGACTCCAAATTTTCTGAAACGAATTTGGTCTAAAGAAACATTTCGATGAGGCACATTTTCACCGTATCAAAGTGTATATACCCTCATAAGCTCTAAGACTGAGGGTAAAAATATATGTTTTAGCGGTAAATATCAGTTAAAATGATAGGATAAACAGGCAATGGAAATTAGCTAATTGATTAAAAATTATAAGCATCAGTTTTCATACACACGTTTGTGCTGTCACAGCCCTGCCTACATTTCGACTAGCTCGTTCGACGTTATTCACCTCAAAAGTAAAACACATGTATTTATATGAATGTTACCGAAATACGTCAACGTACCGATTTTTATACCTTTCACCACACTGTGGTACAGTGTATTATGTCTTTGTGCATATGTTTGTAACAAGCAAAAATAATCGAGATAGACCCATGGTTCCTTTTTAGAATAGGCATGGAATCACTTTCTGAGTCGATTTATGCATGTCCGTCTGTCAATGTTAAATTGTAAACAAAGTACAGGTCGCAGTTTTGATTCGAAATGAAATCCTGTGTACGTTGCTGGCTCCCTTATATATTATCGATTGATTTTAAGTAATTGACGCACCAAGGAACCAATGTATGGCTGATAGTAACAAAACGTACTGATAAATCGGTTCATATTTGGATATAGCTTCCATATATATTTTCATCCGATTTTAAGTAAATGGTGCATTAAACTCCTCATGTTTTTCCGATTGACATGAAATTTTGCACATCGTACAAAACTTAGCATAGAATAGCGTAACAAACGAATGACATGTTTATGGATTGATCTTAGTCTTAGATAAATATTACATATTTTAGTTCATCTAATTTCATGTTAACGGTCCTGTTTAATATACCCATAGTGGTGAAGGGTATCATATAGTCGGCCCCGTCCGACTTTACTACTTTCCTTACTGGTTAAAGTTGAAAAAATTCAGCTATGACAAAGTATTTTATTTTTTTTTATTTGTTGAAAAAAGAAACAAGATATAAAGAAAATATGAAATTTTCATCAATAATATGAAATAATTGAATACACTTTTTTTTGTACTCCTAGTTTGTATTTAGGTGACGTTGTTATAGGGTTTGTTGAACGTCTGTATTACCCAAATACGCAAGGACCTTATTTACTTGAGTGTCAATTGAAAACGGTGAAATGGATAAAACATTTTCTTAAATATCCGAAAAATGTCTACATTTATAGACCAGTGAGCGGAGCAGTATAGTCGGACGGGGCCGACCATACGATACCCTACACAACTACCACGAACTCTAACTTTCTGAGGATGTTTATTCCGAGTCTGAGTAATATTTCGTGATATTTGCCCCCTCTTGTCCGATTAGAGGTTAACAACACCTCTTCTCTACTATTTTCGAATATTCAGTACAGTCCTTCTAATTACTTGTCAAGATTACCTTCACGGTGGGCTGTGTTGTGATTTTTGGATTATACTCTACTCGAAAACACACAAAAAATTATATTCTCCGTCTATTTCATCCTAAAATTTTAATCTGATCATCACCGAAAATTATAGGCGTTGTTCTTGACCATAACTGGAACCTCATGAACAATTTCAAAGCCATCAGCGCGATATTTCTCCCTCTAATGTGGTAATGGGTTACTAAATAATATCTGAATACGTAAGCACCTGTAAATATGTGACTGTAACTCCCACATCTGAGTAGATACATCACTATATTTGGTATCAATTTAAAGGCCAACCACTCCTCTTGGATATGCTATCAACTCCTGGGGTCTACATCCTCCAGGAGTAAATATATATGCCATAGAATACAAATTTTGTCATTTTTCACACAAAAGTCAGGGTCCATTTGACCCGCTAAATATTGATCGATCTTTATCAAAACATGCATGCTTATTCTCAGGCCCGATCCCCTTCTCCATGCAAAAATTCGCGGTGTTTGGGCCATAATTGCGGCCTCTGGAGCGACCAGAAAAACCAACAAAAATTTAGTATTTGGTCCATTTCATCCCCTAAATATTAACCGATCTTTTCCAAAAACAATAGGGGTCTTCATTGGCCAGAACCCATCCTACATGCAAAATTTCGTGAAGATTGGTCCATAACTGTGGCCTGTATCGTGTTTACAAATTATAATGGACAGACGGACGGACGGACGGACACACATGTCTAGATCGACTCAGCTAGTCGAGATATGACGATCGGTATACTTAAAGGTGGGTCTAGGACCAATATTTCGCGGCGTTACAAACATTTGGGGCTGCACAAAGCTATAATACCCTGACAACATAGTTGTGTAGGGTATAAAAAACAAAATTTTCAATGACTGGAATTCTATTTTCAAAAGACAAAAAATCCAAAATATCCATTGTCAATGGCAAAATGTTTTGCACGGTCATATGTCGAATCTTTTAACTAAACAAAATAGCGAAACAAAATTAAAAAATTATATGAAAAAAATTACAATTTTATAATTTTTTACGTCTTGTTTCTATTTCCAACAAAAGAAAAAAACAGAACTAAGTTTTGTCATAGTTGAATTTTTTCGATTTTGAAAATTCGTACGTCGACGTAATTCGGTGACATTCATATCATGGTACAATTATAAAAAGTTAAAAGCAAAATCCAGCTGATATGATTCCAACGTTATACATGTTTTTAAAAATGACCCAACAGGAAAATTGGGTAGCATAAAATTCGAAATCGTTATTTACTAAATGTCCTCCCGTATTCAATTTACTCAATCTGCCTGCTGGGAAAGTTTGAGGAAGCAAATCTTTCTTCGTGGACTCGCATTTCCCAGAATTCAGTGGCAATGGCTCAATTAGAGGAATGATGTGGAAGCGATAGAAATATAAATTTGATAGATTTTCATTCATGTTTTTCAATTTTATTTTAACAATTCGAAAAAATAATATTTTTAAAATTAAATTTAATTTTATAAGTTTGTTTACATTTTTCTGTCAAATGACGTTGACACTAGTATTACTTACAAAAACAAAACCATATGGAAATACGTTTGTTGTTGTATCGTTTGTTCTACCACAACACTTGCTGTTACCTTTTATTATTATACCATGTGTTTTACTTTTGTGGTGAATAACGTCGAACGAGCTAGTCGAAATTTAGGTAGGTCTGGTATATTTCTATTTGGGTAACATTTATTGACATAAATGTATTTTACTCGTATTAAAAAATTGTACGCATACGCATGAATTTAGGTACGAACCCGAAGAAAATATGAAATTTTCAGTGAGAATAAGAAATATATAGAAAACTAGCCGAACCCGTGGCGCTTCGCAGCCAATACTAAAGTGATTTACATAGGATAGTTCACGTAGAAAACTTTGTTGCTTAAAAGTTACTATTTGATGGTATTTGACCCTTCTGCCAAACTTACTGCAACATGGGGTTGAAAAGGTAGGTATTATAGTAGCCCCAAATTCAAACTTTACTGTTCGACTTTAGACATTTCGTAGTGTAGTGTTAATGCATTTAGTATATTTGATTCGATTCAATAGATTAAAAAAAATTAAAAAAAAAATCTAGTAATGGACACATTTTGTTTTCATCTAGGAATAATCTTTAAATGCACAATCTGCATTTCGATTTTAGATTTATCTCATATATAGCTGATGCATACTTTTATTGAATTCATAGTAATTTTCTCCGATAATAGTAGAATTATTAAAATTCAAAAAAGATTCAAAACTGACAAAATGTAAAAATATAATGTCAATAATATGTCATTGTGTCATTTTACACAATTTTTATTCCAATATGTGATGATAATGGAGAGATGAAAAACAGCAGACGTTAGTGGAATTATCATTACTGATAATGTCATAATAGGACCAAAAATTATGAGACGAAAGTTCTTGATTTGGACCAAATTTTTACTTCCTAAACTTGGTTCTGTAATTATCTGAGTATAACACACACTTTCATGAGCCGATTTATTCAAGATATTCAGATATGTGCATAGAAAATGAGGTATGGCAACTGTTGATGCTATCGACATCCCAGAATTTTGGAAGTTTATCTTGCCTATCTTACTTCAATGCGATGGCATGACTGACTGCGATTTTTTTGTCTATTTCATATGTATAAATAGATGTAATGCAATGGGGAGTACATTACCGCCATTGAACCACACCAATTTTTATAGGGATGATGCATATTTGTAAGGAAAAAGTCAGAGAAATTTTGAAGTATAAGATAAGATATAAGAATAGAATATGTATATTATTTAATATGTGTGATTACTTTCGATGCTATAAGTCACGCTGAATTTTAGAATTGTATCTAGCATATGTTACTTCTATCGGACAGCATGAGGTACTGTAAATATCTCAGTAAAATCTGTTTAGCGGGTTTTGACTCTTCAAACAAAACTTTTTTATTCTATATATGTATGTAGATTATTTAAGTACAACGGGAAGTGCATTTATCTCCATACGTACAGCGCTCATTTTTGAATGGATGATGTGTATATACGCCTACGTTATTCAGACAGAATTTGAAGACAGTATCTGTAACCGTTCTTAAGATATACCCATATTACATGTTCAGAAATTTTGAGGTACGTCCACTCTTCATCCACGCGGAATTTTTAAAGTTTATCTAGCCTATGTTACTTTCAGCGCATGCCATGACATACTGTGTAAATTTCATTAATATCTGTTCAGCGGTTTTTGCGTCTATCGGTAACATACAAACAAACATTTTTTTTCTATTTTATAAAATGGTTTTCAATGCAATGACAATCCAATTGATTGTAGAAAATTAACATACATACATATTTGTAGAATTTTCCATAATTGACAATTACTTAAAGATATTATATGCTGCCAATTTTCGCCCAAAATATGTCCAAAAAGAACTACGAAGAGATGAAACCATAAAGGTTTGATATAAAATGTGTGGAAATGCTAATATCTTTCAATATATATTTTGCAACATTTTCGCGGAATTTTCTCAAAAAGTTCTTTCATTAAAATCTTTCCACTTCAATTACAAACTACTAATAGAAACTTTAAGTCAAATCGGTCCAGCCGTTTCTTCTAAATATTTTTTGCAAGATTTTCGCGGATTATTCTCAAAATTTTCTTTCATAAAAACCTTCCCACTGTGATTACCGACAACTGAAAGAAATTTTGAGTCAAATCGGTCCAGCCGTTCTCAATTGATGCGTTAGTATACATTTCTTTGTCTCCATTTTTATACAGTGAGTGTAAAAAGTATTTTGCCTCAATAAAAATTTGAAAGAATTCTAATATATACGTCTGAAGCCAGCAAACTAAAGATGTAAAATGACTTATGTATGATGGAGTACATTTGTGGACATATTTAGATCGTATTTCTGCAAGAATCACAGCGAAAGACCTATTGGTCTCGAAGATATCGGCCGAAATATATAATAATCCAAAAATGTTTATCACAAAAAAGTATTTTGCTTTTTATTATTATTTTAGAAAAAATTGTTACATTGGACACGTTTGGTCTTTTTATAGTTACAATTGCGGTTAACCACATACTATAAGCGATTTGACCACGATTTCATTACATCACGGCATTTTTTCGTGGGTATTTTCTCACATTTACATTCAATACATTCTCCATCAGTATTTCATTTAATATTTGGTATTTTCTCGTCCTAATCTTAAGATGAGAGTATTAAACATAGTCATTGGGGCTTCAAAACATCCCAAATATGTTTAGAATAATAAAGAAGAGGTTTTGCAAAATATAACGCGAGGACAGAACCTTAAAAACTATAAAAACCAAAATCCGACAAACAAATTATTTAAAAAAAATTCGCGAAACTCAAATTTTTTGACTTCGAAATTTGTATGGTCCAGTAATATTGATCTAGGAACCAATATATGAAATGCAAATACCAATAAGTGGGTCAGATTCAAAGATATGAACAGTTCTAAAGCAATAGTAATAAAAACCAATACATGAAGTTGGGATAAAACATCATTATTCGTCAAATCCTATTGTCTTTTGAAAAACTCTGGTTGCTGGTGGCGAATACGCATTCTATATTTTATCTCCGATTAACACCATCAGTTGCGAATAAAATGCAGTAGGGAATAAACGGGTCGATGTATTTTTTTTCGAAATAAGATGTATTTCTATTGCCAGAAAACCGTCCATATATTTGAATCTGACCTCCTTATCGCTATTTTCATCGTATATTTTGGTTCCTAGATCAATAAAAATGAACCATAAAGTTTTCGAAGTTAGAAAAATGGGGTTTCGCGATATTTTTTTAAATAATTTCTTTGTCGGATTTTGGTTTTAATAGTTTTTAAGGTCCTGTCCTCGCGATATATTTTGTAAAACCTCCTTTTTATTATTCTTAACATATTTGGGGTGTTTTGAAGCCCCGACGGCTATATTTAATGCTCTGATTTTGAGATTAGGACGAGAAATTTCCAAATATTGAATTAAATGTTGCTGCAGAATGTATTGAACGTAAATGTGAGAAAATACTCGCGAAAAATGCCGTCGTTTATTGGAATCGTTGCCAAATCGCTTATAGTATGTCGTTACCCGCAATGGTAACCACAAAAAGACCAAACGTGTTCTATGTAACAATTTTTTCTAAAATAATAATAAAAAGCAAAATACTTTTTTGTGATAAACATTTTTGGATTATTATATATTTCGGCCGATATCTTCGAGACCAATAGGTCTTTCGCAGTGATTCTTGCAGAAATACGATCTAAATATGTCCACAAACATACTCCATTATACATAATTCATTTTACATCTTTAGTTTGCTGGCTTTAGGCGTATATATTGGATTTTTTTTTTTAAATTTTTATTGAGGCAAAATATATATTACACTCACTGTATATATAGATTGGTATTATTTTTCAGTTTGTTCAGTTCTGTAAGAGATATGGATTCGACGAACTTAGGTAGTACGGTGGCACAAAACATTTTGTCAAGATAGGGGAGTTGAATATTTTTATACGCCTCGTAGGTAACGTTCTTAAAACCAAACGAGTATTTGAGTTCTATCAAGTCCCTGCTTTGCAAAAAGTGTAAAAAATTACTTACTTGTTGTCATCCAATTCATATTTCTCCCAAAGAAATTTCTGAAGACAACGTTAGTCTTTATTTTGCCACTATTGCTCTTAACATGGTGAACCATATTTCATTTCAGAACACAATTCTACTACTTTATGCCACGAATGGCAATTTATTTGTACATACATCAAAATATTGTCCACCAATTGTTTGCAATATGAAAAGCCAATAAAATTTGTATATATAAATATACACGTGTGTCTAAAAGCTTCTATACTGAACACATGTAACCAACCGCACTCGCGGTTCAAGTGTTCCAATAAAAATCATGCAAGACGTTAAAAATGCCAACAACAAAAGGCAGGAAACGGTATATGGAATTTTATACCCTAAAAATATTTTTCCCGAAATGTATTATTGTTCCTGAGACTGACAAGTCATAAAATAAACAACTGTACTAGAAAAAATTAAAGAAAAAATGTTTGAGGTTATTCTAGTAGTTATAACGCCAATACTGTTGTATTTGATTAGTAAACATAATCGGGTTACCGGGTTAAATTACTTTTTGAGAATTAATTTGATAATTTAACCCCACTGGGTTAACGATCGGTTATAATTTTTTATACCCTTCACCCCACTGTGGTACAGGGTATTACATCTTTGTGCATATGTTTGTAACAGGCGAAAGGAATCGAGATATACCCATGGTTCCTTTTGAGAATATGCATAGAATCACTTTCCGGCCGTCCGTCCATGTATTTTTGTGAACAAAGTACAGGTCATATTTGTGATCCGATTTGGATGAAATTTGGCACATGTCATATAATTGGCCCAAGGACGAACCCTATTGAAATTGGAGAAAATCGGTTCAGATTTAGATATAGCTCCCATATATAGTTTCGTCCGATTGCCAAGTTTCGCTGAAATCGATCCAGATTTATTATAGCTCCCATATATAGTTTCGTCCGACTTTATGTAAATGGTGCACCAAACTCCCAATATTGGTCCGATTTAAACAAAATTTTGCACAGCGTACTGAATTCAGTCCAGTTTGAAATCTATGAAGTTTTCCTTGAAATCGGTCCAGATATATATATATATATATATATTTGTCCGATTGTGACAAAACTTTGAACAGCATACTGAATTGGTTCAGATTTACATATATCTCCAATACAAAATTTTGCCGGACTACATAAAAATGTTACTCTAACGATACACTAATTCACTATATTGATTTAGCCATGTACGTATGTCGTTGAAACCCAGCTGCGGTAATCCGATTGTTAGTTCTAAGTAGAAACAAAACTTAGCAAATTTAACTCAATAATGTGGAACAGAAGCGTACTCGAAGTAATAAAGATCCATGTTTTCTTGTTTAGTATTAAAATTGGAATTGATGCATGGTAGCCCATTTTGTAGTCATCTCTAACGTTTCTATTATATACCTATTTTCCGTATTAAATATTACATCCTCGAATAGATTTCGCTATTAATTATTTAATTTAACAATTCATGAAGGATTATCATATGAAGTAAAAATCGAAATTAGTTCGAATGAAACCAATATAAAATCCGTACCTCATGCAATTCATTTCATTTCCATATTTATAAATGTAATTATGAAAAATTAAATTTGTATGGCATCCCAAAAAAAAACAACAAATAAATACTTTGTACAGAAAATATCAATGCAGTCATTTAACGTGGGATACTTCGTCGCATTGCAATTCATTTTGCCTATTTTGTTGCAATATTTGAGAACAATTATTACGGTCATTTGCCTTTTTCATAGATTTGTTGCTGGAGTCATTGAAAATATTTGCGAATAATTTCGTTATCGTATTATTGAAAACAATTGCAAAGATAAAAATTGTGAATGAAATTGCATTGAATCAATGTTTGCATTTTACAAAAAAATATGAAATAGAATCGTGAATGGCAAACGTTATAAATATTATTTTTGAAACAAACATTACACAAATGTGTTTGTATGCAGATGTGCATATGTGAAATATAGAGATAGCTACACAAACAGAACTATGTTTGGCCAAAAAAAGTTCTGTAATAATACAAACGTTGTTTGCAGATCGCAATCATTTATTTGCTCATCATCAACATTTTCAGTTAAATTTTGCGCGCTGAAATGTATGAAAAATGGTTGAAATATTTAAAGAATTCAGAACACCTTTTGTGGATATTGTACCAGTAGAATTTATTTAAAAACTACAGTCATTATATATTCGTTTATATGAAAACGTTGACGTTTCAATGTGATTAACATGGTTCATGGCAGCTATAATAGAGAGAATCTAAATAGACAATTATTAGTTCGATCGATTAGGTAATTAATTCAATACCCCAAATTATTTTAAAAATCTAAAACTACAAACGGAATTTATCAAAAAAAATAATAAAAAAATAAACATCTAGCCGATTTTTCAAATATACTATACTTTCTAGCAATAGAACCAATCATTTCAAATTTTTACGATTTTCAACCGGCTGGCAAATGAGCACATATTATGTTAAAGACTTGTAACTTCGCATACATGTATTTGATCACTCAAAGAAGAAGAAAATAAATTCACAAAGTATTGTTTTTATTTTTTATAATTAAAGGAAGTACTTCTTTTCGACGGCGGGTATGATTGCCGATCACTGGAACATGGGAATTTCAAAATTCTAGGATTATTGATTTCGCTTGAAAAAAGAGTTCAAGAGTTTTTGCGATTTTTTATATTGTGCATATGTGAAATATAGAGACAGGCAAGAAAAAAAGTTCTGTAATAATACAAACGTTGTTTGCAATCATTTATTTGCTCATCATCAACATTTTCAGTTAAATTTTGCGCACTCATATAAATGAAAAATGGTTAAAATAATTAAAGAATTCAGAACACTTAATGTGAATATTGTACCAGTATTTGAGAGAGGGTGATTTTACCCGTTTGCCTTTCTCCTCTTTAGACAGTGATATAATTTTTTTCGAAGATTTCAAAGAGGTTTTAGGAGACTCGTCATCGTCTAAATCTAAATCCCTGGGCTCAAGTTTCTTTTTACCCAACCATTTACTCATTTTTTGGAACAGAGAAGGTGGGGTAATCAAAACTAATAGGGAATATTTTAGAAAATGAAATACATATAACGTACAAGCTAGCAACTGTAGTATGATTCCAAATTAATTATTTTACCAATTTAATGAAGTTTAGGATATATACATATACTCCTCTAATAAAATTATTTTTGATGTCATAGAACTGGTACACTAAAGACCCTAAGTTTGACCAATTGATATAAAACTTCGCATAGATTTCGGAATGACATATATATTATTTGATTTATAGCTATATAGCACAACTATATTGTTCATTCGTTTCATGCCAATGGCCCTCCAATGATCTTTTTATCGAGCGGATATTGTATACATACAATCCAAATCATATATGATGACATTTGTTAAGCTTGATTTTAATCGGTATATATATATATATATATAATACTATCTGACATTAATAAGTATCAATATTTATTTTGTTATTTGCGAATCAACAATTCCGAAACGACACCTCAACCAGTACATAGGGAACTTTAAATATAGGGATATTTGAAAGGATATTGTTGGCCAAGTTAGGTGACTGTTTATTTGTGTTTCCTTTCAAGATAATACCTCTTTGTCTTTATTTTATTGGACATATAATGCAAATGTCAACCAAAATCAGCAACAAGATATTGTTCAAATAAACCGAATTATTTGTTGCACCCAGTCAATTGCAAAATGTCCACAATACAATAACAAAAATGAAATAAAAAAAGTATGTCCATTCTACTTTGCGAGGAAAATGCCACGTCCAGTGGACTCCATACACAAATGAAACTGGAGTACTGCTGCAACCGGAAATAGAATTTCTGGAGTCAAAGAGGGGTGAAGTGAAGTGGGAAGCTTGACAATAAAACCATCGACAATAAAATAAATTGGGTTCTCATGCAAAATGCACTCAAGTGTTTTGTTTCACTTGTCGATGGCTGCTTAAAGTGAAACGTTCACAATGATGTCATGGTCAGAAGAGCAAGAAGTAACAGCGGACGTATCGAGTCCTCTTACACTCTGGGGCATTTGCTTTTTTCAAATAATGCTTATATTTTTATTGACTTTGGAAAAATAAGTTTGAGGCTCTTATTGGCATGAATCAAGGAAGAGAACACCACTTAAATAATACTCCATACAACCAATCTGGTTGCATGGTGTTACCTAAAGTAGTACCAAAGAGTCTTGTATGGTATGCCCAACAAAAGTGCCAACTACTTAGAATATTGAGGTCATTACTCGAAGTCTTTGGATGGAAATTCAGCAAGAATATGAAGTTTTTATTTTCACAGAGTTGTACATTTGATATTAAAATATTAAACAACAAGTGTGATCAATTTTTACCAATGGTAACAAAAGGTGTACACTCCCTTAAAACGTTCTGTCCACAGCAACAAAGGGTCCTTATATTTTGAGAGATTAAGTTTAATACTGGATCATTAATACAATCGCTTGCTTAATGAGAAGAGTTTATGAACTAAATAACTGAGACATTCCCACATCGCACAACATTGACAACATCTTATCTGACCTATTTCACAGCGAGTTGATTTTTTCCCTTTTCAATTCAGTGACATACTTTGGAAAATATTAGTTTTTATTATTTATTTGTGTGTCCCATTACTAAATAATATCTCAAAAAAAAAGCATTTTCTTCATTTCTTTCCTTCACACCGAATTCCATATGCAAGTGTAACTCAAACTTTTTGATTTAATTAAAAGTTGTTTCCGTTTACGGGTAATGATTACTTTTTCATCAACTTTATTTGGACAGATCCAATATCAACAGTCAAAGTTGTGTCAAGTTTCCTGTACCAGTTATTCCTGACTTCAAGTGAAATGCTACTGCCTGGTGCTGCCAGAGGGTACTATTTGCCGCTACAGGCAATAAAAGTTTGCGTCGTACCGAGAAACCACAAATGACTGTTATAATTGCCAAAATAGAATGTGTAAAATTGTTCAAATGTCGAATCATTATATTTGATGGCCGAAATACGTGTTTATGCTTAATAGTCGAACTTTAGTTACGAGTTTAAAAGAGCGACAAATGTTTGGCAATGACAATTGAGAGTTATTATTGACAGTTTGGAATATACATAAAATGGTCCAAATACATATGGCCAAAATTCGCCTACGAATTGTTGATAATAGTGTTTGGATGCAAATGATTTATGTAGTGAACTACTGCATTTTTGTAAATTATTAATATCTTATGAGATGGTTGAGACTAAAATTTTAATTAAACAAATAAAAATGTAATACAATTGCCCTTAACCATTAGCTGGACATTCAAATACCTAAAATCGATCGGGACATTTATATGGGGCTATGGTAAAGTAAATTGCTGCCTCTGATGTTGTAAAAATTCGCTAAAGCATACTGAAAATGAAATGAAAATGGGTTAAGATTGAAAAAAAAGTCTGAAATCCTTTAAATACCGAAAATTGAGGCACTGTTATATGGAAGATTTGACACAAAATGAGAACCCAAAATAATTACCAATATTTTTATATTTTAGCAGGGAGATTTTCTATCCAAAAAGTGATGCCGCTGTGCTACAACATGCCGAATGTCGTGTGTCAAGTTTGCTCTAAATAGGTGCTTATTTCCATATAAACCCCATGCAAAATATTGTTCGATTTCAGACAAATGATAACCATTTCATCTTGCCGATTGACATGAAATTTAGCAATGATTGCAGATGGACAAGTGTATGGAAATCAGTTCATATATAAATATAGTCCGTGCGATTTTGGTATTTCCTTTTGTTTAATTTAGATTTGTATAAAATACTACATTTTATTGACCCCTGGTTTGATCCTTAATTATTCGTTAAAACGTACGCGCTATGGTTTATTGCAACCTTGAATTAGCGCCGTTGACATTTTAACGAGTAATTACTTGTCACTTGCTTTGTCGGCTCCTTAACCCTTTGTGGCCCAATGTTGCCCACAGGCAACAAAATGTTTTAGAGCTTATATTTTATATGCAGCTAGTAGATATGTAGGGGAGAGGGGGGCACCTTTGAACACTTTTTGCTTTCAAGCCTTATAAATTTTTTTATTTTATAATTTTTGGTTTCTTATAAATTTTAACTAATAGGTACATATGTAACCTTTAAAATGAATATACATATGACATACTATAAGCTTTATAAATATATTTTATTACTGTTTTAATGGACGAACTCAATGTGTTTGCCCCCACAGGGGGGTAAACAGGGGTTGGCATTTTTGAACGACATGGTTTTTTACAGTGCTTATGTTCAAATATGTATGTATTTTATTCATACATATCAGAAATGCATGAATTCATTAAAAAATATATAAAAAATGTTCAAAATTTAAAAAATTTTGATAAAAAGTTATTAAAACATAAAATGACTTAAAAACAAAAATTAATATGGTGAAAAATACAGTTCATTTCGTAATCTTATTAGCCCATTTGAAATTTTGAGAAATCGAAGCCAAAAGTTAAAAACTTTTTTTTTAACTCGAGTTTAATGGGCATGTTCAAAGGTGCCCCACCCATGGCATTTTACGGAAATTTAAAATAACTTTTTTGTACTAAATATATATAAAAAAAAATTACATTAGTTATGTTTGAAATGATTGTTGGAATGCAAACAATTTTTTTGACGAAAGAAAACTATCACAGAATTCTTCCTGCGTCCTTAGAACCAAATGAATAAAAGTTTACAATGACACTGAGAAAACATGGTCACCCATGCACAATTTTTCGACAATTGAAAATGCAAGCCAAAGTGTTTTACGCATATAGAGAACAAGATTGCCATATACAAAAATGTGGTTGCGGATCGGAAAAATATTAAACCAAGATTTTATGTGCGCTGTTCAAAGGTGCCCCACGTTCAAAGGTGCCCCCCTCTCCCCTATTATTTGGATTTCATTTGTCAAGACCTGATTATGGACGACACATATCAAAAGAAAAATTCAAAATGTTGGTAAAGTTATGAGCTTTTCAATATAGAGAAGAGGGTAAATTTGTGTACAGTACTAATTTGTGTATACAGTCCAAATTATTTAAATCGCTTCGTATTCAAATTGTACAAATTCTACCCTCAGAATTATTTTTTTATTCTTGTAAAATTGAATATAGAGAATAATTTAAAATGATTTTTCTCATGATTTTGCATTTGGTTTTTTTGATATTGGACTTTAATTTTTCCGAAATAATGTACTGTATCTCTCGAATGCAAGGATATATCGATGTCAAATTTTGTGCATATCCTATTTAGGATAGTTGCATTAAATCTGTGAACAGAAATTTGTTCTAAGGTTGCGGAAAAAATTCGGGGCTCAAAGGGTTAAAGCGTCAAGGAGTACCAAACTGTCATTCGGACAGAAAGCACGCATATTGTTGCGCACAGGCATATCGTAGCCAAAAGGTAATATTGTTACCACTACTCAATCTACTAATAAACCACTGAATATTATTATAAAAACTCTTGTGGTTTTTATCTTGTTTACTATGACGGCTCTCTTTACGTAAACCCCTCCCATACGGTCCACTGCTCGACGCATTCGGCGTAAACACCTTTCCTTATCGGTTTTATATAAACCTATTAATATACCAGTAAGGAAAGTAGTAAAGTCGGACGCGGCCGACTATATGATACCCTTCACCACTATGGGTATATTAAACAGGACTATTAGCATGAAATTGGATGAAATAAAATATGTGATATTTATCTAAATGCGAATCTACGTAGATCTATCCATAAAGTATGTAAATCGACTTCAAACAAATATAAATGGGTCATCCGTTGGGCTATGTCTGTACTTCTAGAAAACGCAACTACATAATTCTATGCTCAATTTTGTACGTTGTGCAAAATTTGATGTCAAACTGACTAACATGAGGAGTTTGATGCCCAATTTACTTGAAATCGGGCGAAAATATATATGGAAGCTCTATCCAAATATTAAGCGATTTCAAACAAACTTGTCACAGGATAGGTTATACTAATTTCAGAACGTTTTGTTCTTATTGGTTCTTGGTGCGTCAATTACTTAAAATCAATCTATAATAAAAGGGAGCTATATGTAAATCTTGACCTATTTTCACGAAACTTGGCAGACATCATTCTAGACTCAATTCAGTACGTTATGCCAAATTTCGTGCAAATCGAAGGATATATAGGGACTTTGGTGCACCATTTACATGAAATCGGACGAACTATATATGGGAGCTATATGTAAATCTTGACCTATTTTCACGAAACTTGGCAGACATCATTCTAGACTCAATTCAGTACGGTATGCCAAATTTCGTGGAAATCGTAGGATATATAGGGACTTTGGTGTACCATTTACATGAAATCGGACGAAACTATATATGGGAGACATATGTAAATCTTGACCTATTTTCACGAAACTTGGCAGACATCATTCTAGGCCTAAATTATTAGGCTGTACCAAATTTCGTGCAAATCAAAAGATATATAGGGACTTTGGGGCACCATTTACATGAAATCGGACGAAACTATATAAGGAAGATATATCTAAATCAGGACCGATTTTCATGAAACTTGGCAGACATCATTCTGGGCTCAATTAAGTACGTTATGCCACATTTCGTGCAAATCGAAGGATATATAGGGACTTTGGTGCACCATTTACATGTAATCGGACGAAACTATATATGGGAGCTATATCTAAATCTAGACCGATTTTCTCGAAACTTGGCAGACACCCTTCTAGGCTCAATTCAGTACTTTATGCCAAATTTCGTGCAAATCGAAAGATATATAGGGACTTTAGAGCACCATTTACATGAAATCGGACGAAACTATATATGGGAGCTATATCTAAATTTGGACAGATTTTCTCGAAACTTGGCAGACATCACTCTAGGCTTAATTCAGTGCGTTATGCCAAATTTCATGCAAATCAAAAGATATATAGGGACTTTGGGGCACCATTTACATGAAATCGGACGAAACTAAATATGGGAGCTATATCTAAATCTGGACCGATTTTCTCGAAAATTGGCAGACTTCATTATAGGCCTAAATGATTAGCCTGTACCAAATTTCGTGCAAATCGAAAGATATATAGGGACCGTTTACATTAAATCGGTTAAATATATATGGGAGTTATATCTAAATCTGAACCGATTTTTCCCAATTTCAATAGGGTTCGTCCTTGGGCCGAATAAGTGACCTATGCCAAATTTCATCCAATTCGGATCATAAATGCGACCTGTACTTTGTTTACAATTTAACATGGACAGACAGACAGACGGACGGACGGACGGACTTGCATAAATCGACTCAGAAAGTGATTCTATGCATATTCTCAAAAGGAACCATGGGTCTATCTCGATTATTTTTGCCTGTTACAAACATATGCACAAAGACATAATACCCTGTACCACAGTGTGGTGAAGGGTATAATTAATAACGTAAAATAATTGACTGTCTTACTCACTAACTTAACGATTCATCAACGCCCAGACAAAATGGCTGAAGCTAGAATCACTCTTAACCCGAAGGTGTCTGATAAGACCGGGTTTTGGAAATTTGTGCCAGAACGGCATTTGTATTTGGCGAATCGATAGATCTAGAACTTTTAAATTTGGAGTGAGGGTCACCAATGGAGTGGAGGATAGATGTACGAAAGAGTTTTTGGAATTTCAAACTAAAAGTATTCGAAAAGTAGTAAAATTTACTAAATATAGTACATATTAGTAGCATGTGAACGGATAGAGCAAAAAACATGAACATGAGAGTGTATACTCAAGTAATGTATACCCACGAAATTTACTGAAGGGTACTAAATTTGGAGCAATTTGAAATTAGAAGGAACGAATGGAGCTGAAATCCTGAAATTTGAAACTAACATTACCATCGAAGCGTAGGATTGGGAATGTAGGTACTTTTGGCAATTTGTATTCATGTTTACGAAAAGTACTAAATTGTACTATATTTGGTACAATTTGTATTTGGGTTAACCCTCAGAGCTGGAAAACTGAAATTTACATGGTAGAATTGAAGTGTGGAAATACGTCCTTATGTGTACTAAATGGTACTAATTTGCATCAATTTTAATTTTGGGTGAACCGAAGGAACATTGACATGAAACAGATGATTTTATCTATAAGTGAACCGACTAATATCAATCCATACACATGCCTTTCTGCAACCTATGCTAAATTCCATTTCAATCGGGTAGATTTAGAGTCGTTTGCGTATAATTGGACACATATATGTAAATCGATTAATAGAAAACTTAATACGCGCTATTTGTCATACCGCACTTTTCAAAATATATTCTCAATCAGAAACCCGTTCGAAATATATATGAAAGATATGTCTGAATCTACACCAATTAAAAAACGCAATAACATCATTCTAGTCTCAATTTGATTCGTAGTGCAAAATTTCGTGGTGTCGATTGGACAAACATTAGGAAGCTATATCTAAATTTAAAGCGATTTCAACGAAATTTGTAGAGATTAATTTATATTAACTTCAGTTCATTATACAAATTTGTCTGCCAATTGGATAAACGTTGGGTGTTTAGTGCACAATTCACATTAAATCGGAAGAAAATTATATGGGAGCTGTATCTGAATTTGCACCGATTTTCAGGTAACTTAACTCAGATCATTCTAGATTTAACCCTTTCAGTGTCAAAAAAAAAATTGGTCGGAATAAAAATCTAAAATTTTGTATTTATGATCACATAAACGCACAGAGTTTAGTAAAAATAGCAATTTTTATTTTAAACCTCGGACAGGTTCGTCTGTCTTTCAGCAAAAACAAAAACATCAATAGTAACGGTACATAGGATAACAGAAAAATCGCAAAGAAAGAGAGTACTTTTAAATGTCGAATATATTCGACAAAAACACTGAAAGGGTTAATTCAGTACGCTGTGCCAAATTTCGCGCAAATCGAAAGATATATAGGGACTTTGGTGCACCATTTACATTAAATCGGATGGGAGCTAAATCTGAAGCAATTTTCGCGAAACACACATCATTCTAGACTTAATTCAGTACGCTGTTCCAAATTTCGTGTAAATCAAAAGATATATAGGAACTTTAGTGCACCATTTACATTAAATAGGACTGAAATATATTGGAGCTATATCTAAATCTGAACCGATTTTCCCCATTTCAATAGGGTTCGATAATGGTTGTACAAAAGGTTCGGCGTGGACAAACTTAAGGCCTAGTTGTAATTTTATACTGTTATAGTATATTCATATATGATAAATGTGCCATGATAAATAATTTATTCCAGGTAAATGAACTTTAAATATTTTCCTTCAATATTTCCCTGAAATATTTATTAGCATTTTGATTCCCACAAATTATGTGTATAGCCGAAACGTTGTGTTGAAAATACCGACCTGGCATTGCCTGAACATCTACAACCATAATGGATATTTGTAATAAAACTCTTGTTGATTGGACACTAAAAAGTATGTGTTAAATGTAAATTCCAAAGTTAAATAGATGTATGTGCAAAAGTTTCATTTATTGCCAAATATGAATTATATTGAAAAATTTTCACACACACACACACACACACACAAATATGGAAGGTATTTGTATGTTGCGTGTAAATGTGCGTGTACGAACAGTTTCAGCTTCTACAAGGTAGCAGCATTTTTCAAAAATTTATTTGGGTAGAAAAATATAACACTGAAATGAAAACACGTGGCTTGTCTAAGCTTTCAACTTCACCATGAATATTTATTTACGGACGAACGATATAAATAACAAAGAATTTGATGCCTGAAACCAGAAAAACCGCAAGGAAATAAATACAATAACTTTTACGGTAATAAATTCTTAAATATGTTGCGGTGTAATATTGATCGATTTTATTCACTTTGACGTTCACTGAGAAACATACGACGGCCTATTGTCACATAAAGTAGAAAATTTATCAAATGAATGAGTTATTCAATAAGAAAAAACAATATTCCGTAATAGTGTGTAGTAATTTAACATATTGTGGTTTTTTTGTATTAGATGCTATGAATAATTACAAGTTTGTTTGCCATTTAATTTCGCATACGATATAATGCTGAGTTATAGCTATGAATTTGTTGACATACAATCCATAGAAATATGAAACTCTAAAAGAAATGGATAGAACATCGGTTCTTATTGTACAGAAAATTATCGATCCTATACGTATAAAAAAATTAAATGTCAATATTGAACATAGACAATATTTTTAAATTTGACAAGTGGGGCACTTAAGAAAGCACTTTAATTTTGTATAGCATGGTTAACCTCAATTTGATTGTGGAATGATTTTTACACACTGTGCATTTTCTCCTCGTGCTATTTTATTTTTTTTTAATAAGACTGACCATAATATGCCAAGTTTAATTTAGCTCTCGATAACAAATCCTTACAACAAAGTAATACAATTTGTCACAGACTAATCTCCCACGTGGACTTTTCCAAAAACAAATAGAGGAATGAAAAATAAAATATTTGCCAATTTTGTTTAAAAATATGCACTGGAGATATTGCTTATCATCATGGCAAGTAGATAACATAGTGATGTCTTTATTGTTCACAATGCCTTCCCCCTATTGTCAAGCCTACCATCAGCAGTTGACAACATTAAACATATGAACTTAAAACAGATTGTACTTCCAGCTACACATTTTAAAAAGCCAATTAAATAAAAGTGACAACTTAAAACATGTTGTACTTCTTTTCCCATTAATAGTCAACTTCGTTCGGTTAAAGACCCTTAAGTGTTTCCATTTTCACTCATTCAGATTTCCATCCACCAAAAAGGCAGTCAATTTTGTGTTGTGGAAATAGAACGGCGACAGTGTTGTAAGGTGATGGTGGTGTTGCTGCTAGAAGGCAATATAGTCAGTCGAGCGAATTTTGTAACCAATTGTGTTAAATGATTCTTTAATTATTGTCTTCATTAAAACGCCATGAAACATTCACAGAAGTGTTTACTTTTAGCACTTTTTCGTTTTAAGAATTAATTTGAACGCATTGTAACCACAGCACATTGAGCAAAAATGATGCGACAGTAAATAATTGGACAAAAAGTAACTTAAAAAAGAGGTAGAGGAAGCATTTGTAGATGATACCTACTTGTAGTTGTTGCAAAGAATGTAAATTTATTGTAATTAATATTTTCTAATTTGGCATTCCTTGATTAGACTAATAAGTATATACTAGTTACGTTTCACGGACTAAGCGTTTGTTGGCTATGTATTGCCAATAAATTGGAATAAAAATTAATTTTTGGAAAACAAATATAAACGGTCTATTAAAAAATAACAGATATTTTAATTCATGATGCACTACACAATTGTAGACGAAGACAACGGTGCGTAAAACGTTCGTCTGAACGTTTCCATTGAGATGTTTGGACTTTCGTCACCAGTTATGACCTACGCTTCCGCACTTCCATGCCTAAATCATCCGTAAAACTTGTGTGAATTTTTTAGAGCGAAAGATCATTCATGTAATGTTTTTATTTATTTCTCTTCGTAATGAGCTACATAATTCCTGATTTATTCCTTTTAAAGGTGGGCAATATTGCTCACTATTTAATATAGATCTCTGGAAACGGATAGTTGAGTACCAGGGCGTATGAGTAGAAGCGTACAATTATACGTATACGCCACCTTATACAAAATTAAGGTCACTTTTTCACCAAAGCTTTAGCCGGAGGAAGCAAGTGAAAGTGCTGTTAAGTTCCAGGACGGACCAAAGTAAGTGCAGGATGCACCAAACTTTTTATAACCTCAACCATGAGGTGTTCATTTAAAATACCTGTAATCGTTTGGGACCTTAGAGATATGACGGGTTATGCCATGGTAATTTTCTGTACAAAGGCCCAATGAGATACAAATAAGAGTCCATTCGGTTGAAAAAAATGAGCCGATAATCCCCAAAATACCGTATAATATGGTCACGACATTAGGAGTTATCCAAACATTGGACCAATATTAATGTGTATTCAAAATGCCATATTACATCAAATTCGGTTTAAAGCTTGCTTCGTGGCTATCATAAAAAATGAACCCATTTTGGCAATTTGTTGCAGGAAGATTTGGTACCCAATGATAATCTAAAATGGGGAATATAATTATATGAAGGATATCCTAAAAAGTGTACCCTCGTGGATACAAAATGCAGAATTTTGAGGATATCGCTATAAAGATAGACTGACATAAATAAATGGACATGCAATTTTAATTTGATCAAGCATATATGTATATATCTTATGGGTTCTCCGGTGAACACTTCGAGTTCTTGCAAGCTGTATGACAAATTTAATATACACTCCACCGTATGGTGGAGGGTATAAATATTTTAATAAAAAGTTTGAAACGTTTTGTTCTAACCGGAAGTTATCATTTTTTTTTTTTTTAATTTTTAATTAGAACCCCTCATTGAAATATTATTGATGGCAGATAGGCCAGACACATATTCTAATGCACAGTACAAACTCTGCAAGGAAAATATATTTACCATTACATTTTCCCTACATTTTCCATTGTTCAGCTTCCTTAGCAAACATCTCAATAACAATGATGAACTAGTTTACACAAATCATTTCCATTTCATCCGTAAGGAATGGAAATTACAAACCGTAATCCGTTTTTTTACCAGACGTTTGATCATTGTCTACATATCAGGAGGTTTTCATTTCCATCAGATAATTGAATGCTCTCTGGAATTGTGGCTTGGAAATGTTCTTCAATTTTGTGCTGCATTTAATTTGATTGAATGAAGTTTCCGGGAAGATTTCATTTTTTGCTATGCACACACACATTGTCATAAAGGTGTATTGGTGTATTACTAAGTAATATTTTGGCAATTTTTATGTTTCGAAATATATTTAAAAATTTTAAATGCTGTGTAACAAATGAACATATGTTTAAAGATTTGCTTCAACTAGAATGTGCATAATTATTACTAAAAACTATTATCCAATTAAATAGCCACAACGAAAATTGAGCTTCTATAAATTTAAAATAAGTAGCGGGTCTCGAAAAAAAAACATGTTGATTTTATTTTGCTGAGGACCATAAATTTTATTAACATCATTGTAAATTTTCAGCCACGATTTTTTGGTCCTCTGTTTAGATTTTCAGCATATGAAAAATAGGGTTGGATCTCTAAAGAAGAGCTTTGTCAAAACAAAGAACTATATGGACAATTTCCTGAGGGGGTGTTTTTCACTCACCAAGAACCCGGAATGTCAAATTGCAGTCACTCTGGTTGTATAATGAGCCAGCGATATTTTTAAGGGGGCTAAGTCATAGGAAGGCCAATTTACAGCTGAAAAAACGGCAGCCTTGAAATTGCCGAAATCATGGCAGTAGGGTTGGTATACCAAAACGTGGGGCAATATCAACTTATGTGCCAAATCTCAAAGGTCTATCGTAAAATTTGTAAATTTTACATCGTGATTTCAACAGTCAGATGCGCGGACTAGGTTGGTAACGTGGGGCAATATCAACTTATGTGCCATATTCCAAAGGTCTATCGTAAAATTTGTAAATGTTACATTGTTATTTCAGCAGTCAGATGTGCGGACCTTGTTAAATCGACATAGAATTTTATTCTGACTTAGAATATATATCATTGGGCCCCAATGAATATTTCCTCGCGTTGCAAATGGAATGAAAAATTTAATATACACTACACCTTATAGATGAGGGTTTAAAAAGGGATCGGTATATTTTAATTCATTCATGTGTTTAGTATTAAAACAGGCCGACGAAAAAGCTACATGTTTTGACGTCGGCCTCATATAAATGCCCGACCTAATTTGTTGGCATGATATGATGGTCCTATGCGCTTGGGCAACCGAAATATTTATAATTTGTTACTCCGGGTTATTGGTCGGTAAACAATCCATTGTCCAACAGAAGATGGTTTTTGAAAAGAAAAATTTAAAGAGACTCGGGTATGCCAAAGTATCAGGGCAGTCAAAAGAAGATTAAATATTTCCTACTAATATTTGTTTTGTATTCTTTGAAATAACATTTAAATTTGCCAGGAGTAAGGTATACTAAAAAATATTGAAAACGGTTAACGAAAATCTATGGAGTTGCAATGTATACGAAAAACACATACCCATATTATTAATTTTGTTTATATCTCTGTCCCTATTGTTTTATTAATTCGGCCTCAAACTCTGTGAATGTTGTTATCATTATTATTTACATTCTTTAAGGCTTGTAATTCTTGGAAATTTCTCAACAGCTTGCCTTCCTTAAAATAATTTATGCCTATAATCTTGAAATGATAAATGTAAAGACATTTTTAAGAATTACTCCCCTTTCCGTTGAAATGACCAGTTAGGATTACATAAATTTAGCTGTGACGAAATATTTATTTGTGGCTTATTATGCATAATAAATGCAGGGAAATTAATCATTGTTGTCTATGTAGCAAAAAAAGACAACAGATCCGTGACCTTTAGTTCGCGTAAACAACAACTAAAAAAAAACAAATTTTCAATAAGATAAATACAATCGAACAGTTTGTTAGAAATAGGCAAAGCAATGTCGTCAGATAAAACATACAGATTAAAACAAAAAACAAAAGGTTATCGTCAGTAATGAATTGTTCACCAAATAAATACATTTGATATATGTTCGTATTTATGTTTTACGCAAAAAGGCATCATGGTAAAATATAAGAATCCTTCATTTTGCCATCGCACTCCAAATATTTAACTAGTAGATAAAAATATTGCTATACAGTTTTCATTTCTGATAAAAATAATAAACTCCACTTCTTTTTTATCAAACGACAGTAGTTGAGACAGAGTTTACACATTCCACATGGGCAAAGGAAAAGATATGAAGTTGGCCTTTGCCCTAGTGAACTATCCAAAAATTTGAATTACCGCAGCTAATATAAATACTGGTCTTGTTGGTCAACATCGGTTTGAAAATATAAATGTATGTACTCGTATTTGGAAACCTATTGAAGTT
The DNA here is from genome assembly GCF_032173495.1 of Musca vetustissima. Classification (NCBI taxonomy): domain Eukaryota; kingdom Metazoa; phylum Arthropoda; class Insecta; order Diptera; family Muscidae; genus Musca; species Musca vetustissima. The sequence goes on from NW_026884542.1 coordinate 352,034, forward strand.
CTCCATATACTCGTGAAGTGGTGGTCAGTTTTATATGGCAAATACAAGTATGCAGTGGTCAACCATATGCAAGGATTCACATGACATCCTCATACTCTCAGCGAGCAGCTGGGATGCAGATGAAGTTTATTTGAGGTAGCCTAATAAAAACACTATATACGTGTGCCATTTTTTATTTCATATATTTAACGCATGTGTGTTAAATTGACTATTTATGTTTGTATGCTGATGTCGGCAACTTTGAATTTTCAGACGCAACACCAGTTGATGCTTTGCAACTTTCCATGATTATGTTTCCAACCACAAACATTGGGTTAAATCGTTTGATTCTAAATATAATCATTAAGAAAACAAAATAACAAAATATTTATCGAGAAGTGGCAGATATGGGGATATAAAAAACGTTCGTCGGTAACAGGGATAATACGGTAAAATCCGTTGGAAACTTCTACAGAAGAATTTCACCCATTTTTGAACACAGTACATTTCACAGTTATGGACCAATAGCCACGGCATTTTGCATGTAGGTTCGATTCGTGTTCAAGAAAGACGCTTATTATTTTTGGTAATAATCGGTTAATATTTAGAGGATCAAATGGACCCAAAATAATCATGACTGTTTTGGTGAAGATTGGACAATTTTTAACGGGTCCAATAGATCAAGACATTGGTGTGACATAAATTGAAATTTATGGCGTATATATTTACCTTGTTATCCAAGAGGGGTGGTTGTCCATCAATGTATGATAATATATTGATGTAGTATATACTCGGATGTGGCATTGTACTCAAATATATACAGGTGTGTATGTGTTATAATATTCTTTAGTATTACCATTGCCACATGGGAAATCGAAAAGGTCGCACTCATCGCTTTGAAATTTTACATTAAGTTCATTAAGTTATGTTAAGTTACATTAAGTTAAGTTACATCAAGGACGACGCCTATAATTTTCGATGATGATCAGACGATATTTAGGTGATGAAATGGGCAGAAACCTTTTATTTTTGTCTGGTTTTCTAGTTTAATATAAGCCGATTTTACACACAGAAACGGATGTAGCCAACTAATTAGAGTGGATTTTTTGATAATGACCGATAAATAATTAGCGGGTCAAATGATCCATAATTTGAAAAAGATGCCAGTATTAGAAATAGTTGCAAATATCACAAAGTTAGATGTAGATATTAGATGTGTAGTGTATCATATGGTCGGTCCCGTCCGACTATGCTTCTCTGCTCACTGATTATTTTTAGGTTATCCAAACAATACGTATTTATTTCTATTTATCAAATTGCAAATTTTTGAATTTCAACTTTATTTTAATAAATTAGCAAAATAAGATAAATTAAATATAACATTATGTTCGACATGTCTGAAATTTGTATACACTACACCATAAGCAGGTCCTTTAAAATTCATAAAATATAATTGTATGTTGAAATATGGACACAAAGATATTCTCCCAGGAGGTGTCTTCTCTTTTTGAGAAATCGAAATACCAACTAGCGAAATACCAACTACGACTGGTAGAAGAAATATGTGTATGAACTTATGTTAGAGGATATAAAAATCTACACATTTATGTTAGAGGATATAAAAATCTAATCTATATAAAATATAGAACCTATATATAACCTATATAATATAAAACCTATATATTTCTAATGATAGTAAATGGCACAACCAACCCTAATATTTTTGTGTAAGTCAGGCGCACACTCATATCACATTTTTGGAAGGTTTCGTGAACCGCACTCTAGAACCCACAACCTTACATGTTTAGAATTGAAATTTTGTAAAAACAAATCATTGAAGTGGATCCACTTATTTTGATGAGTACTTGTTTGTCTGCACTTTTTTGGTCTTCAATCTATTTCGAATGATTTTAAAGACTTATTCGTTTAATATTGAAATATTTATTTTCAAGAATTAAAATACCACCAAAAATTGGCATTATCTATTCCCTTATAATGGCAAACGAAAAATTATTCTAGATATAAATTATTGCTAAACATTTGATTATATTTTCACTGGAAATTGGATTGTAAATAGTTTGTAAATGGCCAACACATGGAGCAATAACGTTATATTTCGAATACTCACAACTTTCCTTACAAATACAATTATCATTGTTTACGTTAAGATATGTTTTAACACGCGTATCATTACCAGCATTCGAACAAGTCGAATTTATTTCCCCGTACAAATGTTTGGATAGCACTCAAAGCAACCAATCGTCTGTAATACGCCGACCAGACTATCTTCATAGGTGCTTCAACAAATTGCTGTAAATCCACAAAAAGGTGAAATTAATATTCCGTCTCTTTTTGCTTTGGTACTAAATCTTTGTCGGAAATGTGAGCAAAAACTATGCAATTTTGCCAATTGCCATCTTGTGTGGCAATAATGCCTGCAAGGTTGTTAGACGTATTAGCAATTCGACAGACGATAACTTCTTCCTTTTTTATTTCACTTTCAATCCCGTTTAGTGCAGATGCTCCCAAAAGAGTGTGAACTCCATGCAAATACATATGCAAATGACTTGACATATTCAATCACTGCTGTCATGACAAGAGACACAAACATTTTAACAGGAATGAATTTGAATGCGGAAACTGTAGACGTGTCAAAGAATTTGTTCTCCTGAATGATTCTAAACCATTGAATCGAATAACAAAAAAAAGTGGTGTGCTTTATAACTGGACGTCATTGACCGGGAAAATATGAATTCCAAAATTGAGTAGTCTTTGTGTGCCTAGGAGTAACCTCAAGCTTTTTGAGATTTTTACAAACAATGGTGACGAACAGGAATTCAATTAGAAGATCTTGCCTATAATCAGTGTCAATTTCAGTCCACAAAGCATATTTGTTAACACATCTTACCCATAGTGCAATTATACAGAGTATTGTAAAGGGACCTACTAATTATTTATTTATTTTTTCTTTTTATGTTCCGTAAGAAAGTGTATTCTTTGCAATTATTTAGAAAAAAATTGTTATATAAAATCAGCAATGAAAGAATATATGTCGGGCGGGTCGAATATGTGGTATACTACAAATTGCAAATTTTAATGATGGTACATCATGAAATTGTAAGGAAATGAATATGAGAGCTAAATATAAATATGGACCAATTTTCGACAAATTACACTGTGCAGGAAGGACGAATTCGCCATAGGCCAAGTTTTCGACTCATGGCCTGATGATTTATTATTATTATTATTATTTTTTTTTGCTGACAACGCCCAAGTTAATGAAAAATAAATAAATACATGGTTAAAGTCATAAAAAGTCGTGACCTCCATGTGAATACAGTATCATTGTAAATAAAAAATTAAATACCAAATTACACGATGGGTAGAAAACAAGGCTACGAACATAGCAAACATTAGCGGGACGTCTGTATGTATTTACAAACATTGACCCTCAAAATACGTAACATTGGTGGGGCCTTTATATGGTGGCTATGTCGAATCAGGGGCTCCATTTTTTCCGCAGATGTATGCCAGCGTGCAAAACCCCAATGACAAATTCGGCTGAAACTCTCAAAATACCAAAAATTGCGCAGGAGGGTTATTCAAAACGTGGACATATAATGATCATTTTCTGTGTCCGAAATGCAAATTTATAACTTTTCCGTTGGAAAATGCGTCTACAATCCTCAAAATACCAAAAATTGGCAGGACCTTTATATGGAATCTATATCCAAGCGTGGATCGTTATAACCCATTTGCAAACATCCTAGGAGTAATATAAACTTCAGTACAAATGTCAAAGCTCTGTTTGTGATTTCCACAGATGGACATCTACATAGAATTTTATTCTGATTCAGAATATGCTTATGGGGTCTCCGACGAATCTTGGAACATTTGCATCACATCCTTCACGCTAAATATTAAAAATACCGAAATCGGTGAGCTCATATATTTCATTCTCGAACCTGACGCTTTACAAAATTTTGGCGTTCTATCTCGATTTGTTTAGAGGCTAGAGTGATTACAACCGACAGAAGGACATGGCTAAATCGTCATAGAATATTACGCTGATTAAGAATATATACTTTATTGGGTCAGAAATGATTATTTCGATTTACGACTATTGCACGCGTAACATGTCTTCAGTCAATACGTTTTGACCTCCAAATATTCTAATAATAGATTAGATCATCTATAAATTTGATGTTTAATAAGAAGTATTAAAAATATTTTACATACGCACATAGATATTTTCGTATATGAAGGTCATTACATTCATTGTTTAATGTGAATATTAAAATGGTATTACAATGATTTGTGTGACATATCCAACCATGACATTGCTTGGATTAGAATTTATGCTGTGTGGCAAACACTTTTGTATGGTCTTTGTTTGCGAATGGCTTGAATCTTGCCTATCATCAGTTTCACTTTGAAACAAAATAAGAAGAGTAAGTAATTATATTTATGCAAATTTGTGCAAATTAAGTTGTTTCAAGCTGTCAGTGGAATAACATACAGTCGACTCCGCTTTACTGTAAGTCGCTTAACTGAAAAATATCGGATAAGTGAAATTGGTTTCCTGCACCATTACATTTTAGGTTAATCGCCCACAATTTACTCCGCATAAGTGAAACTTCGCATAACTGAAAATATCGGATAACTGAAATAGCTTTTGGAGTCAAATATTGTAATGTCCTTTCAAATCACTCCGTATTACTGAAAATCATGATAATGAATGATAATGACAGAATATCTTCAAAGCCCACTATAATAGATATTTTTCTGCATTCGTGCGGCCAAACTTTTTAACCCATTTGGAAAATTCGCAAACAATCTGTTCCGCATTTCTATATTTTATATACAACTAACAATGATGTACCAAGATATGTTACAAAATGTACCATTCATAGGGAAAATGTTGAAACGAGGTCCCATATAATTAACAAAATTTTGAGGAGGTCGTCCACTTTTTACTACTCTCAGCCTTCAAGATGATACTCAAATTTAAAATAGGAACAGTGTAAAAATATAAATCTACAATGAACAAATATTGTAAAGAAATATGTTACTTATTCACAACCCCATATTACAGGCAAGTCAGCTTTTCAAAGACATGGACCGATATTTTCCGTTTTCAAAATCACTCAATCTATTATAAATAGTATAATATAGACCACATAATATGTAAGATTCGGTACAAACCGGCCATTTTAATAACACGCACAAAAAAGACAGTTCATAATAAAAATCACTTTAGCTTTGAACATGTCAACCAGTTTCAATTTCGATGGTCTATTTTCATAAAATTCGAAACCTACGTATTCGATATAAAATATGAATTATTGAAATTCCTTGAACTGAAAAATTTTTCGCTTATGAGAAGTTCGGATAACTCAAATTATTTTCAGTTAACCGGAGTTCGGTTAACTGAAAATAATTTCTTAAGTGAAAACATCGGATAACTGAAACAAACATCTAAATTTTTTTCCGTTTCAGTAAAGCGGAGTCGACTGTAATTTGATGTTAGCTCATCGCAGCTAGCCATATTTAAATTAATGTTTGTTAATAAGGACAGTGTATTGATGTATTCTTTGTAATTAAATAGATTACGGAAATATGAAATGTATAGGATATATATATATAAATATATGTATATTTACATTTTATATCCTCACATCTTATATCCTTTGCCTAAAAAAATCTTTAAAAGTTGTAAGCATATTACATGAAATGGAATTTAAATAAATATTTTACACATTTTACTCATTTGTATCAATTATACCGACTTATTTTTCCTTTCATTAAAAATTACCGTAACTATGTATGTACACATTTACATTGCATGCATTAAAACAGGCTATCACAATACAGACCTGTAAAATGGAAAAAATAAATAACTATTTCGTTTTTTTTTCAATGATTTATTACAATTTTTATTAAATTAACTACAACATAAATTACCACAACAACAAGAAGTCAGAATGGCGCAATACAAGTTAATAAATAATATTACAATAAAATAGCCATTATGTCAAACCGCAATTGAGCTGAATCTGTAAAACAAATAATATTATAACAAATTATTTATTTGCTATGATTTGCATAATTTATTTATTGGTGTATTCAGAAATGAAAAAAAAAAATACAAACAAGAACATTATCTACAGGACACAATACACCGTAACCATTTTAAAATACGCAATTAAGGACTGATGTGTGTACATTCACTCTTGTAAATATTCTTTAAATATTTTTGGATATTTCTTGTTATTTTGTTTATTCAATTATTCGACAATTCTATTTTGACCAGACACCAATTAGTTATTTCGTTCGTAGCACCGCTACGATTAAATAAATAATAAGACAATTGTTAAGATACGTCCATGTTTGACATAGCCTGTAATAAGACCTTCTGGTTTCTTAGACTGTAATAAAAATATATGAAGAAAATATTTAATACGGGTCCTTATTCTATATAAAGGAACCGCCTACTTTTCGGTATTCCATTTTCGGTATTTTTAAGATCTCAGCCACATTTTGAATGGATGTATATGTATATACCTCAATAAACACTGACATAAAAACATTATCCTACGGATGAAGAAAGAAAGGTAGGTCTTTGTGGCTTCTTCACTATGACACTATTGTGATTACCATGGAGATGTTTAATATTTTTCTAGGGCTTAAGCGTTTTACAATTTGTTGGAGAACACCCAACTGAACACGGCAAATTTACGTCAATGATTTTAATAAATATTCAGGAAAATTGAATGAACATTAAACCTGCCTTCAACATATCTCGTCAGATGGCATCTATGACAAACGGCAACCATAATGTACGTTAGGCTACAAAATATGAAATCTCTCTTGAGTGGCTTATCAACTTCAATCTGAAGGATGCTTTGACTTCTCATCCGCCCACCGTTGCTGGTGACATCAAAGTGCTGTGGCTTAAGAAATCTCAACCACAAACTGTGGTTTCACTTAATGGAAACCAAAAACTGTTTACTCAAAGCTCCTGCTGAATATATTCGCAATTAAATCAGCCATCTTTAAAGATTTGCGAATTATTGTTTAAATTTTCTTCGAATTTTATTCAAATAAATAATATTAAAATGTGATAGAAATCAGCCACAAATTAGTTTCAGCAATATGTCAGGAATTAATTTTTCAAATATGGTGTGTGGAATTTCAATTAGAAATGGTGATATTTTGCAAAGAATCAAATTGTTTGCTTGTGAAGTTTTCTTCCTGCTATGACGAACATATCTCACTACTGAAAAATTAAAGAAAATAAAAATTAAATAAGAAACAGGCAACGGCATTTTATTTGGAGGAATATATGATGCCATTATTAAATTTTAAATATGTATTGGTTTTGCAGTCGTCCCTATACAAAAATGCATCCGTTTTTCAAAATCCCATCTGTCATAGTTTCATATAACAATTCCGTCTAATGTTAAAACACGCTTAACCAACGGCGAAACGCGTCGCATAGTGGTGGGAATGTTGTATCTCTCTGGCTTTCCTTTTCATTGCAACTCCGATCATGTAGCTCATCTCGAAAGAGAAATTAATAAAAAACATTTATATGAATGATCTTCGCCCTAAAAAGGCATAACAACAAAAAACTGAAAAAAATCAGTTTGAGCCCGGCTGGGATTTGAACCCTGGTTCCCATGGCATCTGTTGGTGTCCAGCGCCTTAGCGTTCAAAGCCACCTCCTTATGTTCCTAAGGTTGCACAATATGCAGTTGGATACCATTGAAGAAAAATATTGTAGTCTGTATGGAAAAAAAAGTCCGTCACTACAAAGAAAAATATGCTCTGAAAAGGAATGTTCTGGTGTGATGCCGAATGTCCGAACCTTGACACGGTTGAATTTAATTCGTAGATGCAATTTCGCTACAATAGTCGACATAAATACAACTTATGTAAAGACATTTGTAAGCCACATTGCCCAATATGCCTGATGAGCCGCTTAACCAACAGCGAAATGCGTCGCATAGTGGTGGGAATGTTGTATCTCTCTGGCTTTCCTTTTCATTGCAACTCCGATCATTTAGCTCATCTCGAAAGAGAAATTAATAAAAAACATTTACATGAATGATCTTCGCCCTAAAAAGGCATAAAAACAAAAAACTCATTTTCAGTATGGTTTTCCATTATTTATGGTTAACATTTTAGTCTTATTTTTATTAGATATCCTTGATTTTATCAATATTTCGTTCATTTAAATAATGCTGGTATCTAAACTAAATACCCATTTCTACATTCCGTAAACTTCGAATACTTTTGTAGAGTATTTTAATACTGGCTGCTTATTCCTGGCGGTTAATTTAAGAACATTTGTTGAAATCCGATTTCTAGTTGCTGCTATGCCCACCCCAAGTGAAATGATTTCCCTTTGAACTTTTATTTTTACACCACACAAAAAAACCAACAGAGATTAGGAACTTTTTGAAACTTTTCAGCATTTCTGTCTAGTTATTGTCTTACCTACAATACGACACTAAGTTCTTTTCTCTTTCGATTTTACACTTGTGTTCCAACCCCTTTCTCTTGTTGCCATAACTTTGGCCATCTAAAGAAACTGCAACTGAAAGGCATATAATTTCAGTTCAATGTCTGATTTGAAAATCGTGACAAACAAACTTTCACAATTTTGAACATTTTTGTTAGTTTTTCCTTTCGTGTTACTCCTTATTGGCGTTTTATTACAAAAACAAAAAAACAAAGACATGACACAAACAACAGAAAAAGTGCCATCAAAAGTCCTTCTCATCCTTTCCATTGTTTGGTCCCAATAAATATGCCATAAATTATCAGCATATTGACAGTTCCATTTATGTTCGCATGTATGTAGTAGAATGGTAAAGGGGAATTATGAAACTTTAATTGTGTCATTTAAGGCATTATATTTTGCACATTTCATGTCGATTTTCTTTATATACGTTTCTTTCTTTATAAAGGTTTAGCTTGTAAAATAATTATGATGTTCATCTTTACACCAATTAGATGGACATTTGAGTTTTCCCTGTTGCACCTAACCAAAATACTAATTTATTGCAAGTTATATTTACTCATTTTTGGTATGGTTTTTGTTATTTCACCATTTCATCTTAGGTTAGTTTTCAACCAAATCATGTTCCAATCTCAATAATTTCCAGCCACAGAATTCTCAAATCAAAGTAGCCCTTAGATCAGGACTGTACAACGGATAACTCATTAGCTCCACCTTTCGGCCGGTCAAAAAGAGGGCTGGTTTGAGTTGATGTGTGAGAGCATTTCTACGAATACGAATAAGGAATTGAAACTGTGGTATACCACTCAGTATTGACACCCTGCGCCATTTACCTAAATCGAACGAAATTATATAAAGAAGATGTATATTATCCTATATTTTTGATTTCCAGTATTTTTTTAAAGATTTAGATAGTTATATTATTCTGTAAGAATTATAAGTTCATGCTTTGGTATGTTTATAGAAGTCAGACAGTCCCGCCTGACTGTAAAATGTTAATGTAGATAATAAAAAATCAAACTGAATGTAAATTAAACCACAACCCACTGAAGTATTCTCCAATTTATATAGTTGACAAAACACAATGTTATTTACTAATGATGTCTAGACTCCCATCCGGATAAAGATGAATATATCCGGCCAAACATTTAGTCAAGGAAAACAAAAATACTAAAATAGAAAATAAATTAAAAAAAAAACAGGATGTTAAGACAATACCCTACCTAAACGTATCGAATACACACGTTCTGAAATCATTGTTATAATACAGACAATTAATTTATGTATTTCGCTTACTTAACTTGTAAAGGCAATAAGTCCCTTTTTAACAAATTTTCAGGAGAGACAAAAACTTTTTTTGAACAAAAATGTAGTGTTGGCGGGTTATTTGCGTAAAGGCGAAATTAAAAAAAGTGTTTGCGGAGATACATGCCTTTTATGGGGCTTAGAGCCTTTTCTATTGTTAGTTTTTCTGTTTTCATGGATTTACGTCTTTTTCTTACAACTTGTCTCTTAATTACTGTAATAAAAGTGCACTTTTGTTTATTTTCTACATGAAAATCGTGTCCAAAATTCTAAAGATAAAAAGTGGACTTAGAGCTTAGAGCTTTTACATGATGTTAATCTAGCAACGTGTGTTGAATTGGACGTAGCGCGTTTACTCATCACTACAAAACAACAATAAAAATGAGACAACTGTATGTTTACTTTTTATACCCTTCACCACACTGTGGTACAGGGTATTATGTCTTTGTGCATATGTTTGTAACAGGCAAAAATAATCGAGACAGACCCATGGTTGCTTTTGAGAATATGCATAGAATCACTTTCTGAGTCGATTTATGCATGTCCGTCTGTCCATGTTAAATTGTAAGCAAAGTACAGTTCGCATTTATGAACCGAATTGGATGAAATTTGGCACAGCTCATTTGTTTGGCCCAAGGCGAACCCTATTGAAATTGGGAAAAATCGGTTCAGATTTAGATATAGCTCCCATAAATATTTTCGTCCGATTTAAGGAAAATGGGGTACCAAAGTCCCTATATATCTTTCCATTTGCACGAAATTTGGTATAGTCTACTGAATTAGGTCTAGAATAATGTGTGCTAAGTTTCGTGAAAATCTGTTCAGATTTAGATATAGCTCCTATATATAGCTTCGCCCGATTTTAGGTAAACGGTGCACCAAAGTCCCTGAAAATCATTTGATTTGCACGAATTTTGGCATAGCGTTTGAATTAAGTCTAGAATGACGTGTGCTTAGTTTCGTGAAAACCTGTTTAAATTTACAAGTAGTTGCCATATATAGTTTCGCCTGATTTTAGTTAAATGGTCTACCAAAGTCCCTAATATCTTTCGATTTGAACGAAATTTTGTATAGCCTATTGAATTAGGTCTAGAACGATGTGTGCTAAGTTTCGTGAAATTCGGTTTAGATTTACAAATAGCTTCCATACATAGTTTCGCCCGATTTTAGGTAAATGGTGCACCAAAATCCCTGATAATCTTTTTATTGGCATGCATTTTTGTATTGTGTACTAAATTAAGTCTAGAATGATCTGTGCTAAGTTTCGTGAAAATCGGATCAGATTTAGATATAGCTTCCATACATAGTTTCGTCCGATTTTAGGTAAATAATGCACCGAATTCTCTGAAAATCATTCGATTTGCACCAATTTTGGCATAGCGCATTGAATAAAGTCTATAATGATGAGTACACCTCCTATTTATATTTTCGTCCGATTTTAAGTAAATTGTGCACTAAAGATCCACAGCTAGGCCGATTGACACAACGTACTGAAATTAATATAAATTAACCTCTGGCAAGTTTGCTTCAAGTCGGTTCAGATATAGATATATCGTAGCTTCCTTATATAATTTCGACTTATTTATATTTATTGTACACCAAACAATCAATAGGTGTCTGATTGAGATTAAATTTTAAACAGTGCCGCATACCGAATAGAGTGTGTCAAGTTTGCTTTAAATCGATTTACACAAATCTGTCCCACAGTGCGCAAACGACTCTAAACTTGCCCAAATGAATAATGTTAAAGCAAATACTTGAAGTTTGTATCAATAAAAACTAAGAAATGCATTTTTGTATAAAACAAGTCCTACGTACATGTATAGACATGTCTTTTAATTCCATCGATTAGCACAACTACTACTTTTTTTGTAATATATGTAGGAACCGGTTACGCAACAACTCCAATAATCCCACTTTTACTAATTGCACTAATTTGACTAATTGGACAAATGAACACAGCCGAAAGTAGACGACATATTAAAATTTTGAAAGTTTAGTTGAGGCCGACGGATTGACGAACTTACACTGTCCATGAAATATTCTTAGAAATAACTTATATCAAATGTTAATGAATTCAATCAATAAACATGAAATCGAAATCGAACTTACCCAGTCGCTAAATAAAAGTCAAAAAGAATAGAAATGTCGACGTATTTTAGAAGTTCAATAGAAGTTTAGAAGTGAAAATAAGTTTGTAAGAAGTTTGTGTTAAGAAGGCTATTTGAAACGAATTATTTAATTATTACCTGTGAACCCTGTAGATGTCTTTATTATTTAATAGAATGAACCACATTTATAATTTAATCAATAAAACATTATTGTTCACCTTAACATTAAACAACATGTTTTAAAAATAGACACATCTAATGTTTATTGATTTCTATGACCAATGACTCATTTTGTTCATTAGTTATAAAAATTTATTCTTCTTCCCCATTGGATTCATATGATTAAAAATGATTGTTTTTTCACAAAAACATAATTTTAAAGAGGGGTTTGCGGACATTTTTTAAACAAAAAAATGGAATAAATCTTAGTTTAGTCATTGATAGGCATAAGTTTAATCCTTTCTACTATTTAAAATCGTGTTTACGAAAAAAAATCAAAAAATCATAACCATCACACTCACATAAATGTTCAAATTGAGTATCGCCAATAATGCTCAAATGATTTTTATTAACTGTTTCCTTTAAAAGGACTACAAAAAAATTGTTGCTATGAAAAGTTTAACTGTCTGTTGCTACTTATGTTATATTTGAACACTAAGACATAACAAACTTCCGATAAAGAAAAACGTTTTATAGTTTGGTGTGGCGAAAAAACTGCTATCTAGTACTTTGAGTGTAGGAATGTTATTTTAAATATCTATGTTACTTACTTAGCTGGCTTGTGACAGTACAATTGTTCCATAAGCCGAACATAACATTTGTTCCATAAGCCGAGACCATGCTCCAAGATGTTGTCTTCCACTTGATCGAATTCGCGACCTTCCCCTTCTACGTGAAACATCAGTTGGCTCGCTTTTATATGCCTTTTAAATATCCATTGCTGTTAAATTCCAACTATTTTATAGTGGTAAATTAAAGAAGAGTGAATTCCAAAGAAGAATAATGGATATATTGAAAACTGCAAGTCCAATATTCTACTGAAATATAATACCATACACATGTCATGCTTAAGCAGTAACTATTCCTATTGACTTATATGTGTATGTATGTATATATTTTGTAAATCATATAAAAAAAGGTATATAATATTATGTGTGGGAAAATAATGCGTTTGTCACGGACTTTATGGGAAAACAGTCAAAGAAATAATAATGAACATGAAAATGTGACCAAAACCATTATAACAGTTCCAATATTATTGTAAACCCACATCGGACAATACCAACATGTGATGTTGTGTCAAAAATATTCTCTTTGGAATGAAAAATTCATTTTTTTTTACAAATATGATAAAAGGGGTTCAAGTACCTATATTCAGAGCAGTAAATTTACCTTGACAGCAATTCCAAAACCAATAACAAAGACTTTAGCAATTAGTATTCGTGATATACCCTGGATTTATGTATTCCGTAATGGAACCGCCCCACAGTGTCACGACCGCGGTCAAAAATGGTCAAAACCAAGTTCCTGGGAGGACAATTTTTTTTCGAAAAATGGGTGTGTTTTTCTGATGCTCAAATATTTGAATATTTAAATTAACGGTTATTATAAAAGTGTTTATTTTGGTTGCTGTGGATGTAAAAACTAGGATTCGCTTTAGTTTGTATGTATATGTATATGGATATCATATGGTGTATACAGTCGTCCACACTTGTAGTACTTAGTTCATCAAATTTGTAAAACTAATTTTTAAATTAGTGGAGCAGAAAAAAAGTTTCGCTCTAATTTTATTTATTTAAGTGGTGAAAAGTGTGTTATTTAAGGAATAACAAAATAACCCTTATAAAAAATATGGCATATTCAAGATGGATTCAGAAAATAATAATCATACAATATTTTACATAAAATTTGCAATTAAGTGGTAAAAACATTATTCGAAGCGGAGATATGGGAGAATTGGTTTTAAAATATAGCTTTTAAATACAATTTCAGTCAATTTGAAGATTATACTTATTTCTCAGATTATCTGAGACATAATCTTATAATCTAAATTTAGAGGTCGCACATGAATTACCTTTGCGGAAAGTTCATACAGAAAAATATTAGTTCATTAGTTAGGGATATGCAAAGTGCAGTACAATAGCTTTTGGGCGACTTTCACAAGATGTTAACAAGTCATGCCACAAAATAATTAGTAGCAGCCCGAACTTTTGTTAAAGCCGAGTCAAATAAAGATTTCTATATTACATCCGACTATTAGTAACTAAGGTATATCAAATATTTTATTATAATAAAAATAATAAAAAATAAAACTACTATACTTTAGCTGCATATAACGATTTTATAGTACAGAAAGTTACTTTTTTAGGGACTTTTGGTAAGGTAGGTACCTGAAACATGGACCAACAACTAAATAGCAACATCTTTTACTGTCTTCGCCCAAATTTGAAGTAATTTGGACATGAACATTTTCATGGAATTTGGATTAATATAAACAATTGTATGGGTCAAAAAAAATCGGATTTTCAAGACCCTTTGTATGGGAGGTATATCAAATCTTGGTCCGATCTACCCAGTTTTTGGTCAGTTGCTTTATAGACATAAGTAAATATAAATTGCCAATTTTCATTGAATTTGGTTGAATATTAAAGATTATATAGCCCAAAATAGTAATATTTTCAAGACCCTTTGTATGGGAGATATATCAAATCTTGGTCCGATCTATCCAATTTTTTGTCAGTTGCTCTTTAGGCCCATAATAAGCGCATGTACCAAATTTCATTAAATTACGATAACTCCTTCAATTTTTGACCGCTATTTATATGAGCTCGCGACATAGTGCGCCCCACTGACCACATTTACCATTACCTCTACAAATATTTTCTTCAATATTTTATAACCCTTATAAAATGATATATAATATATATTTTCATAGTAAAGGTGTCAAGACTACAATTATTAGCCCATTTATTTAAAGATTTTAAACATGTTATACTTATCAGTTAAACAATTGTGGAACTTAGTCCAGTTCAATATCTTATTCTCCTTCTAAGTAAATAATTTATTTTTATAAGATGTTGCTATTTTTCCTTTAAAAATAGCGAAACCTTTTCAAACTGTAATACTTGCGTTGCAAACGTTGATTTATAATACCTCAGAAGAAGAAGAAGAAGAGTAAATATTCACGTCTCAATATAAATCACAATTTTACCCTAAAAATCGGCACATATAAAAAGTAATTTTATTCCAATTTAAATCGCATTTTAAATTTGTTGAAATATTCAAATTAATTTAATATCTACCAGCGCTTTCAATAATTTGCTGCGGTGCGTTTTATAAACTTTTTACATTGACACGTCTCTTTTATCTGGAATTGCGTCTAATTGTTTTGTTTATTTCCTTTGTTTTCCCCGGACAATTGTCTATTCTTCTTTTGATGGTATCGGGAAAAAGTTTTAATTGAGATTTATTTTCCCCTCCACATCTTTAATGGCATTTCATTGTGAACCGATAGCATGTTTTTGTTGTTGTTGCTGTTGTTAATGTTGGTGTATTCCTCTAGGATATTATCAATTGCACTGAATGCAAACATACACATATACTCCGTACAAATAAATTAAATCAGTGTACACATATAAAGGCTTTTGTTATATGCTGGGCTTCGTTCGTATGGAATTGAATATTTATATTCGACTAATTTTAAGCGCAACTGATACGATAAACTTCACAAAAAGCAAACAATGGCACAATTTTTCCAAATAAAAATTTTTCAACATTGAACGAATATATATTAACCAAAAGTATCCTGCTGAGTCGTTATTGAAACAGATATTTAGTTTATAATCTTATTAAAACGTTCAATTTAATACCCAAAGAAAAATATCGGAAAACTAGCACTCCTTACTTAGTCCCACATTTTAGAAAATCAATTTGCATAGGTCAATGAACTGAATCAATTTGGCTATGATTACGAGGAAATCGTCCTGTAAAAATGATCGCTTATTCACGCTGTTTTCTCGTATCGTCACTATAGAGCCGTATTTATTTCTTGTATATTTTTTTTAAGATTTTTGTCAGTTACGGTTTTTTATCATGATATTTTCTGACAAAAAGACGTAACTACAACACAATTGTAGTACAACATAATGACTAATAATTATCCGATTGAGACTAAAATTTGTACAGCGTACCAAATTGAGTCTAGAGTGACGTGCGTTAAGTTTTATTGATATCGGTTCAGATTTAGACATAGCTTCCACATATATTTTCGTCCGATTTTATATAAATGATAATTAAAGCCACTATATTTCTTTCGATTTGCAGTTTGGCATAGTGAAAATCGGTTCAGATAAAATATAAACACATAATATCGACATATTTCTCCTATAGCGAAAGAACTTTTCATAGGGTACTTTATGGAGTCTAGAATGACGGGTATTGAGTTTTTTAAAATTAATTCATATATATCTCATATATTTTCTGTCATTTGTATCTAAAAGTTGTACCAAATACTTATTAACTTATCAAGTTGAACCTAGAAGTTTTGTTCGCAGAGAATCAGATTTAAATAAAGCTATATTGTGTACTAAATAAGCAACGTTTGTCCGATTGAGGTGAACTTCTGAACAACGCGCTGTGCTCCAAGTTTTTTTTTCAAATCGGTCCAGATTTATTCGTGTCCAGGTTTATTCGTTGAATTAAATTGATTTTTAGAGATCGATTCATATATCCATATTGATCACATATTACATTTCAAGCTTAAACATGTTATACTTATCAGTTAAACAATTGTGGAACTTAGTCCAGTTCAATATCTTATTCTCCTTCTAAGTAAATAATTTATTTTTATAAGATGTTGCTATTTTTCCTTTAAAAATAGCGAAACCTTTTCAAACTGTAATACTTGCGTTGCAAACGTTGATTTATAATACCTCAGAAGAAGAAGAAGAAATATTCACGTCTCAATATAAATCACAATTTTACCCTAAAAATCGGCACATATAAAAAGTAATTTTATTCCAATTTAAATCGCATTTTAAATTTGTTGAAATATTCAAATTAATTTAATATCTACCAGCGCTTTCAATAATTTGCTGCGGTGCGTTTTATAAACTTTTTACATTGACACGTCTCTTTTATCTGGAATTGCGTCTAATTGTTTTGTTTATTTCCTTTGTTTTCCCCGGACAATTGTCTATTCTTCTTTTGATGGTATCGGGAAAAAGTTTTAATTGAGATTTATTTTCCCCTCCACATCTTTAATGGCATTTCATTGTGAACCGATAGCATGTTTTTGTTGTTGTTGCTGTTGTTAATGTTGGTGTATTCCTCTAGGATATTATCAATTGCACTGAATGCAAACATACACATATACTCCGTAGAAATAATTTAATCAGTGTACACATATAAAGGCTCTTGTTATATGCTGGGCTTCGTTCGTATGGAATTGAATATTTATATTCGACTAATTTTAAGCGCAACTGATACGATAAACTTCACAAAAAGCAAACAATGGCACAATTTTTCCAAATAAAAATTTTTCAACATTGAACGAATATATATTAACCAAAAGTATCCTGCTGAGTCGTTATTGAAACAGATATTTAGTTTATAATCTTATTAAAACGTTCAATTTAATACTCAAAGAAAAATATCGGAAAACTAGCACTCCTTACTTAGTCCCACATTTTAGAAAATCAATTTGCATAGGTCAAGGAACTGAATCAATTTGGCTATGATTACGAGGAAATCGTCCTGTAAAAATGATCGCTTATTCACGTTGTTTTCTCGTATCGTAACTATAGAGCCGTATTTATTTCTTGTATATTTTTTTAAGATTTTTTGTCAGTTACGGTTTTTTATCATGATATTTTCTGACAAAAAGACGTAACTACAACACAATTGTAGTACAACATAATGACTAATAATTATCCGATTGAGACTAAAATTTGTACAGCGTACCAAATTGAGTCTAGTGTGTTAAGTTTTATTGATATCGGTTCAGATTTAAACATAGCTTCCACATATATTTTCGTCCGATTTTATATAAATGATAATTAAAGCCACTATATTTCTTTCGATTTGCAGTTTGGCATAGTGAAAATCGGTTCAGATAAAATATAAACACATAATATCGACATATTTCTCCTATAGCGATAGAACTTTGCATAGGGTACTTTATGGAGTCTAGAATGACGGGTATTGAGTTTTTTAAAATTAATTCATATATATCTCATATATTCTCTGTCATTTGTATCTAAAAGTTGTACCAAATACTTATTAACGTATCAAGTTGAACCTAGAATGAAGTTTTGTTCACAGAGAATCAGATTTAAATAAAGCTATATTGTGTACTAAATAAGCAACGTTTGTCCGATTGAGGTGAACTTCTGAACAACGCGCTGTGCTCCAAGTTTTTTTTTCAAATCGGTCCAGATTTATTCGTGTCCAGGTTTATTCGTTGAATTAAATTGATTTTTAGAGATCGATTCATATATCCATATTGATCACATATTACATTTCAAGCTTCCAGCAGCATATTAAAATGGCATTTGTTATGCTTGGTTTAAATCGGTAAATATAAAGATCTCTCCCCACTTTATTGTATGTACCCAACGTGTGGACATACAATAAAATGGGGAGAGATCGACTCCTTCATCATGGACCAATAAAGATTATCCAAAATGTAAAATTACAGCCTATTGGTTAAAACACGTGACAGAACTTCGCAAAATATACATCTTACACCGTTATAGTGGGGCAACCCTAAAAAGTGGACTAAAATTGATAATTTTAGCAGGAAGATTTACCACCCAGTGGGAAACAAAAATACCTAGTTGTAGCTAATTAGTTAAAACAAGTGAAAAAACGTTAAGTTCGGCCGGGCCGAACTTTGGATGCCCTCCACCATAGATATACTGGCAGGTTCTTGAAATGAAAATATAGGGAACATACCAAAAAATGGACCTATACCGACATTTAAACAAACCGATTATGTAAACAATAATTTTTAATAGAAAATTATACCCTCAGTCTTATGGTCAATTAGTGTGTACACACTTTCACACGGTGAAAATGTGCCTCATCGAAATATTGGTTCTAGACGCCATGTTTCTTCGGACCAAATCCGTTTCAGAAAAATTTGATTTCATCCCATCTTTTTATGTCTTCCAAACTTAGTTCAATTCCGAATTTGGGGAATATCGGTCCATGCCTTCTGGTGCCTCCCACACAGGGGCTACGGCTAAGCCTAAATACGGGCTATAGTTCACATATAGTTCATTATCGAACCGTACGTTCTATTTTTTTATCTCGATATCCTTCGCAGTTGAAATGATTACAACAGAGTGTTAGAACCAAATATAAAAAAATGGGATTATATGGGGACTACGCCTAAAAGGGGTTGACTATTAGTAGTTTTTGGTAGGGAGATTTGTTTCCATATACGGCTACAAAATGGCAAATTTCAGTGATTTTGGTTGAAAAACGGGCTCAAGAACCTCAAAATGCCGAAATTTGGGGGTACCTTTATATGGGGGCTACCAGAAAAAATGGACTTATATTTATAATTTTTAGTGAAGATATTTGGTACCCAATAAGAACCCAATATACCAAATTTCAGCGAATTCGGTTGAAAAACGCACTCAAGAACCCCAAAATACCGAAACTTGGGGGTACCCTTATGTGGGAGCTACCAGAAAAAATTGACTTATATTTATAATTTTTAGTGGGGACATTTGGTACCCAATAAGAACCCAATGTACTAAATTTCAGCGAATTCGGTTTAAAAACGCGCTCAATAACCCCAAAATACCGAAAATTGGGGGTACCCTTATATAGGGGGCTACCAGAAAAAATGGACCTACATTCATAATTTTTTGTGGAGTGATTTGGAACCTATTAAGAATTCAAAGTACTAAATTACAGCCAATTCGGTGGAAAAATACGACCAAAACCCCAAAATACTGAAAATTAGGAGGTACCGTTATATGGGGGCTACCAGAAAAAGTAGACCTATATTTATAATTTTTTGTGGAGACATTTAGTACCCAATAAGAACCCAATGTACCAAATTTCAGCGAATTCGGTTGAAAAACGCGCTCAAGAACCCCAAAATATCGAAAATTGGGGGGTACCCTTATATGGGAGCTATGCCTAAACGTGGACCGATATATCCCATCTTCGAACTTGACCTGCCTGCAGACAAAAGACAACCCTATGCAAAATTTCAGCACCCTAACTCAATTCCTTCGGAAGATAGCGTGATTACAACAGACGAACGGACGGACATGGCTAGACAGCCTTAGAATTTTACTCTGATGAAGAATATATATACTTTATAGGGTCGGAAATGAATATTTCGGTGAGTTACAAACGGAATGACAAAATTAATATACCCAGCATATTATGGTGAAGGGCATAAAAACGAAGAAAAGCCTAAAAATATCAAATTTTGAGGTAGCACTATATGGGGGCTACCGTAAAAATGAACCGATATATATCATTTTCAATACCAAACATGCCAGAAGCGACATTAATATACATATGTTCCGAATTTCTATCTTCAATATTGCGAGCTTTAGTTTTTTTACAGAAGTGTCTTTTTGCTTCAATAAAAACATACTATTGTAATTACGTCTGTTTTTTGACGTTAGATGTCTAAATTTTTGTGTGAACATGTAGTTTGATTAAACAAACAATAATCAAACAAAAAGTCAATTTCGAATTTTTTATGTTGTTACGCCCGTTTGCATTTATGTGACGATATGTATTGAACAATTCCGATTTATTGTTGAATAAAAACTCCCTCGATGTCGACTGTCATTATTTGCCCCCTGACTTCGTTTTTGTAATCAATGACCATCGGTCTTCCAAACGTATTCAAAAACGCCATTTTGAATTTTTACTTTTAACCTGTTCAGTGTTAAAAAAATTGTTTTTCGGAATAAAAATCTAAAATTAAATCATAAAAATGCATAGAATTTTAGAAAAAACAGCAATTTTCATTTTAACCCTCGGACAGTTTCGTCTGTTTTTCAGCAAAAACAAAAACATCAATGTTAACGGTACATAGGATAACCCAAAAATCGCAAAGAAAGAGAGAATTTTTAAATGCCGAATATATTCGACAAAAACACTGAAAGGGTTAATCAGCGTCTCCGAAAACCTTTTAATCTGATATTTAACATTTTTCCTACATCCACTGCTCTAATAACAACCAAAAATGGGATATCTGTCCCTCAGTGAGACAATGCACTGTGGCGTATACGCTCACAGAATTATGCTTATGTTTCTTACTCATACGCCACGAACCTCCTATATATAAATTACATATTATTTTTCACTAATTTAACCCATTATTACCAAAAGACAACACCATTTTTAGCTTATATGTACTATATATATAGTTGATATATAGTCCAGGGACCGGGAAAATTGGTCGCCATAGGCGATATAAGTATATATAACAATATAAAATAAAGGGCAGAAACTTCCGGACTCGTGTATATAGTTCTTATAGCATTTATGTCTTATGAGACGTTTTTAACCGCCTCATTACTATATTGATATCTAGAAGAAGATCTGGGTCCAGGGTTATGGACCTAGACCGTAATAACGTCTGTTATGAGAAAATGCATTATGTCAAGACTTTACTGTTTTATGTGTTTCAGAAAATGACTATTTCAATGATAAAATTAATATGCCAAATTAAGTTATAATGGCACTTTGGAATTGGACACCTTAGTCATTAAATAATGCATAAAAAGCCTGCTTGCATTTCTTCAATTAATATAAATAAATAATGGTTACCTAATGTTTCCATATTATGAATATGTTTACGATTCAACGCCATTGGAATTTGCATACAAGTCCCAATATGTAAAAGCATCTCGATCTGTCTGAACGTAATGTTTCACTTTTTCATCGTTGTCAAACATATCCATCCACGTGCTTATTTTATGTTAATGGAATATTTTCATTACTTATGCAAAATTGTTTCAACAGAGAACACTTTACGATACGCGTGTTTTCAGCAAACAAATTATTGCGAAATTTGGCATTTTGACAAGTGAAAACACATGTGCCCTATCACCTTTTACATATGTCGATACTTAATGCTGCAAAACGTGTCATACAAATAATTTGATGTATAAAAATGATAAAATATCTTAAATAACCGAAATGGATTTCTCAAGAGCATATGTGTTAGTCATTTTTTATTTTATGGTTTAATCTATGTAACTGTTTTAGTTTCTCAGCACCATTTGGTTTCCTGAATATTAATAGATTGGAAAGGGTCTGTAGGTTAAAAAGTAATAAAGGCGTTCAAATTGCAATGTGTAGAAATTCAGTTAATAGGGAAGCGCAAAAAAATAAAACTTAGAGTGACACCATTAACATGAAGTTTCTTATATTTCTGGGAGTGCTTAATTAAAGACCTTTCGGTTGGAAAATGTCATTGGTGTCTTCAAACACACAGAAAACTGACAGGGTATGAGATCTGTGACAAAACCATGGGTACAGAGTCGATCAAGTTCATATTAAACTCCGTCTCCAACTACATAAAGCTGGTCAACTAATCCGTCACTTTTGTACAAGAAAACCAGTAAAGAAAGTAGTAAAGTCAGACTGGGCCGACTATATGATACCCTTCACCACTTTGGCGATATTCTACAAATGTATCTTTACAGATCTCGTCTTTTCGAAGGAACATTGACATGAAATTGAACGAACTTAAAAATGCGATCTTTATCTATAAGAAAACCGATTAACATCAATCCTTACACATGCCATTCTGCAATCTATTCCATACTTTTTAAATAGACTTTAAGCAAACTTTACGCACACTATTTGGTATGCTTCACTGTTTAAAATGTAATATCAATCAAGCACCCATTGATTATTTGGTTTACAATTAACATGAATAGGTCGAAATTATATATGGAAACTATGCTATATCTAAATCTGAACCAATTTCAAGGAAACTTGCCCGAGATTAATTTATATATATGCTATATGTAAATCTGAACCAATTTCAAAAAAACTTGACACACACAAGGTTATAGTAACTTCAGTACATTGTACAAAATTGTGTGCGGGTCGGCCAATTTTTGGTCTTTTAGTGCACAATTTACATTAAATCGGACGAAAATATATCTGAACCGATTTTCGCAAAACTTAGCACATATCATTCTGGACCCAATTCAGTACCCTATACCAAATTTCGTGGAAATCGAAAGATATATAGAGACTTTGGAGACCCATTTACCTTAACTCGGGCTAAAATATAAATGGGAGCTATATATGTCTGACCCGATTTTCTCGAAACTTGGCACACGTCTTTCTAGACTTAATTCAGTACTTTATGCCAAATTTCGTGCAAATCGAAAGATATATGGGCAATATTGCCAATTTTTTAATATTCCATTTTCAAAAAATCAGCTTTTTTGTTTTTGTGGCACATCTATGATTTTTGGTACACATATAGAGAAAAATGTCCTGACTACGAAACCGTTCGCGATCAAATTTTTGGTTGATGCGCGCAAAAGTTATCGAGGTTTTAATTTTGAGCATAAGAAAAAAATCTTAAAATTACGCCGTTTATTATATTGACCAAAAACGTTGATATATTCTTCCTCCGTAAAATAAGAATATGAATATATTATAATAATCACGATAAAGTTGCAAATATTCGCGAAATATGAGAAAAATAAAAAAAATATATAGCAGATTACATCAATATTTTCATTATATTAATGACATACACACACCTAAAAAATAATTTAAAAATATCTACATAATCTAAACACCATGATGAATCAAATGATATCAAAATCACACAAGTCCGTGTAGCGGTTTCTAAATCACAGCGACAACAAAACAAGATATTGAGGAAAAATATTTGTTTTTGGTTCGAAAAAATAATGTCATCATATTTATTTTTTTAATTGTATACAAGAAATTTCAGAAAAAAATGTTGGGGTTATTCTGCTATTTTACCCGAATTTCGCCGAAAAATTGACATATATAATAATAATCACTTTTTGTGTATAAGTATACGCCTTGCGGATTATATCAAGACCCTTCCAATTAATCTTATAATTCTATAAATAGGAATAAATCATAAAATAAAATAATATTATGAAATGTAAATTTTAAATTGCGTGTAAATCGCGTAATTCTCAAAATCATTTGATGCGCATGCGGTTTCCAGGAAGTACTGAAGTTTATCTTCCAATCCATATATATTTTGCGAAATTTCATTTGACGGCTAAGATGTGCCACACGTTCCATTGAAGTACCCAAAAAATCGTAAAACGCGAATAATTTCCGAAAACTCCATATGCCATTAACGCGCATCCGATTTCGGTGTGCACAATAAAAAAATTCATCGATCTATACCGATTTCAATGTGGTCCATTAAGAACCATGGATGTGCCAGCTCACACTATTTTTGAGATAAATTGCGTCTAAATCGCGTAATTCTCAAAATCATTTGATGCGCATGCGGTTTCCAGGAAGTACTGAAGTTTATCTTCCAATCCATGCATATTTTGCGAAATTTCATTTGACGGCTAAGATGTGCCACACGTTGCATTGAAGTACCCAAAAAATCGTAAAACGCGAATAATTTCCAAA
Source organism: Musca vetustissima (assembly GCF_032173495.1). Classification (NCBI taxonomy): domain Eukaryota; kingdom Metazoa; phylum Arthropoda; class Insecta; order Diptera; family Muscidae; genus Musca; species Musca vetustissima. The sequence continues at coordinate 376,595 of NW_026884542.1, forward strand.
CACTCCATATGCCATTAACGCGCATCCGATTTCGGTGTGCACCCTAAAAAAATACATCGATCTATACCATTTCAATGTGGTCCATTAAGAACCATGGATGTGCCAGCAAAATCTATTTTTGAGATAAATTGCGTACATCTCTCTTTCGGCTGAAGTTTTTAAAGTTCTCTTTTTGAAAAAGATCAAAATCCGTATGATGTCATTTATTGAAGCGGAAATGATACACAGAGAACGCAAATAAATCCGCGATATTTTCAAAAACATTTTTTGCCAAATTTCGTGTTTTTGGAAGGCCAGTTCCCGCCGTTCTAATAGATGGATTTTCACGAAGAAGATTTTATATCATCCGAAACGTAAAAAACCTTATTGATCGCGGGTACCCATATCATTCAGTTGACAGATCTAAAGATTTGGACCGAAAAATAGGTTTTTTAGAAATTTGATCGCACAAAATTCGCACCTTCGGATGAGTATTACTCTGAAGCTGTGCATACTACATACACAAAATACATATCAAATGACGCAGATTCGCGACTACAATAATCTTATAATCGATTTTTAGAAATTCCTGTTTGCGTATTAAAGCTAGAATAAAAATTAAAAAAACACTCAAAATCGAGCTTCAAAATGTCAGCATCATTTAAAGGTAGATGCAGTGAAAATTTTGAAAAATGATACATAAGGGCGTAGTCCCCATTTTGTTGGCTTCTAGTTTTATTTTGACCCGAAGACCGTGCAATGAGTGGCTTAGTCACAAATCGATAGAGAACATAAAAAAACTGGTTCGTCTCAACGTGTTTTTACACATTTTTTTACATTAAAGTAGACACAGCTTCCACCAAAATAAAGTTTGGAGGTCAATATCATGAGCAGTTTGCAACGACAGATCAATTAACCCAAAACTATTCACTTTTTTTCATATACTTAAGTAGTTCCCGAGTTATAAAGGGGTGAACCTCCGCTTCAGCTATGTTAAAAAATTGGCAATATTGCCCATATATATATACCTTAAATCGGACGAAAATATATCTATATCTAAATCTGGATCGATTTTCACGAAACTTAGCACACATCATTCTAGATTTAATTCAGTACGCTGTGCAAAATTGCATACAAATCGAAAGGTATATAGGAACTTTGGTGCACTATTTACATAGAATCGGACAAAACTATATATGGGAGCTATATCTAAATCTGAACCAATTTCCACGAAAATTAACACACATTATTCTGGTTCTAATTCAGTACTCTGTGCCGAATTTCGTGCAAATCGAATGATATATAGGGGCTTTGGTGCACCATTTACCTTAAATCGGACGAAACTATATTTTAGCTCCCATATATAGTTTCGTCCGATTTAAGGTATCTAAATCTAAACCGTTTTTTCCCAATTTCAATTGGGTTCGTCCTTGGGACAAATAAGAGACTTGTGCCAAATTTCATCCAAATCGGTAATAAATGCGACCTGTACTTTGTTTATTATTTAACATCTACAGACGGACGGACGGACTTGCATAAATCGACTCAGAAAGTGATTCTATGCATATTCTCAAAAGGAACGATGTGTCTACCTCGTTTCCTTTTGCCTGTTACAAACATATGCACAAAGACATAATACCCTGTACCACAGTCTTTATATTGGGGCGGTCTTTATATTGGGGCTAAGTTGTAAACTATTGAGAATCTGAAATATCAAAATTAAAATACCGAAAAGAGGTCGGCGCCGTTACATGGATCACAATGTACAAGGAAATTTTTTCTACCTTCCAAAACCAAAAATAGCACATATGTGTATACACCCTGCTCGTTACTCGTATGGTTTTATTGTATTATTAAGTATAACTATGTAACATAACTACATTGAGGATCATATGAATACATTTAGAATAATCATAATATTATATAACAAAATTTGCAAAGATTTGTTTACTTATTACCAATCTAATCTACGTTCACAAAATATTGCAGTGGATTTTTGTGAATATCTAGCTGTACCCACGGACAATTTGCTACAACATCAATAGCCTTTGAGGTAATTATCCAAAATGAGGCTATATGCAATCCCTGAGCTTGGGCAAATTCTACACAACATACAAATGGTAATTGATATTATTATGAATATTGTTGTTGCATGTGCATGCACATCGAATATATTTAAGATACCTTATTTGCTCATTAATCCCCTACGAAATTTCGATAGCCAAAATTTGATGTGATTAGGAAGCAACATTTTCTATTTGTCTACTCTCCAATACTGTTGTTGATTAACACAAATGAGGTATCATGTAGGACATGTCAGTGTGATATTGTGAATATATGAAAACGCTGCCAATCATCATTACGTTATTTAATATTCATATTTACACATTTTTCGATCGGTTTTATATACTAACGTGCTAATACGATGGTCATTGTAATGATGGCTCCAAACTGATGCTGTAAAATGTAAACGAACAACCTGCATTTAATGCACGTCATTTGCCAGCCGGTTGAAAATCATAAATATTTGAAATCGAGAATGAAAAACAAAAATATATTATGTTAGAGGTTAGGGTGGTAATAATGTTGAGCCTATAATGATTTACTTTATATATTGTAATTATACAGCTTTATTATACCGAAAATATTGACAACGGAAACAGGGAAATTAAAAGCAAGAATACTCCGCAGTTGCATCGTTATGAATCGATAGCAAATGCGAGGACCAAAAAAAATATTCCTGAAATATTTATTTTCAAAAAAAAGTATTTTTTTACTGTTTTTCAAATTATTCGCCAGCATGATTTTGACACTTTTTCATATGCCCAAACAAATTGTCCATTCCGATTGTCAAAAAACGGTAACACCGCAATTGAATGTGCGGATATAAAATTAAGCCATTAAGTGACAGGTGACCACCTGCTGGTTTAAGTCGATGTGTAAAATTAAAGTTTTGTCGTCTGTTGGCCATCACAATCCTTCTCCGAATTTCAAAACTGAAGTCATTCTTTTTATTTATGGCGGTACCAAGGTATATGAAATCATTAACTACCTCGAAGTTGTAGTTCTCAAGTTCCACAGTTGGTCCGAGTATACTGGACGTCTTGCGCGTTGATACCATCAGCTTGGTCTTCTTGCCGTTTACTGCCAGACCCACTTTGGGAGACTCCTTCTCAATTTGTTCAAAGTTGGCTGTTACCGTTCGCAATGTACGACCCATTATATCGATTGTATTGTTTGGTGTACAGAGCGCCATTTCTGTTCACCTTTGCGTATCGTATGACCTTTTCCAGTAGAATATTAAAAAGATCACACGACAAACTGTCACTTGTCTGAATCCTCGTTCGGTATTAAAGGGCTCCGATAGGTCCTTTGGGACTTTAACTGCTGACCTTGTGTCACTTAAAGTTATCCTGCATAGTCGTATTAATTTTGCAGGGATGCTGAACGTAGACATCGCTTTAAACCCCTCTGAACTGATAAGCGGCTTTATAGTCGACGAATAGGTGCTATGTGCCGATGTATTTTTCGTGGGACTTTTTCTTGTCTCCTTTTTTGTTCACGGGACACAGGATGCTGAGGCTCCAATCATTGGGCATGCATTCCTCTAGCCAAATTTTAGTAATCACCTGGTGTATGCTCCTGACCAGCATCTGACCACCAGCCTTGAATAGTTCGGCTGGTAACCCATCGGCTCCTGCTGATTTATTGTTCATGAGCCGATTGATTGCTTTTATGACCTCATCTTAGCTAGGTGCTATACACTCTGTACCATAATCTCTTATTGGTTCTGGGGTATCTTCTTCACCGCCACTATTTGATACCAGAAGCTTTTCAAAATGCTCCTTTCAGATTCTCAACACGCTGTCTGTATCTGTCACCAGGTTTCCTTCACATTACGTGTTGCTACTGTCTGCAGGGTACCCAAGAGTTGCTTTTGCTGCAGTATGTAGGGAGTGGGCAATTCTTTTCCATTGTGCTTCTATACTATTATCGGGCTTTCGTAAAGCACGTGGGTAAGTTGAGCGGAGTAGGCCTCGGCTACCTGTTGTGTTTACAGCTTTTTGACGTCGAGTTTCCGTGTTGTGTTAGTTCGCACCTTTGCTGCAACATTAAGACGAGTACGATTATTGACTGCTACCATGTAGTGGTCGGAATCGATATTCGCTCCTCGGATCGAACGAACGTCTAATACACTGGATGAATGCCTTCCGTCTATCACAACATGATCAATTTGATTTCTCGTTGATTGATCAGGAGAAATCCAGGTGGCCTTGTGTATATCGAGATGCTTGAATCTGGTGCTGTTAACTACCATGTTTTTTGCTGCCGCCAAATCAATCAACCTCATGCCGTTGTCGGATGTTACTTCATGAATGCTGAATTTTCCGACGGTGGGGCCAAAGATATTTTCCCTTCCAATTTTTGCATTAAAATCTCTTAGCAGAATATTAATTTCATGGCCAGAGCAGCAGTGATATGCTGTTTCTAGACGCTCGTAAAATATGTCTTTAGCCTGCTCATCTTTGCCTTCAGTCGGAGCATGGGCGCAAATAAGTCTGATGTAGAAGAACTTCGCTTTTATGCGGATTACAGCAATTCCCTCATCTACTGGAGTGAATCAGGAGACGAGGTCTTTTATTCTCCTGTTAACCATAAATCCGCAGCCAAATTCATGTCTCGTTTCATGGCAGCTATAATACACTGCGTAATCGTCTGATTTACTTACACCTGTCCCTTTCCATCGCATTTCCTGTAAGGCAATAATATCGGCTCTGTACTTCTTGAGTACATCCGCCAAAGCGAAAACTGCACCTGTTCTCTAAAAGGTGCACACATTCCAAGTGCAGATTCGCAGATCGTGGTCCTTTATACCTTTGCGAGGGTCGTCAACATTAGGGGGGTTTGGTTTTCTTTTTCTTTGCTTTTTCATAGTAGGAGGTGTTTTCCGAGTGTGGGCAACTGACCCGACGCCTCAACCAATTTTTTTATAGTTCCTATGGGTGAACTCGCGGCACATATTAGCTCACTATTTCAAAGGGTAATGAAAAGAGCTACCCCAGGAAACACCGCGGGGAGGTCAGTGTCCACAATTGAGATGAAAGAGGGATCAAGATAAGCACGGACTTCGCCATGTCCATTCACTTAAAAAAAATTAATAGTTTTTTTTAATGTAGACGCTTTCAGGGGTAGTTACTAAAAGGAGTTGACCGATGGTCCCATCTTCAAACATTACACATGTTTGATTAAAATATTAGGCTGTGTAGAGTTTGATTTTAGTCTAAAAGTTTCGGTCACATTATTCAATCAAACATATTTTATCAAAATAAAGACCATACTATTTTTGACACCTCTAAGTTGTACGCTTACTTATCTCAGGGCATAAACATAATATTTATTTAACCATATTCAACTGTCTTCATACTTATTAATGGCGTGACTATGATTTTTTCCTTTTTCCGAATTATTTGTGGAGATACATTGGTGTTGTCGAATACAACTTTATTGCGAATTTCACTTTAAGCTATCCACAAACAGCCAATAGTACCCACAACATTGTAACGGTGTTTACGTGTCCTATTTAATCCATTAACACTTGGGCACACAACTCAATACAAATACATTATGTAGACATTAAAACACATAAAGAGGTATGAATATATTCCGGATATATAAGGGTGGATCATGAAAACGAGATTTCACTTTTCTGGAACAAAATGTCAAAGCCTGTAGGACAACTTAGCACTAAACACCATATGACATATTAACATACACAAATATATAGCTATTATATTTTTTTGAACACGGCTTTAAACAGATCACGCACGATTCATGTTTTTTTTACTGTCAAACATTTTTCATTTTGTTTTATACTTTAATCATGAATACACTAATCAACATAGATGTGAACATATATACGTCTAGAAATTCATGGGCGAAAGAGGCGCACAAAACATTGGAAAAAACACAAAAATTTTTGAACTAAGCAGACTGATAGGCTTTAAAGCACAGAGCGTGTGGGGAAGACAACGAAACGTTGGAACATTTTCTATGCCAATGCCCAGCTTTTGCATTCATCCGAACCCAATTCTTGAAAACCGACACTATTCCTGAACTTAATGACCTAAGGGGGTGTGAATGGAAAATATTAAAGGACTTCTGTAAAAACACAGAATTCCTAGAAGAATAGGGAGACCAAACAAAAGACTTAAGAATAATTCCAATCTAAATACTTTTCCTTCCTAGAGCGCACAACAGGCCTACTATGGCTTAAGTGTATGTCCCATAATGGACATGTGGTGGTTTTTTTTTAAACCACCCCTCTTTTCAAACTAACTAACTAACTAATCATGAATCGCCTTAAAAATCAACGACGCTTGCAAATCGTTGAATCAATTATCGATTTGAAGCTTTACAAAACACAGCTGGTGCAAGAATTGAAGACAAACGACGTACCACAACGCATAGATTTTGTTTATGGCAGTATGCTAATATTGTGCTAACCGGATGAACCATTTGAAGCGTAGTCAACATTTACGTAAAATACTATCGATTTAAATATAATTTTTTAGGGTTTTTTAATTTTGTATGTTTTCTTTGTTTGGAACAAAATCCTATAGCTCTTAATAATTTTTGTTATGCGTAGTTCCATGTTCCATGTTTTCCAAAAAATATTTATATTCATCTCTTAACTAAAAAATTTTTATAATCGATCACGAACTGAAACATTTAATTTAACTGGTCTGTCTATGGCTCAAAAAAGACTATTTTTAATACGTTAGAAATGCATGCGTATTCTGAATGATTTGATATTTTGATTTTTAGGAAAGTTTCTTACAGAAAATATTTCTGCCTCAATGTAGTGCCCAAACATTTGAGTAAACCAAAACAAATATTTCCATAAAACAATATCTCTTTGTTATAAATCTCGATACAACCTAATGTCTATGTGCCCAGCCATTTATACACTACGAATATACCTCGTTACAGCGATACTCCAAATTTCTTTGTAACGAATGTCCATTATGGTGGACAGTAAACGAAAATGAATGAATATTGGCAATTTTCATGGTCATCTTCTGACCCCACCCCTTCATCCCACCTTCCAAAGTATTTGAGTGCGTTGGACTCGAATGTCCATGGCCTTCCATTAATACATAAAATTATTTTCCATCCAATACGTGCAAATGTAATACTCACTGTCGTACATTAACCCCCATCATTCATTGCAATTGCCGCAAAATTTATGTGAGATATCGGAATCGAAATGATTTACACCATAAACTGGACCATTATATATGTTATTGTCAAATTAGTAAACAATGTTGTTCATACATACATGCATATATTATCTATATAGGCGAATAGCATGGACGTGTAAGGAGGATTTACAATCATCTACTGATGAGTATACGAGTGTTGGTCGTAAATACTAAAACAGTGTAAATTCTAATAAATAAAACCTCTGATTAGATCATCTCTCGCTGAAAACAAGTACAAATGTTGTTAAATTCGAACGCGCCGAACTTTTTATATACTCCACCATGTGTTGGACTTTCAAAATACATAAAATCGATCGGAAATTTATTATGGAGACTTGTCTTGGTAAATTGCTGCCAGGGAAATTGAGAAATGGGAGCTTTGAAGTGTACTGAAAAATTTCTTTGAAGACACTGTCCCGCAATGCCAAATTACAGCCAATGAGGAATCAAAATGTCACAAAAATACTTAATATTGGCATATTTGCAACCCAAAGATAATACAATCCACGAAATATATGTCAAACTTTTGCGGGTATATTTTTTGGGTTTGGGGGAAGAAGGGCGATTTGTTGGATGATTTTGTTATTATATATATGAAATTTGAGATATAGTCAATTGTTTAGTGGGACTATAAAAAGAAAATTTCAGATGTAGTCCAAAATCCAATGGATCGAATATTCTCCTATAAGTCTAATAGACCATAAGCGAATTACACCATAATTCAAATTATTCACAGCCTAGATGAAGCTAAATTCATAGAAAATACATATTTACATGAAATCTATAAATAAACATATGGATACTAATTTATTATGAGAATGTTCACTTGAGCGATTTTTCCTACTATTTCATGTATTCCTTCACCAACTTGTTCTTCAAAATTCTATTATCGCCTAAGACGACTGTACATATTACTACAACAAACCTCACATTATCAATATACATATTGACAAAATTTCCCTCACACCGCAATACCAAGTACCCAGAACAACATCATCTTCGTAAATTATTCATAAACATCTTGTCTATTCCAAGGTCCAATCTAATCCCCCCTCAATGACGTTAAGAACAAAAATTAAAAAGTTCTCTCGTAAAACAAGATTGTGGTGGTGATGGTAAAAATCAAGATTGACGTTTACGATTAATTGCTTTTTATGAATATAATTTTTTGTTTGTTTGTCGAATGTTGATGGATGTGCAGGGTATGCTGAAAATGGACCATCATTTAGATTATAAATAAATCACAAAAATATGTTTGGAGATTTCATTTTCATGTTTAAATTCCTTCAGGATTTATGCAAATTTCCGTTCTGATTAAATAAATCGATAAAAATATTTATTTATAAATACTCTTCATTGGAAAATGCAATATGGATGTCTCATGGAGAAAATAAGCTGCACAAAAATAATTGTCTGTGTATAAATTATATTCGAGACAAATAATTATATACTGGAATGTTTAAAAATAATTATAACACAGATTAAGTTGTTCCAAAACAAAAAAAAAATGAATAAAAGTGTAGAACTTTTTTGTATCTGTATTAATTTAATGCACATGAGATGCCAACAACTCGATGCTAAAGGGCTGAATCATGAGTTTCTCATGCAATAAAAAGAAGCGGGTCTAGAAAACAGCATAGAAGGGTATATCGGGACTCCTAAGTTGTCATCAAAATAAAGGATGTAAAACCCTTCGTGGTTTCAAAAGTATGAGACTTGAATTCGACATCTGTCAAACTAAGTAGTTAAATCATTTTTTTTCTTCTCAGTTGAAAGTATGTCATTTAAGACAAGTGAAAAAGCTGTTAAGTTCGGCCGGGCCGAACTTTGGACACCCTCCACCATAGGTATAAAGGTACTTGAAATTAAAATATAAGGAACATATCAAAAAGTGGACATATATCGACATTTCTAAAAACGGGTTATGTAAACCATAATACAAGTTTCAGAAATTTTTAATGGATAATTATACCCTCAGCCTTTTGGCTAATGAGGGTGTATACATTTTAACACGGTGAAAATGTGCCTCAACGAAATATTGGTTCTAGACCCCATGTTTCTTTGGACCAAATCCGTTTCAGAAAATATTAAATTTCATCCAAACTTTGCTCATCTTTTTATTTCTTCCAAACTTAGTTCAAATTCGAAGATGGGGAATATCGTTCCACACCTTCTGGAAAGGGGCTATGTATAAATGCGGGCTATCACTATCGAACCATACGTTCTACTTTTTTATCTCGCTATTACAGAGAGTCTTAGAACCAAACTTAAAACACGGAACAAATCAGATAATTATTTTAATATAAACAAGCGAAAAAGCGTTAAGTTCGGCCGGGCCGAACTTTCAATACCCTCCATCATAGATATACTGTCAGGTACTTGAAATGAAAATGTGTATAGGGAAAATACAAAAAGTGGACCTAAATTATAGATGGCTGATCGAGCTTTAGGTCAATATTTGTATTTTTTATTATTTTCCGATATTTCGAAATTCATTGAATTTCATCTTCAGGGAAGTTTTCTAACCTACAATAAATAAACATTACAACTAATTAGAATATATATCACAGCTTTTTAATACTAAAAACATATAACTCATAAGATACGATCGCTTACTTTTAAATAACAAACATAAAAATAATTAGCTTAAAACACGGTCAAAAGTTATTATTGCACTGATTGTTATTTGTTAATTGCACGATCCCCTCCTGCGCGTTAGATGTCTGTAGCAGTAAGCAGTGTTGTCTGTGTCTGCTTTGTTGTTTATTCGTTTTGTTGTTGGTAAACTATTGATGTGGAGCATCTCTATTGTTAGTCTCTTGTTGTAATGGTTCTCTTCTTGTAACACTTTCACGTCGTCTATGTTAGGCAAGTGATTGTTATGTTTACAGTGTTCTGCTAACGCCGTTTTTTGCATTGAATTTGTGTATCTTAATGTAATGTCAGATTTATGTGCTGACATTCGTGTTTTCAATTTGTTTTTTGTTGTTCCAACATATAATTTACCGCAACCTTCTTTCTCGTGGACCTATATCGACACCATAATGTAAAATATAAAACAAATTTCAGAAAATTTTAATCGATAATTATACCCTCAGCTTTATACACTTTGACATAGTTAAAATTGTTCTAGATCCCATGTTACTTTGGACCAAATTTGTTTCAGAAAATTTTGATTTCATCCAAACTTTGGCCATCTTATTATTTCTTCCAAACTTAGTTCAAGTTCGAAGATGGGGAATATCGGTCCACTCCTTCTGGTACCTCCCACACAGGGGCTAGGCCTAAATACGGGTTATAGTTCATTATCGAACCTTACGTTCTAGTTTTTTATCTCGATATCCAGGTGATATGATTACAACTGAGTCTTAGAACCAAACCCAAAACGCGGAACAAATTGCATAACTATTTTAATATAAAATAATAATAATATAATTTTTTTGTAGGGAAATTTGTTACCATATACGACTACAAAATACCAAATTTCAGCGAATTCGGTTGAAAAACGTGCTCAAGAACATCAAATTAGCGAAAATTGGGGGTACCCTTATATGGAGGCTACCAGAAAAATTTGACCTATATTTATAATTGTTGGTAGAGATATTTGGCACCCAATAAGAACTCAAATTACTAAATTACAGCCAACTCAGTGAAAAAATCCGGTCAAAACACCCCAAATACTGGAAAGTGGACCTATATTTAAAAATTTTAGTGGGGAAATTTTTTTGTCGATCTTTCTCAATTCGTTTAGAGGCTAGAGTGATTACAACAGACAGACAGACGGACATGGCTATATCGTCATAGAATTTTACGATGATCAAGAATATATATACAGTATAGGGACGGAAATGATTATTTCGATGAGTTACAAACGGAAAAACAAAATTAATATACCCTCCATACTATGGTGAAGGGTATAAAAATGGATCACTTAACTATATAACAACGCAAAATATTATCAAAACTGACTATAATAATAGCGATTATTCCACAGTTATATATCGTGCTTTAAGAGGATATTATGCTTTACATAATCGTATGATAATAAATAAAATTACCGTATTTGAGGTTTAAGAATCCTCAAGTAATGAAGAGAGGCTATCCAGTAAAGGACATTGTTTGTGATTGGATCTACTTCTTCGAAAACAGCGATGGAACGGCTCTCACCGTCAATTCTTACACCCGTCAGCACACTGTGGTAAGGGTATTACATTTTTGGGAATATGTTTGTAACGGGCAAAAGGAAACGAGATATACCAATGGTTGCTTTTGAGGAAATGAATAGCATCAATTTCTGACTCGTTTTAAGCATGTCCGTTCGTCTGTCCATGTTAAATTGAAAACAAAGTATTTGGCCCAAGGACGAACCCTATTGAAATTAAAAAAAAAGCTCCCATAAATATTTTCTTCCGATTTTACGTAAATTGTGCACTAAACTTCAAATATAAGTTCGATTTTACGAATACTAAGTGTAAAGTTTCGTAAAAAACAAGACGCTGATACATGTCACACATCTTGAGGAACAATTCCTTGCCGCGCAATTTCTCATCATGGTGATATCAACTGTCACCAATATTCGCGGGTTGGTGCTGGAAACAGTACGCGGAGGTCATGTAGATATTATATATATATATATATATATATACACGCCTTTCAATTGATCAAAATTGCTCGTCAAATCCTGCACAAAGAAGTACTATATGTTTGGTGATTTCATCGACTCATGGAGCACACCAACGCATGACAACGCGAAGAACTCGTTCCAGCACATGGTGCTGGCAATTTCTATTAGATCATCTGCCACAGAAGTACTAGATCTTAGTCGACTCAAGGAGCACATTATTCATGATATCGCGAATTTTCTTTAATTGTGAAAGGCATAAAAATATCTGCGATTCTTGCAAAGAAATGCACTCGATTCAAAATGAGTAGCTGCACTGTGAATAAAAACGACACATGTTTATCGATCAAAATCGGGACAATAACAAAATAGATATTAAAAAACTTCTAAAATTATCGAATAGTTACGTCGAATAGGCAGCGAAGTATGTGCTTATTATAGAAAACGGCTAACAGTATACGTACTTGTCTTGAAAATATTTAATTTTGGACATGTATCTCCAAAATTCATCTATAATAAATTCAATGTATATAATGTCAGTAGTTGTAAATAGTATGTAAAACAAGAACCAAATAAACAAAATATAATTAGGTCCAATTTGCATTATCCACATATCACTTATTTTCATTCTATTAATTAACATTTCATAGGTGGTAATGACGTACATGAAAAACACTGAAAGCACCCCCAAAAACACTGAAAGCACCACATCATTATTGCTTTACAATTGCCCCAATACAAAATAACACTGTCGTCATAAAATTAACTTTCCATTAATCCAATATAATTTAAAATTTATTGATTTTTATTTTCCCACAAAAAACGTCATTCCTTTATTCGATTTATTTAAAAACTCTGCCGTGGTAGCCACAGCGCTTACCAGCCACCTACAATCGGCTGACCTTGCTGGGTATGTTTGTAAGTACGCCATTGTTCCCTCTGTTGATTGATTAATGTTTGGCATTGTTCAACAAATAATGGAAAACGCATAAGCACACTTTATGTGTAAACACACGTACGTACATACTCGTCCGTATGTAAATTGAACAGTGACTAAAAGTGAAAGGCAAAGAAGATACCGAAGAAGAATGTGGAAGCATTCAGGAGATGGTCTGTCGTAAATTATTACATAATTTAGAGGATTCAAACATTAACAAAGTATAATAGTATAATACTATTGTAATTTTTATACCCTCCACCATAGTATCGAGGGTATATTAATTTTGTTTTTCCGTTTGTAACACATCGAAATAATCATTTCCGACCCTATAAAGTACATATATTCTTGATCAGCGTAAAATTCTAAGACGATCTAAGCATGTCCGTATGTTGTAATCACTCTAGCGTCTAAACGAATTGAGATAGATCGCCAAAACTTTGCATAGAGTCGTATTTTGTCTGCAGGCAGGTCAAGTTCGATATAAGGGTACCCTCCAATTTTAGGTATTTTGGGGTTCTTGGGAGCGTTTTTCAACCTAATTCGCTGAAATTTTGTACATTGGGTACCAAATATCTCCACAAAAAATTATAAATATAAAAAATAGTTCCATTTTTTCGGGTAGCCCCCATATAAGTGTACCCTCCAATTTTCGGTATTTTGGGTTTCTTGAGCACGTTTTTCAACCGAATTCGCTGAAATTTTCTAAATTGGGTTCTTATTGGGTACCAAATATCTCCACAAAAAATTATAAATATCGGTCCACTTCTTCTGGTAACCCCCATATAAGGGCACCCACAATTTTCGGTATTTTGGTGTTCTTGAGCTCGTTTTTCAACCGAATTGGCTGTAATTTAGTATTTTGAGTTCTTAATAGATACCAAATCTCTCAACGAAAAATTATGAATATAGGTCAATTTTTCGGATAGCCCTCATATAAGGGTACCCCCAATTTTTGGTATTTTGGGGTACTTGAGTGCGTTTTTCAGCCGAATTTGCTGCAATTTGGTATTTTGTAGTCGTATATGGTAACAAATCTCCCAAAAAATATTAATATTTCCCCCCTTTTTGGGGTAGTCCCCATATAACCCTTTTTTATATTGAAATAGGTATCTGATTTGTTACACGTTTTGAGTTTGGTTCTATGACTCATTTCACCTGCGGAGGATAGCGAAATAAATAATTAGAACCTAGCCCCTGTGTGGAGGTTCCAGAAGGAGTGGACCGATATTCCCCATCTTCGAATTTGAACTAAGATTGGAAGAAATAATAAGATGGGTAAAGTTTGGTTTGGTTTGAATATTTTTTACGAAATATCGCAATTTGTTTATGTAAAAAATTGATTTGGTCGATATTTTTGAATAAAGAATTTTTGTGTCCACTAACCACTACTGTCATTGGCTTTCAAATGAATCATCAAAACAATTGTACAACAATGCAACATGTTTGTTAACGCATCTACACACAATGACCGAACTACTTAAACTGAGATGTTCTGTACCATCATTCAAGTTGAATAGAAAAATCTCCTTCATTTACTTAGCACTCGAACCAGTTTGTAATGTACAAATGCGGATGATTATATAAACTGAGAGTCTGAGAACTTCAGATTCATGGAATTTATTCATTTTAAACTCTACAATATTACATTCCAAATACAATAACATTTACCTAATGTGATATTTGTACATATTTTGAATTTCTTCATATTATAAGGTTTAGACAGAATCACTCAATTACCTATAATTAAGATATAAACATTGTTCCAAATAATGAATTAATTCTTTTTATATATTAAAATATTTACATACATTTCGTTCGAAATGCCGAAACTACCAAGAATTAAACAAAAATGGGGAGCTAATCCAATTGAGCATTTAACCGTTCCGTAATTTTTTATGTTTGCTACCCAGAGCACCTCATTTTGAAGCTACATATTGGGTAACTTTTTTGGTTGAAATTTAATTTTACCTCGTCAAAATAGGAATATCTCAGGCTTTAGCCGCATGTGTTTTTATATTGCCCTGCATACAGATTAATAGACTGTTGTCTTATTTCGTCAGGAAAAAAGAAACGTGTCCAAAATATACGGTATTTTGGACACGTTTCAACCGAATTGTCTATAGTTTGGTATTCTCATTGGGCGACAAATCTCACTACCAAAAATTATTTTTAGTGACCCAAGATCTAGAGAAACCCCCATAAAATGTTACCCCCAATATTCGGTATTTTAGACACGTTTTTAAACCAAAGTGGCTGTTACTTGGTATTTTGTATTCTCATTGGGTGTCAAATCTCATTACCAAAAATTATCAATACGAGTATCGATCCCCATTTTGATATAACCCCATATAAGGTTAGCTTCTCCATTCAGTATTTTGAGAATTTAAACATATTTTTCAGCGTGTTCAAGGTCCTATCATAGCATCAGTCTTTTCCTAAGAGCCTCCATTAATTTAAGACATTTAGAATGTCAAACTCATGGTGGAGGGTATACAAAGTTCTGTCCGTCCAGGTGAAGTATTAATGTCCAATCACTTCGAACGAAAAAGCTCTTGATGTAATGACTTCTCTTCAATTATTAAAGATTCTCAGAATATGAAATACGACAATATTGTTTATTAACATACTAGCGGGCGCGACAAACCCGACTTTTTTTGCCTAGCAATATTATTGATGTATATTTTTTGGTATTTTAGGTTGGTTTTAATATCCTCCACCATAAGTATTTGTCAGAGCACACAGAAAGTAACATTACAAACCTGAATATCTACAATTTTATGTTTATGCTCCCTCCACGGTTTGCGAAAGAACTTTGAAATTTGCTCATACATTTCTACTACTCATAAGATATTTGGTATTGAAAATGTTCAATTTTTCGTCCATTTTAAGGGTAGCCCTCATATAACGATACCGTTATATGGGGGCTTGAATATAACGATATTCAAGAGAAGGATATTCAAGAGAATCTCCTTAATTAAAATTTTCAATATTGATTTAAGTATTCGTATAGCCCCCATATAACGGTATCCCTTAATATTAGATATTTGGCATATTGGATATTTGGCGCCCAAACTTCCAAATATCCCCCTTATTATAGTATTTCACCTTTTTGGATAATGTGGGGGATATTAAGCAAAATGCTTCATAATATATAGCCATAATATTATGGCTACCAGATGGCATCCAATCCAATTCTATTTTGTCCATGTTAACTAAATTGTTATTTTGATGTAAAAACATTTGTAGTTCTTGGACAATTCTTCTTTTCACTGTTAAATTGGAATGTTTTTAAATCTTAAAAAATGTAAGAAGATATCATTATTCAGAATGCAACAAATCTGCATTGATTATCACATTGGTTCTTATAAGTTGGAAAATATTTCGTCTTTCGTAGATCTAGGCGTAATATTAGACCCTAAACTGAAGTTTAATCTCCATATAGAGTCTTGCATTAATAAAGCAAAATCTTTATTAGGATTCATTAAGCGCTGGTCCAAAGAATTTGATGATCCTTACGTTACAAAACGCCTATTTATTACTTTAGTTCGACCAACACTAGAGTATGGTTGTATTTTATGGAGCCCCTCCTACAAGTGTTATTCTGATAAAATAGAATCTGTCCAAACTCAATTTCTTTTGTTTGCTTTGCGGGGTCTACAATGGGACCCATCTGTAAGGCTCCCCTCATATGAAAGTCGCTTAATGTTAATAGATTTGCCTACCCTTGAAAGTAGACGTTTTATGCTAAGGGCGATTTTTATAATAAAATTGATACGTGGCTTAATCGATTCCCCTAATTTATTAAATGAAATAAATTTCAATATTCCATCCCGTACTACCCGTAACTTTATCCCAATAAATTTACCGCTCGTAAGATCTAATTATGAAACTAGTAGTCCAATGCGAACTTTGTGTGAAATATTTAACAATATATATAGTAGCTTATCACTGACTGAACCATTAGATATAATAAAAAAATTACTATTGCGTATGTAGCAGAGTGCCAGATGTGTAGTTTGTGTAGTTTTTAAATATTAAAGTGATTCTATATTTACTTTAATTATAAATGTGTTTATTTATAGTAGTCTATTGCCGGCTGATAAAATATGTAGCCGGTCATCCCACCATTTACTAACCCCTCCATAGTCCGGACTATGGGGTTTCGCGTTCCCTTAGATATATGAGGTCGCCCCCACGGTCGGTTGGGGCGGGTGTGAGTGGCGTGGGACCGAACGAAAAAAAAACAAATTGTGAGCACAACGATTATTAACCTCCGCATCTGAATTACCCATAAAATAAATTTGTAGAAATTGATCTGCATCAGGTAGTTGTAACAGTGCCCCCAGTAAGTGACAAATATTTCCTTGTATCTGAAATATTTAAATTTTTGTCCATCATTAATTTCCGATGTTTGTTTTAATACAAAATGGAATATTATAAGAAATATATAGCCATTTTTTATACCTTGAAAGTGGGCATGAAATTGTCCTGTATAATATTTTTAGCGCCAAATGACGTCATCTAAAAACAGTTTTTATGTTTCTGAATATTGGCCAAGATATGATTAGAATCAATTTCAATCCCATAAACTAATGAGCGTAAAGGATCTGGTGGTAGGACCAATTGTAGCAATTTTACTTTTCCTCCAGGAAAACTAATTCAATAGATTCCCCAGTGTATTTGAGCGCCTTACAATATATACAAATTATTTTCATTTCGCTCTATTTCATACCGTCGTGCTTGCTGCTCTATTTCAATTGCATTCTTAGCCTATTTACTTCATTGGCATTCTGACATAGCAATACGACTATTTTCTTGATCTGTCTCTTTCTGGTCATCAGTGCACGTGAGATAGCTCTTCGCCTATTGGATTCACTGTGACGACCTAAGTTAGGTAGTTTTCTGCTCCACATCTTACCATAATTAATAACTTAAAAATTTTCAAACATAAAAAAATAATTTGACACAAAATGCAAATTTTATTTAAAAAACATTTGTGTGAAAAATATAGAAGCCGATTTTAGAGGTTTCGCGGTATTTATTCGACATTTTAAACCTTCTCGAACATTTCAAGACTAAGATCAGATAAATCCGTTCAGCCGTTCCCGAGTTTTAGCGTGACTAACGAACAGCAATTCATTTTTATTTATTAACATATTCGCCGAATGAGAAATGTGCTTCATAACTGAAGAAAATTTCGTTTAAGCACCCATTCGACTTTATGGATGTTCAGTTAGTTTCAGTTTTTGCATGAGCTGGACTTCTACGGATTATGTAAGCGCAGATCTAAAATACGCCATTAAGTGCTGTAAGACAGTCCTAATTTCTGAGGACGATAAGGAATCGACACTTTCTGCAAACACTTTAGCATTATTTTCTTTTTCACAATTTATAAATAACCATAACCGCAATATCCTCCTAAAGCAATGTGACTGTGGCATAATTGTGTGGGTTTTTAGATAGTTTATAGATCCATTTCCGAAAATGTTCGACTTTCAACAGAAAAACAGCTTAGCTTTACAGATGACGATTTCCGGCTCCATACTTTTCAAAGCACGAAATAGATAATCCTTTTATATTAGAAATTTTCCGAATATATTGTTTTTATCCGCTTTTTGCATTCATTAAGCTTTATGCTTAAAAAATATACTAAAAATAGTTCTCGGTTAGAACTAAATTTCTTTCTATTCATTTTCCGAGTCCCGGCACTTTGTCCATCTTCACCTACTTCAGGATATTTTGCAATTCTCTTACACTGACTTCACTGACCCATATAAGACCTGTATTGACGGACAAAGAGTAAATAGGGCTCGGTTGAGTTAATTTTGAAGATTTAATTTTTGTTTCTCTCACCACTTTCTACAACGGCTGAATACAACATATTAGTCGTTAACGAAGACAACAATAGTATTAAATCTATCAGAATCCCTGTAACACATGAATACCAAATATTTTTTACAGCTAATTCCTCATAGTTTTTTCTTTCTCTTTTGACATATTCCTTTTGACATAAAACTAACCATCCCTTTTTATAAAGCTCTCCTCCAAAAAAATTATTTTATCAAAAACGAAGACAAACAAAAGACCGACAACCAGAAAACAAACAAGAATGTGATAAAACTTAACGCACCATGAAGTCGTAAAAACCTAATCATATAATTCTTGTCAATACCCTAAATATGGCAACTTCTTCGGATTTCCATAAATAAACTGGACACTCCGTCAATAATACACTGCGTAGCATAACTATGGTCGCACCTTTAATTCAATTGGTATGTTAGTTGACAAATAAAATGGACCCATTAAGATATAGTTCAAAATAAAACGACCAAAAACACATATTATTCAACAAAAATAATTATTTTATTTTTTATGGTTTCGCCGAATTCTGCACTTTCAAAATTGCTGGTGTTGCATAACTATAGACGCACTTTTACAAAATTAGAAAAATTTATTTTTTAAAACTTAAATAAAATAAAATAACTTTTATAAATAATGGGTAGGGCCTCCCTTATTTTGAATAAGTTCAAAAATTGTATCCATCACACTGTTGATCAAAATTATTCGCAAGTCTTCATCGATTGACCGCCATTCATCGATAATCACTTCTTGGAGGTAAAATACAATTTGGTATTGGCGATTTTCTGCATAGACACGATGGGTCAGGATTCCACACATGTTCTCGATCGGATTTTGGTCGGAAATTTTAATATTTTTCGATTTGAACCATACTTGAGTATGGCGAATTTTATGAACTGGTGCGTTGTCCTGTCCTGAAGTTTAAAAAAATAATTTTTTTCTAATTTTGTAAAAGTGCGTCTATAGCTTTGCAATACCGGTAATTCTGAAAGTGCAGAATTCTGGTTTCGCCGAATTCTGCACTTTCAAAATAAATAATAAATTAATTATTTTTGTTGAATAATATGTGTTTTTGATCGTTTTATTGTGAACCATATCTTAACGGGTCCATTTTATTTGTCAACTACCATACCAATTGAATTAAAGGTGCGACTATAGTTATGATCCGCAGTGTATGACTTTGGATTACCACAATGCTTGCATTTTACCTCCAAAGGTTTGTTTTGCAAACTCAGCGTAAATCATAACTTTCCCAAATTTCTTGTTGATTGTGCCCAAAGAAAGATGTTTATCTCTGCCCAATGGGGGAATATGTATCATATAAAAGACCAATTCCTTATAGGAAAAATATGTCGATATTTTGTAACATTACATCATGTGTGTTAACATTAATTCGATATACTTTAACCAATATAACAAACTTTGAAATCATGAAATGGATAACTCTCTATAAAAGCTATGTACTCATTATACGGTGACCTTTACGTTCTTTACATATTTACATGATAACGACCTTAAGTTAATAGCATACTGTTACATACATAACTACAAATGTGCCAGGGCTAGGCCACAATATTTGCATATTTTGGGATTACAATCGACCGCAACATATAAAAGCACAGCCCATTATTTCCATATTCAGCGATAATTCCGTTAATATCACTTCCGTGTCGATTTGTGCACTTGTGGTTAGATACATTTGTATTAATGTTCGTTTTCGCCTTATTATCTAGAAAAGTGTTCACCAAATATTAACCGCAAACTTTTCCACCTCGAAGATCCAAATAATCCTAAATACGTAAGTAGCAACTTCAACGTAAAGGGACAAAGGAATGAAATAATAAATGAATTTGTAATTTCAAAGGATTAGAATAGTGACAGTTAAAGATAAGTTATCATACCTCAGCTAATGGAGATTAACTAAGAGAATGATTCGAAAATAGCACGATTTATTTTTTTTGGAATAACAACTGTAAACGGGCTCTTCTAACACTAACAAAAATAATGTCACATAAGGGTACCAAACTCCATACACAATCGCATGGTACAATACAAGGTAACTGCACTTCAAGTTCGATATGACACTTTTTAGATTTATGTAAAACGACCCAGCAGGAAAATTTTGTACACATTATATGTGAAATATAAACTATGATAATACAATTTACCCTTTACAATATATAAAAAAAATAAAACACAATTTTGTGTAATGTTCTACATTTATTTTTGATATATTCCCAAATCTGCAGCCGATGGAAAATATAGTATCAGCGTTTATTTTTTTCTGAAACGAGGTTTCTCCCATGAATTACATTAATTTAAAAAAGTTTAATCGCACGTTAACAATTATACATTATAAAAACAATGAAATCGCAACAGAAATTCGTTGCCCTTCGGTTTACAATTTACTTCAATTTCCTAATGGGAAAATGTGGCAATGAAAAATTCCTATTTTCAACGCTAAAAGAAGTGTGTGTGAAATACGATTTTTTTGCAAATGGAGAGCAGGACTTCTATGAGAGAGGCAATGTGAAGTTACATTTAAAATGGCAACAAATCATACAACAAAACGGTGCACATTTGGCCCAAATCGGACATTCCGAAGCATTTTAAATAAAGTCCTATAGTTCATATAAAAGTAATGGATTTCTTTTTCCCCAACTTAATATTTAGAGTTCAGTAAGAATTTGGACACTAGAAGCACTGCAAGACAGTTTCCATAGGACTTGACGGAAAAATAAAATATGTATGTGTAAATTTATTTAAATATTGATCAAGGTTTAAATATAGATGACTAAAGATGATAGATTATACAAATATATGACAAATAGAGGGCATACATTTTATAGATGACAGCCAGTTAAAATAGATGATTGTCCTCTAGAAAAGAGGCCGTATGGTCACGTTAGGCTAGACATACCTTAACCCATGGTACAATAATACAAGGTAGGGCAGCTTGAGGTGAATAACAAAAAATCAACTATGCACGTGTGGCCTCTTCTGCCAAAATTAAAATAAATATACGCAACAAGTGTTTGTGTTTATTTGACATTTTTCAACACAAAACTAAAAACGCGAAAAATGAATGAAAGGTTATGATTTCTTCTCAAAATCCAGTAGGGAATACCATAAAATGTTTGTTTCACCCGCAACATAACGAACGTGTTAAAAACTTTATTTTCATTTCAATTTATTTTGAATTTATTTGACATAGAATTCAAAACAATACGCACACATACACAAAATATGTATTTGCTTTTTTACTTGAAATTGGAAAGCAGTCAAAATGACTGCCTTCGGCGTTCTAGTGTTAATTTATTATCGTTCAGATATAGTTGGGCCTAGTTTTGGAATTATTTAAATTTTTTTTAAATAATTCCAAAACCAAGTTTAGAACATTTTCCGCAAAAATGTGTTTTACCCTCCAATATCCCGAAATTACATACTACAGCTACTACAACGGGAATGGGGAATACAATTATACTCGTATGGGGACTACCCGGAAACTTGGACCAATATTTATAATTCTTGCTAAGAAGATTTTGATATGATAATCCTAAATATACAATTGCAGCCAATTTAGTATAAACTCGTGACCAAGCTCCCCAAAATACCGAGTACCAATATTAATAATATTTAGTAGAATTTCTTCTGCCAAATAAAAGAACCAAATTCCAAATTACAGTTGATTAGGTTGAGAAACGTGCCCAAAGCATCGAATAATGTGGAGTACTGTTAAATGGGGACTATTTGGAACCTTGGGCGAATATTGATAGGTACACTTTTTACTCAATTATCTTTTAAAATATAAAATTACAGCCAAATACCGAGCATGTGTGCTCTGATAAATACCAAGGTGTTACAAACGATCTGTACACTCCACATTTTGTTAGAGAGTGTAAAAACAAATCTAAAATGCCGATAATTATATACCTGAACAATACTGCTAAGGCAATACAACGTTTGCCGGGCCAGCTAATCTGTATATAATACTAAAATTGCCAACAAATTATGTTTTTTTTTTTTTTTTTGAAAATGTGAATTTTATATTAAAAGGCATTTACTGCCTCCACCCCGTACAATGGTATGTAAAAATGAATTGTAGAATTTGTATTTTTCAACTCTGCATTGATTATTAATTTTTATATTTACGGATTTCAATTAGAAAACATTTAAATGTCCTGTGGTGACAACAAATCATGAAGATTTGTGTTGTTACAAAAATATGTAGCATATGAGCAATGTCATTTGTGAATAACCTACGTTTATATTATTAATTTGATTTTCTGCCATTAAGAGAAATAAAAGTAAAAACATTATTTAATGTATGTTCATAATATTGTTTAACCTCTGTAGCATATAACATTCTTTTTGCTGTATTTTTCTTTTCTTATATCGATCACCGTCAATGCTAGTTCCGCATATAACTAAAAATTCCGATGTGTGTACGGAGTCTGAGTGCTCAAGTCTAGTGCTTGAACTAAACCAGTATTTTCGTTTTTGCTTTCTTATGCCTAAGAGAATCAGTAGAGGGTGTTAGGGGCCAAAACTAATGAACATAAAGATTAACTGTCTGCTGGGATTAACTGTCTGCGGAGATTTAAAGCAGA
This sequence comes from Musca vetustissima, assembly GCF_032173495.1. NCBI lineage: Eukaryota > Metazoa > Arthropoda > Insecta > Diptera > Muscidae > Musca > Musca vetustissima. The sequence continues at coordinate 399,866 of NW_026884542.1, forward strand.
GGATTTTAGAGATATAAATGTAGTAACATTTATATCATTCTCATAAAAAAAAAACAATTGAAAAAGCGTTAAGTTCGGCCGGGCCGAACTTTGGATACCCTCCACCATAGAAATACAGAAACATTTTTGAAATGAAAATATAGGGAACATACATATGACTACAATTCTACCAACGGATTGTTGAAACCCACATAGAAATTTCAGCAATATCAATGGGAGTTTCCCTATAATCTCAAAACCCCAAAATGTCGACATAGTATAAAATCCTGAACATACTCCAATTTAGAGGGCAAATTTATATGAGGCATACTAAACCGGGACCAATATTGACCACATTGTGTATGAATTTGCGAATACTTGGTGTTTTCATTATATAAGAGGTTATGCCTAATTAAGGGCCGACATAGCTCAAGTTCCAAGCTAATAATTTAGTTTTGAATCCCAATGCCGTGCATCACGCTAAATATTAAATATGTAGGATATTTTATATAGGGCCCGCCTAAATGCGGGTGGATATAGTTCATTCTCAAACCTCACTTTCTACTTTTTATGTCGATATCCTCCGATAGAAAAATGATTACAACCATACAGGGTATGAACTGAAAATTTCGTCTACAGAAGATCCCCTATTCTATGGTCAAATACAGCTATTTGGTAATAACCCCAACACACGGAACAAATTAGCCAACTATTTTAATATAAAAAAGGGGGTTATATGGGGACTACCCCTAAAATGGGGTGAATATAAATAATTAAAAATTGGGGGGTACCCTTATATGGGGGCTATCAGAAAAAGTGGACCGATGTTTATAATTTTTTGTGTAGATATTTTTGCACTAAATAAGAACCCAATATACCAAATTTCAGCGAATTCGGTTGAAAAACGCGCTCAAGATCCCCAAAAAAAACGAAAATTGGGGGTACCCTTATATGGGGGCTATCAGAAAAAGTGGACCGATGTTTATAATTTTTTGTGTAGATATTTGGCACCAATGTACCAAATTTCAGCGAATTCGGTTGAAAAACTAGATCAAGAACCTCAAAATACCAAAAATTGGGGGTACCCTTATATGGGAGCTATGCCTAAACGTGGACCCATATATCCCATCTTCGAACTTGACCTGCCTGCAGACAAAAGACGATTCTATGCAACATTTTGACGATCTATCTCAATTGGTTTAGACGCTAGAGTGATTACAACAGACGGACAGACGGACATGCTTAAATCGTCATAGAACGTCATAGAAAGCTGATCAAGAATATATATACTTTATAGGGTCGGAGATGATTATTTCGATGCGTTACAAATGGAAAAGCAAAACTAATATACCCTCCATACATATAAAAAGGGGGTTATATGGGGACTACCCTTAAAAAGGGGTGAATATTAATAATTTTTGGCGGGGAGATTTGTTACCATATACGACTACAAAATACCAAATTTCAGCGAATTTGCTTGAAAAACGCGCTCAAGAACCTCAAAATATCGAAAATTGGGGGTACCCTTATATGGTGGCTACTTGAAAAAATTGACCTATATTTATAATTTTTTGTGGAGAGATTTGCTACCCAATAAGAACCCAAATTACTTAATTACACCCAATTCGGTTAAAAAAATCCGGCCAAAACCCCCCAAAAACTGGAAATTGGGAGGTACCTTTATGTGGGGGCCATTAGAAAAAGTGGACCTATATTTATAATTTTTAGTGGGGAAATTTGGTACCCAATAAGAACCCCATGTACCAAATTTCAGCGAGTTCTGTTGAAAACCGCGCCCAAGAACCCTAAATTACCGAAAATTGGGGGGTAACCTTATATGGGGGCTACCCGAAAAAATTAACCTATATTTATAATTTGTAGTATAGAGATTTACTACCCAATAAGAACTCAAAGTACAGAATTTCAGCGAATTCGGTTGAAAATTGCGATCAAACCCCCAAACATTAGGGGTACCCTTATATGGGGGCTATCCGGAAATATGGACCTATATTTATAATTTTTAGGGGAGAGATTTGTTACCCAATAAGAACTCAATGTACCAAATTTCAGCGAATTCGGTTGAAAAACGCGCTCAAGAACCGCAAAATACTGAACATTTGGGAGTACCCTTATATGGGAGCTATACCTAAACGTGGACCGATATAGCCCATCTTCGAACTTGACCTGCCTGCAGACAAAAGACGACTCTATGCAAAATTTTGGCGTTCTATCTCAATTCGTTTAGACGCTAGAGTGATTACAACAGACGGACATGCTTAAATCGTCATAGAATTTTACGCAGAACCTAGGTCCTCAGAGCAACACAAATGTTGCCAAGACCGCTTAACGTTCTGAGCCATCAATACTTCCAAAACGTTTGCGCAAAAAACATGTGTATACCAGGAAGCAATTGTAGGTGTGTGGATTAATTATCCATCGCTACAACAAAAATCTGCTTTGAAAAGGACTGTTCCTAGAATGAAGACAAATGTCGAACTTTGACAAGGTTGAATTCAATTCGCATATGCAAGTTTCGCATCAGGGCGGAATAAATACAAGTTATCAACGTACGACATTTGTAAAGCCACTTAGCCCAATATGCCTGATGAGCCGCTTAACCAACGGCGAAACGCGTCGCATAATGGTGGGTACGTAGGTTCTTCTCCTGGCTTTCCTTTTCATTGCAAAACTTAGATCATCAAGCTCGACTCGAAAGAGTATAAATAACCACTTAAAAAAACTGATCAAGAATATATATACTTTATAGGGTCGAAGATGATTATTTCGATGCGTTACAAACGGAAAAACAAAACTAATATACCCTCCATACTATGGTGAAGGGTATAAAAAAAACAAAAACATATTTAAGGAATGTAGCTAAATAAAAAAAGGATTCACATCAACTCAACAATAAAACAAATCAGAGAAATCTATATATATATATATATATGTTCACAAAAAACGTATATATATTGAGAAAGATATTGATCAAAATTTCTTTCCACACACTTTGAAAAATTTGCAAACATTATTTTAAATAAACGGCTGGACCGATTTCTGTTAGTGTCTGTAATTAAAGTGGAAAGGTTTTACTAAAAGAACATTTTGAGAAAAATCCGCGAAAATGTTCCAAAATATATATTGAAAGGCAGCATATAATTTTTTTAAGTAGTTTTCAATTATGGAAAATTCCCAAAATATATTAATTTCCTAGAATCAATTGGATTGCCATCGCTTTGAAAAAACTATAGTATATGAAAATAAATTTATATTTTCATTACCGAAAAGAGAGAGTAAGATTAATCGCTATCATTATTTGGTCACGTTTTCCATAAAATTAAGATTTATTTAGTTTAGAAATATAAGTAATGTTATGTGAAGAAATTTGCATGTTATGTAAAGGTTGTGAAATTTTTCTCAAATAAAACACAGCAAGACATGGTAAATTAAAAATTAAGCGGTTTCATTATGCTTAAAAGCGCCCAATGATGGAACAAATTGTTTTGAACTTATAAATACAACACATATCCCATATGATATCTGGGCCACTGACCGAAACTTGATCGTGTCTTTGATAGGAAACAACACCAGGAATATTTTTGAGAAAATAGCCAATACATAGACATGTCTTAGTAAAAACGAAAACGTCTATCAATATATTCAATATAGTTCAATGACGTTAGGAATTCGCTATATACGATTACAAATACGTCAACAAAATACGAAGGTATTATTGAACATTTTCTTATATTCGGGTAGAATAGATTTAAATTCGAACCCTACATGGAACCCTTCCGCATTACATGCTCTTTGTGTCTAACTTATATGTGCCTTTATGGTTCCTCAAATGTATTTTTAAAGATGTGGAAAATGTTTGCATTGTATCACTCACGTTTTCCTTCGGCTGTTTGTAATTACATTGGGAAGTTTTTTACGGAGAAAAACATCAAAAAGTTGGGAAATTGGAATAATTGAACGTTGTTTTAGTTACATCGTTTATAAATCAAGAACGTCTACACTGATTTTGACGATTCAAAGGACTTATAAATCGTATGTGGTCAGAATAGGAAAATATGCAAACTAATTGCGAGATTCCGCCAAAACAAATATATTAATTAATATTTACAATCCCCCAATTTTTGTATTAATATTGCTTTAATGTTTAAATAAATTGTTGTTTTTTAAGACATATGGTTTTTTGAGTTAGTTAGATCAAAACTTCTAATTTCATAAAATATGTGTATGTTCTAATACTAATAATGCGATCATTAACATCGACGAAAATAATGGTAATGATAGCATTATTAGTATTCCCGTCTGATATTTGAGGTTTTGTCTTATTTTCTTTAGAACCCAAGCTGTTGGATATGAAATCTCATTTTCATATTGATCAAAAAAGTGTATTATTTTTCCAATAATGTTTCTTTTTAAACAACAACTTATTCAAATGTTAAATTAAAATCAAGTTGTTAAAAATATGAGGATATAACAAATCCGATTACAACATTTCACAATTTAGAGTTATGATATAAAAAAAGGCATTTGCAATTAAAAGAAGGTATACGGCGTCAACATTGACAAAACTTTTCACATATACAAATCTATAACGGCAATCCGAAAACTATTTAACAATTTGTTTAAACCCGAAAAAACTATAACCACTAAATTTCAATGACAAATTTAAAATTCTTCGTGTTATATACTGATTTCAATATAAATATCAAGAGGACAGTTGGACATGAACAAAATGATATTGTAATTAAGAGTCCTTCAAGAAGGGACAAATAAGATAATGTAAAAACCTTGGAGCAATAACAAAACATGATCTTCTATTAAAAAAAAAACATTTGGTGAAATAAGTTCTTACGAATTTTAAACTGTTATAAGCTGCATTGGGGTACCAGTTAATACTTTTGATTGACATCAACTTAGTGGCAAATGTTTTTTACCAACCTTATATTGATGCAATATTGATCAGGCAGAACAAAGTTTGCCGGGTCAGCTAGTGTAGAATAAAAAATTAGAAGTCAGGCGCCAACGAAACGAACTTCTCATTGGGGTCGTATCGCTGGTAGCGTAAGAACTTCGAATTGTCACAAGAGACATTTGGGTTTGAAAGGTTTTTTGTAAAGAAGCTATTAATAGCTTCTGGGGAGAATATCCCAACAAAAAAAACTGATGAGGAAGTGGCGAGATCCGAAATAAGTCTTCCCTGCCTTTTATACATCCCCACTAATAAATAGTTGTTTTTTATAAAAGCAACAAACTGGGATTAAGCCTGACTATTTTGCAAAAACAAAATACAAATGGTATCCCAAATAACCCCCCAAACACTACTGAAAACAATAATTTTATATCAAATATTGCTTCCGATGAAAAATATCACTTTTTTACTTTCTTCAGTGCTGGTTGCAGACAAAATGGCCGAGAAGATTCAATTTTGCAAACCAAGATACCTCTTAATCTTTCATTTTTTGGAAAAAAAGAATTATGGACAAAAGAATTGAAATAGTTACCAAAAACCTGATACACAGCCAAAATCAAATTAAAACTTCATATTTAGATGGCGTTGCAAAAGTTAATTTAGCCAAAATAAAACAATGTTTCCATCAAGCGCACAGTGGGAAAAAATGCAGATTTAGCGCGCAGAAAATAAAAGTAGATGTATTACTGTATGTTTATCGATATTTTGGATAAGAATAGATTTAGATGGACAATTTTAATTATTTTATGAAAAAATTTGACAATTTTTTATTAACCCATAAAGCGCCGATTTTTTTAGAAAAAAACTTAAATTTTTAGGTGAAAATTACTATTTTGAAGCATTTGAAACATTTTATAATAAGCAACATTTTTCGTTATAACTAATAGTACTCCTAAAATGGGAGCTTCTTTTAAAAATTCCGAAACATTTGGAGGGTAAAAAGTGGGTTAAGAGCAAAAACTATTGTTATTATATGTATCTTTATTATTGTTAATATTACATATCTAAAACATTAAACTGTATATATTTTAAAAAATTTAGGTAGTTTAAGGACTTCTTCAGATAGTGGTTCACTATATCGATGGTTAAGAGATGTACTGCGAGACAAACTTGATATTTTTGGATCAGAAGAAAATAGCAACCTATTGAAAAGATCCCTCATTGTTTCCTCACGACAAATTTTTTCTGGTGTACAGTTCCCTGTAGTTCCAAAAGTCCTTATTTCTGGGTCCCATGGCTTCTTCAGACATATATATTCTTTTACATCAGAACCATTTTTAGATTTTAGCCAAACTTCAAAGAGCTCTCTGTACAAAATTGACATTTTTCCACTTCACTTGTTTATGAACTAAAATAAATCGCCATTCACTTATTTATAACTTGTATAATCACGTTCTTTGACACTTATTGAATGAGAAAAATCTATGAATGAACATTTGTTAGATGCGAATTTTTCATTCATAGGTAGAAAAATCTATAAATAATATGTATTTTTGCATTCATAGGTAATTGATACCTGTATCCGACCCTAACGAAATTCGTATGACAAAGTCATAAAGTCATCCGAAGTCATGTCAGTCACAACAGGTATAATAAAAGTCCATAAACTCCACCTCCACGAAAATCATAAATATAGGTAAAACAGTGTATATATGTATATATATATATATGAATGTTACACCAATGATATTTTTCCAGGGTTCATAAAGTGGACCCTTTACCTGCGATATTTTAGAAGACTCTTACAAGCGATTTCAATTCCGATTTTTATTTAGAAAGACATTTGGAATAAATGTATATTCAGTGCGTGAGTTTAAAATCAACGTCTGGAGCAGCTTACTTAAATACCCTCATTTTCATACTCACACCCAGTACTCTGGAACCTTAGGATGGACATTTTGAACTTGTTTTTTTCTTATCTGCTATGCTGTGATCTATTTCATGTCATATTTGATGAATTATATCAAAAAATTCACAAATTTTTAATTTTATTTGAAGAAAACCTTAAAAAAGCTTCCTACACCAAATTGGCATTTTTTTTAAAAAATTGCCATAAATCCGAGAGTCGCAGGAAGTCGCAGGAAAAAAAATAGTATGATGTTCTACGCAGACACACAAGAAAAATAAAACACAAATCAACGCCTAAATTAACACCTAAATTAAAATAAACCTAAATTAAAATAAGTAACACCTAAATTAAAATAACTTATGGGTTATATAACTATACCATTTAATTAAATACCAATACTATATATCAAAAATGGACAATATTTTATAATATTATATTCACAGAATGCACACGGCCATCGCAATTTTATAGCTAAAAAATACCATTTTTAACATTGGAAAACATTTCTATTTTAAATGTACCGTTACTCCGTTCTAGCTTATTAATTCGGATTATTTTATACGGACTTAAGTACTCTCAACACTCTACTTTAAAACTGCATTAATGTTTTAAAGTTTCCTTCAACTTCATTTTTTATTTTCTGCGCGCTAGATCGGTATTTTTTCCCCACTGTGAGGCGGTTGTTTACCTAAAATTGAAGTCAGTTCAAGCAAACTTAAAATGACGCATATTGGAAAAATCTTGTAGGATCAAATATTCCTGGCAAGCCACGCTTTCCACCTCCGTATTACGCTACCTTCAACTGAAAATTCTTAAACCCTTTAAAGTAAAGTTTATGTGAAAGGCAGCAATATTGAGGACCACTTTCGATCCATTTCCCAATATCAAACACATTCGAATATTTCTTATAAAATGTCTCGTCCATCATTCAATTTGTTAAACACATTTTTTTGTTTAAATTAGTCTAATTGGCTGCATATATTTAAGCATAAAATATTAGATCAATTTTTATTTTATTTTTGCAATTTAAACAAATTTCTAAACCAAAACAAACACTAAATTGGTGAGAATTTGTGGTTTTGTGTGTTTCATGCAATTATGACACTATTTTTAATATAACTATACATATTTGTCCAAATTAATTTATGCACACATTTAGATACAATGTTGCGGTTTATCTTCAATAACCATGGCGTTTGAAAAATATTACACAAATTAACTGCATATGGGCAGTAAATCAAAATGAACAAATTAAATAATTCAAAAATAAAAAAAAAAGTTTAAAGAAAATTATCGTTTATTACATACGCATATTATATATCCAAACCCAGTAAATATTGTGAATGCATAAATTAGCAACACATATATTTATTTAAAAATACCTACATTTATCATTTACAATTTACGAGGAAATTGACATAAGTAGTCTTTGAGAAGGGTCTAGAAAATGAAGGTTATATAATATAACAAGTACAACACAAATGCCGACTCACAAAATGAAATGTTTTTTTTTTCGAATCACACTTCAATACAATTTTCGATTGTGATTAATATCCTCGAATTCCATACTGGACGACTTATCGAATAGGAAGTTTTTTTAAGTTGCGTTTCACTTTTAATAATTTTCAAAATTATCATTCAAAATGATTATTAACACTAGAACGCCGAAGGCGGTCATTTTGACCGCTTTCCAATTTCAAGTATAAAAGCAACAGTGCATTTAATGACACTTTTTTTTTAAATTTGGTGATTTTTTTATAATAAACGCAATTTAATTGTGTGAGTTGCATGTTCCTATTTAATTGTGTGACATGTTTTGTAAAGGGATATTTTAATAATTAGCCTTGGCAACCTAACAACAAAGTTCAAAGCATTATTCTTTTCAAAGTGTTAATTGGTGTTAGAAAGTTTTCAACCCCACGACAGATATATATGTAAATATTTCATTTACCGCTGTTTGATGGTGTCCAGGCAAACTGGAACTAAAGTTTAATAAAATCGAAACTTTCCAGACATTAAACATGGTGCCGCTTTCCGTACAAAGAGTTGCACCGCTCCATTGAGCTAGTGACCATGTTTATTTAGATGCATGTGTATTGAATGCTATATTTTTGTATGTAGATCTCTCTCATTATGCTTGAAATGTAACATTTAACACTATAAAATGTTTTAGTTAAAAATTATAAGCAAATAGCCTTATCAAAATTGCATCAATAATGGGTTGATAAAAATTAACGAATTCTTGGAAATATATTTGAGAAACTACATGTGTGTAAACTTTAAATTTAAATAATATTTTCCTGGTGACGGTTTTTACTAATACCCCAATGTATTAAGCAAAATTGTTATTACAGCTCTAGGTTTAATGCAGACTCAAGTGCATAGTTAAGACTAAAAAATAAACGTTTTGTCGCAAAAGGGTCGACAACGATTTCTTTCGTAAAACTCCTCCCACTGCAATTTCAACCATCCGATGGGAAATTTGAGTCAAATCGGTGCAGTCGTTCTCACTGTAAACATGTTTCACATCATGATAAATATATTTGAGGGACCATAAAGGCACATATAAGTTAGACACCAAGAGCATCTAATACGCATTTGCCTCCTTGTAGGATTCGAATTTAACACTAGAACGCCGAAGGCGGTCATTTTGACCGCTTTCCAATTTCAAGTACAAAAGCAACTGTGCATTTAATGACACTTTTTTTTAAATTTGGTGAATTTTTTATAATAAACGTAATTCTATGAGGTACAAAAAGTCACCAAATTTAAAAAAAGTGTCATTAAATGCACAGATGCTTTTGTACTTGAAATTGGAAAGCGGTCAAAATGACCGCCTTCGGCGTTCTAGTGTTAAATATATTCTTCCCGAATATAAGAAAATTTTCGATAAATTGTTGAGGTATTTGTAATCTTATAAAGTGAATATTAAATATTTTTCATGCAAATTTCGTATGTCTATGTATTGTCATTCTTTCACAAATATATTTGGTTTTGTTTTCTATTTAGAATACGCTCAAGTTTCAGCCATTGCTCCAGATATCGTGTGGGTTACATGCCATGTGCTGGTTTTATAAGTTAAAAAAGGTTGTTCGCCATTATTGAGCATTTTTAAGCCTCCTTATCTTTAGTCCATATAAGAAACTTTTCTGCTAATTTTCTGCTAAAAAAATTGCGATTTATTTTCGGTTTCATATTATAAAATTAAACTCTATTAAATATATAAGTTTATTTTCACATAAAATACTTTTTTTTGTATAAATTGAAATATTTTGAGAATTTTCCATCTCAAAATTTCCATTCATTAAAACCTTTTCACTTCGCTTACATACAACCGAAAGAAATTTTGGGCATCGGTCCAGCCGTCCCTTCAAAATATTTTTTGCAAGATTTTCTCAAAATATTGTTTTTTTATCTCTATCGGGAATACACAAACTATATATTGTCGGACTTCGAATTACAAAGAAACAGAAACAGCATGTAAATAAAGTCTGGTCTAAATCGGTGCAGTTGTTTTTGAGTTTAGCGATTTTTTTAAGCTCGGCTTCTGGAAAGAAAGTTCTGTCACAAGCCAGCTAAGTAAATAAGATCACGAACATACATGTAATATTTATATATATATAAGGCTTCGTATAAGAAACGACTTGAAAAAGTAGAGTAACTTCTGGTGATGTGGACCATGCGTCAAATGTGGACCACCCCCCATATCTAAGAAAATGCTTGAAATATGCCAATGCGGCCTTGATAAATGTTTTCCTAATTAGTGAAAACAAACATAAAACTTGGTTTTTAATAAATATTTGCAATGTTGAAAATTTAGTAGGTGAAAATGTAGCTCTGATTGTAAAAGTGTGATTTGAAAATTTTTTACCACAATAGTCGAACGATTTTGTAAAATAGTCGAACATTTTGTTTTTCTCGAATATAAAGAGGTTATGTGGTTTTCTTGCTTTCTTTAACAAAAATACACGGTTATCTGTAATTACTTTCGGTTATTTTTTAATTTTTATTCATTTTTGAAGCCGATAATTATTTTTAAATAAAAACATTCAATGTCGGGTAATGTGGACCACTATAAAAAAGTGGGACATTTTCATGAGGACGAGTTCGAAACAAGGGCACATTTAATATGCGAGGAGGTATTCTATCCTCTGAAAACTCGATATCCGAAATTATATGTGCCTCGGTTGGATAATGAAGCAAGGACCTTCAAAATACCGCAAATGGGGTGGTACCCTTAAATGGGGGTAATTCCAAAACATGGACCCATATATTTTTGCATTCATTGTTACCCAAGAGTGCAATAAATTGAAATTTATCACAATTAATCCACAACCTACCTTTAACTTACTGATCCTCATTTCCCACACATACTGGTCCACATTACCCGCCAAGTTATTTTTATTTGCAGTTTAGAGTTTTTTGAAATATAATGCAATAACATTTTTATGGACAAATATATATAATTTTTGATCTGGAATATAATTAGCCAACAAATCTACCATGCTGTGAAAACAATTTGTTTTTATTTTTTAGCGTTGTTACGCTCACAATATCAAAAAAAGAAAATGGTGGTCCACATTACCCGAAGTTACTCTAAATGAATTGCAGAGTTGAATAAAAAGTTCAACAATTAAGAATTTTTTTAAATTGTTAGAAAATACTTATCATGAAGCATAGTTCTCCCATTTAAACCTAAGGGTCTGCTATTTGTCATTTCGGGGCCTTACATGGTTAAATATACTTCCCAAGTAAACAAGATCGAACAATTCATTTTCCAAACTGAAATCTGGCATTTCGAGTTTCCAATAGTTATGAAAACTCTTGAGCATTGACCTTTTTATTTAAGGTATTTTTCAAACGAACTGGTCATAATACAAGAATATAGGTTCTCGAAAAATATATATTTCTTTATTTTTTCATTTTAAAGGGTATATCAATTCGGTATTGCCGAATTTAAGAATGTGTTTGCTCTGTCAAGTATACTAATAATTCATTACAATGTAATATCTTGCGTAATTCATGATTTAAGTTCCAAATTCTACTTTCTCTTTGTCGTTGTTGTTGTGGCTTTCGTTCAAGTTTTTGTTGTTCACTGAGATGTGGAAAACAGCAATTTGGTGGAGTTTTACATTTCACACACAAGCGATGAAATTAAAATTAATGATACGAATCTATTGTTGGTAGTGTCTTCCTTTGCTTAACTCTATTCGGAACAACATTCGTTATGTTTGATGCTCCGACGCAGAGAATATGTTCGCAAACGCATCCACCCATTATCAACACTAACCCAAAGAAATGCAAATGAAAACAATAACTGATAAAAATTAGATAAGAGACGTCACATAATTTTGCATACATCGTCGTATCACCCCGTGTATTGTAGGTCCCCCCTTTTACAAGAATAATCATTTTAGTTCGTCTGCATCAATAAATTAAATAAAATCATCAAGAGCAACACAATTTATCATCATAATAACTCAAAATTACAAAAAATGAAGTACCAAATACCACATACGAGAAACTCATAAACGTTTCATGTTCACGAATTTAAGTTTTGTCAATGTTGTTATATGAAATGATTGTAATGATTTTGGATTTGGTCTTAGGTTATGTTAGGGATGTAGGTCGTTAATTACAACCGTCTACTCGGAGACTAATGTCCATTGTGATCATCCTTTTTTACTTGCAACGAGAAAGAGAAGAGAGAGCGGAAGAGCAAGAAAAGGATAGTGAGAGAAGGAGAGCGTAGAGGTTTTTTAGCCATGTCGGATTTTTGACAAAGCCTAGGATCTGGTTGGGGTCTATTTTAGAGAAGAAGGCTAGATTATCAATTTCATATCTTTCAAACTCTATATGTCTTCTGCCAATCAGCGATGGACATTTGCAGAGGATATGTTCAATTGTTTCTAGCTCTTCTTCGTCCTCTCCGCCGGAGTCCCATTGCGTGGTTTCACATATCTCTCAATCTGAAGATTGGACAATTGTGAGCCCCCTCGAGCAAGCTCGTAGACTATCTCATTGCCTTCAATGTCACTATATATATCATTCAGAGCGGACCTGCAATCATTAACTGCTTTTGAGTTTATAGTACACGACTTCTCCGCCTTAAGGGCCGCCAGACTATCGACATATATAGTCACCGGTCACGTAATATCGGCAGTAAGTGATTTTACTAACTCGGCCGCTTTCGTGATTGCAAGGATTTCTGCTTGAAAAACGCTACAAAGGTTGTTAATTTTATATGAGTTGTATGTTTCCATACCCTACAGTAAACACCTGCACCAGTGCCTTCCTCCATCTTTGACCCGTCTGTAAAGAATTACAGACCTGGCAGCGGTAAGGAGCCGCTAGTCCAGGATTCCCTACTAGAAAACTCTACTTTGAAGTCATTAAAGTCTCTGTGATAGGGAACATAGTCACTAATGTGACTATTTTCCCTCAAACTGTTACAACCTAGCGTTATGTTTAGGATACTAGCGTGACCATAGTTCAGCGAATTCCAGGCATTCGTTTGCCGGAGCACATCTGGCCGCCTGGAATTTAATCAGAATGTCCACTGGTTGGAGATTCAAGATCGCATACAAGTCTGCCTGTGTGTACTTCTTAGCCCTCCGGAGATCATGATTGAAGCCGATCGCTGTACTAAATTTAAGTTTGTCAGCAGTATCTTTTTGTTGACCCCCTACCACCAAACAAGGCAACCATATATAAGAATGGGAAGAACGATCATCACATACAGCCAGTGTATGATCTCACGTCTTAGTCACCAACTCTTACTTATGGAGTTCTTGCATGAGTAGAGCTAACAGTCCTTTCTTAGAGCTTTCCTCTACATTCCTATTCCACGTTAATTTGCGGTCATGGATAGTACCAAGGTTTCTTGCTTCTTCAGAAAGGGTTAAGGTCACTCATCCCAGTGATGGCAAGCGGAAACTATGAATCTTAGGTTTCCTAGTGAATCTTAGGTTTCCTAGTGTGTTAATGGAGTTTGCACCAAGACCTTTGGCGTATGCCCAGTTAGACAGAGTTGATAGGGCTCCCCAAAATATCTGAAATTGTAATTAGAAATTTACCACCAACCAGCAAGACTACATCATCGGCATAGGCTACAAACTTTATCTTAAGATGGTCGAACTTCAGCAGGATCTCATTTATCACCAGAAGCCAAAGAAGGGGAGATAGTACTCCTCCCTATGATGTGCCTCTGTTGACAGATTTCCTCACGGAACTCTCTCCTAAGGGTAATTCTGCTTTCTACCATTCTATCAATCCAATCCGTTAGAAGTGAGGGGATACTTGAGCAGAACGGATGGCTTCTGGCTTCACATTGTTAAAAGCTGGCTCAATGTCAAGGAATGCTGCTACAGTGTAGGCAGAGGACTCCATATTCTTCTCGATGCATCCAACCATCTCATGTAAGGCTGTATCCTCTGATTTGCCTTTGATGTATACATGCTGTGAGTTGCTAAGTTTGCTTTGGTCAATAGTATTTCTGATTTCCTAGTCTAGTAACCTTTCTAAAGTCTTGAGTAGAAAGGAAGAGAGGCTAATTGGTCTTTTAGTAACGTATGACTCGGCTTTCGGGATGAAGGTTACTGTTACCTCTTTCTATAGACTAGGTATGTACGATAGAAGTAGACAAGCCCTAAAAATGTCTTGCAGAAAGGCTAATACTCGTTCATCTGCGTGTTGCAGCATGGCCGGCATTATACCGTCTGGACCAGGAGCAGACTCGCTCTCGTACATATTGAACTGTTCTCTATAAACGTCCCAATCTGTACTGAGTTTTGTCTTACTAGCTCAATTGTATGCTTTCCTTGCCTTCCTCAAGGATGCAAGGTTTTGTGACCACCATACCGGCTGAGATGTTTTCCCAGAGTATGTTAGGGGACAAAAAGCTTTATATCTCTTCAGAAGAGTGACCGTAACATTGTTCACAGCTCAACATCCTCAACCTTTTTAAGATATTTATTACCCAGGATTGAGGCTGCTGTTTTTGCTTTAAATTTGTCCCAGTTTGTCTTCCGAGGATTCCTATAAGGCTACTGTTTACCTCTGGAGGTAGGAATCTGGAAAGATATCAGTCTATGTTCCGAAAAGGAGCATTTTTTAGATACTTCACATTTCATAACCCAGAGTCGTCCATATTAGTGAGGGTTATGTCAATGACTTCACCTCTTACTCTATTAACGAACGTGTATTGCCTAGAGTTGGGTAGTTCCGGAACGAACTAGTTCATTGGAACAATTCCAAGAAAGGAACGATCAGAACTAGTTTCAGTTTTTTAACGAATATAGTTCCTTTTTCTGATCTTGTTCCTTTTTTGATCTCGTTCCTTTTTGATCTCGTTCCTTTTTGATCTCCTTCTTTTTTCTGATCTCGTTCCTTTCACTGATTTCGTTCCTTTATTCTCATATTCTTCATTCGTTGTCGTTCGTTTTTCAAATGCTGTCACATTGTTGACAATATATCAATTTATTATTATGGACCAAAGGAACTATAAAGAGCAAAGGAACTGTATGGAGTAAAGGAACTATATGGAGCGAAGGAACTACATTAGAGAACTAGTTCCTTTTTAAAAAAGGAACGAGAACCTCCTCATCTGAAGGCCGTCGTTCTGCTTTTCCACTAATCTTTGTGTGTTTTCCAGCCCCTTAAAAGGCGGTGAGATCAACACAGAGGTTACCATTCCGCTTGGTATCTCTTGGACCGCTACAGCTGCCAGTCTGCTACCTTCCCAAAGAAGTTCGCAGCTGTTATTGTCATCGTAAGGAAGTCCGCAGTCTCCTTAGTACGACAATTAAAAATCTTGACCCCTTAGTATAAGAAGGTCTGGCCAAACCGTAGGTTCCGTCGATCAACTTCGTCGGATTGGAAGAGGTCCTTCAAATAGCTGTCGACTAGCAGCCATTTATCTTTGCTGGTGATCCCGTCAGGGTCAGCTCGATCCATGATTGCTACTCGCAGATCATCCGGTGCCTCCTGGAGCAGCAGAGTCGCTAGGCGCCGTTGTAGGTTTTCACCATACACTCACCGCTCTTCGACACTACTACCGACGCAAACGAAGCAGAGCTTTGTGCAGCTGACGACTGCGTGGGTCTCTTGGCAGCAGGTTGTTGTTCCTCCGAGGACCTCATTCTCTTGACAACTGTGGGCTGTGGCCGAGATTTGGCACCCGGGGTTACAACCGCCGCAGAGATAGGCCCAGCCGAAGCAGGCACCTGTTTCGCGCTCTCTACCTTTGGCGCATCCACTAACAACTGCCCAATTGTCACAGCCTTGGATATCGGCTTTGGCAATTCGACAGGGGGTGCGCTTCTTGGAGCACTTTCCTCCTTCTGGCCGACTTCGACAGTCCTCTACCTTCCGTCTTTGTGGATTCTGGTGTCTGGGACGTCTCAGTACACAGTTTACCCTTGGGGGGTACTGAGGGCTTAGCCAGCGATCTCCTTGGCATCGACTTGCTTAGCAGTTACTGATACTGATGATTCATCCATCGACGGGAGTCTCATCAGTACCAGTTTCCGCTTCGACAGCCAACTGCCTGAGTAATCTCGCGACATCACTACAGGTCATGGAGATTGAGTGCGGATCCTCAATCTCGCCAGGGTTTACATCCCTAGTCATCTAATTAGTGGGTCTGGTATCGCAATTATAGGAGTTGGTGCGTAACCCGTCCCTTCACATATATAAATAACATATTTGAAAGTTATATCTTAAGCTAAAGTTGCTGTCCAACTCCTGAAGCTGTGTAAAAACCTTATTCGTTTTTCAAAAGCATTTACGGCCTTACTTTTGTTCATATTGCAATGCAGGCTACACTTTTATTTATTATATCATATCAATTACTTTCCAATTTTTCGTTAACATTACAATCTGAGACACATCGGTTAAGGAATATTTAATGTTTAATGATTGAAATGTTATTGGATCCTATTAACACGATTTCATAAACTAATTTCCGGTAACAATTGTTGTTGGATCTGCAATAAAGATTCAAAGTTAAGGACACATACTGCAAAATACACGTTCTAGTAACTGAAAGGTTGATTATGCTAGGCCATCCGACAATTTATTTTAACCACAAGAAGAATGACAATACGATTATCCACATGGACAACGACAGCAACGGTTATACTCATCAAGTTCAGAATTGAATATTGATTGGTATTGGACACTAACAATATATTGGATATTTGTCTTCTGTGCCTCGACATTCAACGAGATATTAATTAAAAGATAATTACATACGAACAAGAAGATAATAACGTTGGGCATACGTGCGTATGTACATGTATTTACCGTTGGCCATCGTAATGACGAAGAGCGTAGCATCAATCTCATACGACTATTCAAAATACATTCCTGAAATGAGTGTCAGAGTCAACTAGTGTATAAACATAATAAGAGGATTTATATGCATTTTTTACTTACAAATTTAATATTGAGGAAAGTTTTTATCACCTATAAATCCTTCGCAATAATTTACAAATTATGTCGAATTCGTATCAGTTGAATCATATCAGTGCGTTTTTGCACTAAGACCTTCGCATTTCATTGGTGATTTTTCATTATCGCCTAAAATTTACAATGTTAAGTTTATTCGTATAAAAACTAAAATATGTGACAATTTAATCATGGGAAAATAATAGAAGGCAGCCTCATTTCAATAATAAGCAGCAAAAACGTCATTCAGTTCAGCAGTGGCGACCTTGTATATCCTTCAAAATACGAATATTGCGGATGCCATTATGGGAGTACACACTTAACCTGGTGTTATATGATATAACGTTGTTATGTGAGTCTGAAAGATCGCCGGCCGAACTTAACGACGTTGTTACTTGTTTTTAGATTATATTTTTTCCTAATATCAGCCAGTTCAAACGTAAACTATTTTCTAATAACATGGTGGGAAGTTTTGGAATATATTTTTTGTCCAGATTAGGAATCAAATTTTATCTGGCTCTTTTAGTACGTTGACATTGTACTAGATTTCGTTAACCCAGTGGGTTTAAATTGTCAACTCTTTTGACAATATGCCAAATAATTATAAATGTCGTTTTAGACTAAAACTCACACAATACAATTATTAAAATTTTGTTACAGCGAATTGTACAAAATCGAACAGGATAAAGTCATAGTTATTTTTGATGATATACATAGAATTACTTTCCTAGTATTTACCCACGCATTCAAAGTATTATAAAACTATCCATTTTGAATCGATGTGATAATAGAATCTCAGAAATTGTGTCTAAAATGTTGTATTGGCGATTCAATGTAGTAAATACCCACATAAATACCCGCAAATGGGTATTTGACAAAACCTTGGGTATTTACTCGATAAATACCATCTCTACAAATGGGTACAAAAAACATTCACCCTTATTGTATTTGGTGGGAAAATCCCTTATTCTATTTGATGAAGCCATTATAACATGGCTTCCGTTTTTAAGTCTCTGTCATTTCGACTTTTATCCATTATGGACAAATATTCCTTGCAGCGCTTCAGACATTATTTTCGACACGACTGGGAGTTGTGACTATCACAACTTCAAATCGTTTCCAATACTCAGCCCGCACGACCCTTTGACTAGAGACATTGCTGCCAATTTGAATGTGTTCGGAAGGAACGTGGTCCTGCTCCGCGTTTCAAATGAGGTGCTACCCAACACGTACCTAAGTACTGCCTTGTTCATTCTAAAAATTGCTTGCAAACCTTTTCAAGAAATAACTCTGTTTTTGCAAATAGATACTTATTTTTCTTCCGATATTTAAAGATTTAAAATTTTTGCCCCACAAGTCTTCTTCTCAGTATTATTTTTTTTTCATTATTCCATCCATTATTTTTTCGACGAGAATTGTAAACAAAATAAATCAGCTGACACAAATATTGGAGATGTGTGTTCTGCTTATTCAAATTCAAAATTAACAACTATGTCGACGACGTCAAATAGAATAAGGGCGATTGTGTTGATACATAGTGACAAAGCATACCACTGTTATAACTTAGCGACATCTATTTGTTAATATTCTACGAGGAAATCATTAATATCAAGCGACCCCTATATGCCAAATACTCATATGACGAGTCATGCTGTCGAATAGTGAACGACCGGCCGAATCGTCAATAAATGGAGGAATTAAACTGAAATATCTATGTATGTGTTTAGAAGAACCCTGTAGGAAATGTCTACAGTAAATCAGTATTGACTTACTATTGACATCGTCACCAATACTGTTGACCGACTATACCCAACACAATGCATTTTACTATTGACATTTAACATGTGCTTGTCATTGGAAATGAACTAGTGACTTGGTCAGTAGTAAGTCAGTAGTTTTTAGATATAGACACAGCGTCGCATATGTGGACACGGTCAGTAGTAAGTCAATAGTTTGTATATATAGACTAAAGGTCACATATGTCACTTGTAAATTTTTTATAATTTCTTTTGCTCAAAAAATTTTTCACCAATTAATTAATTTAATTATTACCATTAATAACTTTAAACTCGCGTTTTTAACAAAATATCTGTCTATTGCCGCCAACATATTTATAATTAAAGAAAAAAAGAAGAAGCATAACCATGCTCAGTTGGTTGTTAACATAACAAATGCTTCTTCTTATTACATGATATGTAGACAAGTTGTAGAAAATATGGAGACATGTCGCCACAATAGTAGACAAAGGCGATACAACACCCCACATTTCCTTCAGGGAAGGAAGCGGTCAAGTGAAATCTTTGGAACTTCCATTTCTAAATCTGACATTTTTAGAATTTTAAGTTTCAGTTGGTTTTGTAGCCAAATAATTTGTGAATTAGAAACATTATGAGACCTTATGTTATAATAAATGTTTTTGACGGAGGTTTTGGTATTTCATTCACATTAGATATTATGTCTATTAACCATGTTTGCCTGTCCGCCAGTCTGTTAAAAAAAGGATATGTGGGTCCACGTTTTTATATAGCCCCCATATATTGCTACTCCCAAATATTTGACACGTTTGGCACCATTTTGATGGTGTTCGAAAGGAACATTGGCCTGCTCCTCGTTTCAAATGAGGTGCTATCCAAAACGTCAGAACATGGCAGAAAATCAGTTGACACAAATATTCGAGATGTGTGTTCTTTTTTATCGACGTCAGTCGACGTCATTGCGGAATACCAAATTGGTGTCGACGTCGTCGTAAAGTGACATTGTCTCAAAATTATATAGACTCAGGACGATTATCCTACCCACATCATATATCGTTCTAAATAGGCCTGAATCATTAAAATAATTTTGCAAACCACTGTCAATTTTTTCAGAAGGAGAATACAAGTTTGAAAGCGTTCATGGTACCTACTTTTTCCGTGAGGATTGATTTTCCTTGCGGATATTTATTCACGATAGAAGGAAAATGAAAAGAAAAAATTCCTTACGGATTTGATATTCATGATTGAGCTGTGTATACCCTGTTAACCACAAGGAAAGTCACCACCGAACTTCTCAGTGAGGTGGAATCGCTGGTAACGTAAGTACTTTGATTTGTTACAAGAGATATTCGAATGACACGGTATCAACATCCAGAATGTGTAAATTTGGAAAAGTACACTTCTAGTCAAATTAGAATTTGGAAATTAGGAATAACTTCATTTTTTTATTGAACGGACGATCCATTAGCAGAAATTCATGATACAGTCATTACAATATCGCATTTTTATTAAAATGTTAGATTATGTTACCAAATAAATATAGGCTCGTAATATACAAGAATTTATCATAACTTCGTATTAAGTACTGTGAGGCGGAAAAAAGTCAATAAAGTGTAAAAATGCTTATACTTTTGTTAAATATTTATTTCGTTATACAAAATATTGTTTTTTTTTTTTTTTTTTTTTTTTATTTTAAGGCCACAATGTTAAACGTGTTTTTGCTTTCTTTTTTGCTTTTCATTTAAAAGCTAAATATTAAAAATACTAATACACTTTGATTAATAATATACTTAATATGCAATATGTATGTAGGAATACAACAAATAGTTACAAATTGGCCTAACATAGGCATCATCTACTCTATTGACGTGCTGGTGTATTTTTGTTTAATGTGTTACATATATAAATTTTATCTCTTTAAAATAAACTTAAAATTAAATAATAATAATTATATTAATTAAAATCCTGTAAAGCAGATACTGTGACGAAAGTACACAACATGTACGTTAACAATTTCTGTTAATTTAAATTAGACTCAGCTAGCTGCCAAATACACTGGGTGTATTACAATGCAAAATGTATGAATGTTTGTGGATATTAATGATGAGCGAGATGAACAATGAAGGCACTTTCTGTTTTTCTCTTACAATTACAACTAATAATAATTACAATATACAACAACAAATACAAGTTTATATAGTATTCGTATATAGACATGAATGAAAACTTAACTATGATTAGATTGTACAATGTTTAAAAAAATTAATTTAGATGAAATGATGAATATATGGTCGAATGATATCTTATTCACATGAACGAACTTATGAAATGTGTATATATGTATAGCTTTATATTACTAAATAAAATCTCACTTTGTACAGAAGGAATTAAAATATAGAAAACAATTTAGACAATTGTGCTGATGAAGTTTTTTTAGAGAGCTTAATTAAATTGTGGCTGCTGGCCAAACGCTGTTCTCAGCTCATCTCGTGTAACATAGCCTGAAATAGGCGGCACCATATTCGCCATGCCACCTCCGCCATCATTCCCACCTCCGCCAATCACAGTCTGTGATATATGGCTCGGAACCATTGTTTTACTAAGTGCTTCCAGTGTTGTATAGCCATTTGTACTTGATGGCTGTATAAAATTCTGTAAAAGAGAAGGGTACAACAAAAAACGTTATTTAATTGCTAGATATTTTCAAGTGAAATAACAATTTAATTTGCATTTTATTACTATTTGGACATTTCAATTACGTTATGACCGCGATTTGTACACATAAGCAGAGCTTTGTAGGTTTTGGTAGGTAGTTTGGCATTCATCTATCACAAACGAAATTTCAAATTGTGACAATAAAAAATTGCCTTCAATAAAATTGTAGTCAATTCGTATTTAAACTATAAGAAATATTTATTTCTAATGTTGAGCTAAATGAATTCAGAATGAGTGATGTCGTTCTTGTTTACTATAAAAGTTTAAAAAATATCTAGACATCTTCATGTTTTACATTCTTTACATGACTATAAAGCACGAATTCATACAATGAATTAGTAATTACTGAACTAAATATTTACTAAGATACCGTAAATTTCATAATTCCATTTATAAATCAAAAAATACAATTGTTGCAGTTTTTGGCGATTATCATTGGCCACTAAAAGAGCGAACACTCAATGGCGTATAATAGGATATCTCCGAAGAAGAAATGTACATTCCGCGTGGAACATATATCATATTCTCATATACAATAACTTTACAGAGGGATGTACTAAAAAAATATACATTTTTACAAACCTTTTGCAGCATATGTGGTGCAACATAGCCCGTACTGCTTACTGGTATGTCACCCATTGTTGTAGGAACTGTTTGTATTGGTGACATTTGTGGTGTTATGTTGGCTGATGTTGGTGACATTGCAAATTTCGGTGTCGACAGATTACATATGTCGTGCAGTTTTACATAACCATTTTGTGACGGTATTATTGCAGCACGATCTGCTGTTAGACTATTCAATCCAGATACTTGTTTTATATATCCATTTTCTGTTGGTATGAATGATGGAGGCAATTCGGAGTTTTGCTTTCCATTCAATGTCAAAAGATTAGACGGTACATATCCACCATTATTGCCGGACTGTAACAACATTTTATCGAGTGTACTAGTCGACGAAGGTGGAATTATTAAACTGCTGTCGGTTGGTTTCAAACGCTCCATAACCATGTAAGCATCATCTACTGTGGACATTTGATGGTCTAGTACATCATTGTCGTGATGATCATCAGCCCTGACCGTTTCTACATCATAGTACTGGGTAGAGTTGTCGGAACCAATGTAACCACTACTTTTGCCCAACGAACCTGATGTCAACCCATCAATACCTCCTTCATCGACGTTTACATGGTCTCCATTCTGACAAATGGTACTAAAATCATTACTTATTGATGAAAGTAGATGGCGACTTTCGGTGTTAAAGAAATCTTTGTTGCGACGGAAGTCATTTCCGTCATCTTTCGTTGGATATGCCATTGCCTCCAAACCTGGTGGTAGGGCACATGATATATTTGCCATTTTTTGGTATTTATTACGGGCCACGTAAAAAGCTGCCAATACACCCAACGAAGAAACGACCACCAACAAGGCCAACATGGTAATACGACTTAATTTGGTGTCAGAACAGTTAGTCACAGGGCCTTTTTCCCATACCGATTTGTACAGCACATACTTCTCTTGATCGCTATATTTGCGTATCATTCTTTCCTTCTCCTCCGACATGCCACCATCTTCACATCGCAAATCTTCATTATCGCCAAAATAACCATTGTCTTGTGATAACTCATAATCAGAATCCATTGAATTCTTTGCAGCAAATATATACTGATCGATTTCGGATTCACGTAGGGCCACATTAACAGCTCTCACTTGCAGTGTGAAACGTTGATCGGCATCTCTACAAACTGGCAGATTGAACTTGCACGTGGTGTTTGCAACATTGGAAATATACTGACGTTGTATAACATCTTTGTGCCAAACCATTATTGCCACCTGATAGAACTCTACACGACCCGAAGGAACCTCAGGTTTGGACCATTGCAAAATATTTGCCGTCTCAGTTATGTGACTTGGATTCGAGGGAACTGCAAGATAATGCAATACATTTTAATTACAAAGTCGTAATTGACGATATATTCTGCTTTTAGAACTTACTTCCCACCAATGTTTTGACATTAATGTCGTTACTATGCTCAGAAGGTGCAGCATTAGTATATGCCACTATGTACACTTTATAATTAGTAAAGCTACTCAAATTCTCCAAAGTAAACGTCATTTCCTTTTTCGAACAAATGGAACTATCCAACTGGCAATCAATGATATGATTTTCATTGTTGTATCTGCAATGAGAAAAAGGGAAAACATTACAAATATGATTTATTGCTTGCCTTCCTTTCCCCTTGAAGGTAAAATTAGATAAATACTTACTCTATCCTATATTTGGTTAGTTTGCCATTGTGATGTTCTGGCGATAGCCAAGTTAGGACCGCTGAGCTACTGGTTATATTGTGGGCTCTTAGTTGTAAAGGTTTGGAGGGAGCTACAGAACAAATTGATGGGCATTTTAGAATCATGGCAATACAATACCGATAACTAAGATAATAACCTACCTTCTTCGTGGGTTTGCACAATCAGCGGATCACTCATTTTGCCAGTTTTAAATTTCGAGAAAACAAGCAATTCAATTTTATACACCGAATAGGGTCTCAATTTTTCAATTACAAACTTTTTGGCAGTTCCGAGTATGGTATGGGTTATGGGTTTGTCGGCACACGCAACCTTATCACCAATATTGTTATGTTGACGATGTACACGACAATACGTAATATTGTAACCTTCCAGCAATGATGTACATATGTGATCGGACCGCAGTTGAATAGTTATTGAGCGCGATGAAATGGACATGAGTTCTGGTTCCATTTTGCCCAGATCGGCTGTTATATCAGCCGCACACATCCAATGCATACCTGAATTGAAGTCACGATAATTCGCCGACACAGCTAAATTAAGACTCTGGTCGTCCTTTTGTGGTGTCACAATGAATTCCGTGGAATCGCGGCTTACATGTGCAAAATTTATAGTACCCTAAAAATGTAAATATCACGAAATTTTAAGATGCGTCCTGACTAGGGGAGATTGTCTCCAAACTACAAACATACCTTACACTCATCCTGCGTGGCTTTCCTCGACTGACACCAAAAAACGGTGTAGTCTACTAAACCTTCTTTCCTTTTGGGTGCACCCCATGACAGTTTATATGTTCGGTTTACCGAATCGTATACATTTTTTATCCATTCCGGTGAGGTCAAACTTGCATCATGTTTTGACCAGACCGGAATATTAATTATACTACTGTTTGGCGAATCACCTTCCGAGTTGCGACTTTTGATAACAAATTCATAGCGATGCTGCCGATGCCAGGGAAATTTGGCTGAAATCAAATCTATTTCCAGGGGTTCTAGTGAACTGTAGTGATGAAATACAAATAATATGAAAAAAATGCTCATGACATACAAGTAAATCGCAACTTACACTTTGGTACCGTCAATTTTCACTTGTTCGATGACATAAGTAAAATTGGGACCATTCATTTTATATTCCGGCAATTGATGCCAATAGAGACGGACTTGTGTTTGTGTAGGAACAATGTAAAAACTGCCATTATCGGTAAGTGGTGCGGCATCCGGCGGGCAAGCTGCTGTGCGAAATTTCTGTATATATGGTTCACTCCAATAAGAATCATCGAATCGTGCCGACTTCTTAACACGTACTCGGACACTTAACTCATACCAGACATACGCAAATGGTATATCGCGCAAGATGATCTTGAATTCAGATTGTTTTTGACGTATTTCATAATTGGAATGGCTCATCCAATCAACATTGCCGTCTTTGGGACGCAAACGAATGTCATACTGTAGACCCTTAGATTTGTAATAGCTGTACTTGATGTTGTACCATTTGATAATGGCCGAATGACATGTTATATCCTCAAACGTGTACTCTGGCCTTGGCGGAATTACTGTAAGTTGGGAGTTATTACACATTAGAATCGCGTTCTTGTTTTTATTTTTTTTTTACGATTTTTGTTGTTTTCAATACTAACCACTTTCGTAATTATTAATCCAAAAAGTTTGCACATTTGTGCCCACACCATTTTCACCCCTCAACGTAAAGTTGAAGAATTCATGATTTTTCTGATAGTTATTCTCGTCCATTGTCAAATTACATATTGCCTGTTTCTCTTGGATTTCCAGAGGACATGTTTGTATATAGTTCTGTGAATAAATTGTACGATAAACACGTTTTCCGCTTTGGTCCATATAATAGGTGCGATATAACTACAAGTTTGTGTGTTTGTAGGTGTGTGCCAAACAAAAGGAGTGCACATTTCAAGAGAGCACAAGTAGCAGTGATAGAAGTGAAGAAAAGCCCGTGATAGTAGTAAAATCATGCATGTGTAAGTGTTTCAATTTCAAATCCAATAATGTTATTTTGTTTGTATTTTTCACGTTGATGTTAATTGATAAATAAGGCAGAGTATATAACCACAACCCCAAACGTCCAAATATATATCCATTCATTCATTTATTTTGCAAATTGTTGTTTGTCATGTGTAGGCACATGTGTGTACATGTATGTGTGTTTTTGTGTTCGTGTTCGTGGTGTTTGTAATTATTATTATTGTTTATACAAAAGTCCAAACGTTAATTGATTGAAAACGAACGAACGGACGGACGAACGAACGTAATGCGGTGGTGCATGGAGTGGTGGTTGGTTTATTATCACAGAAATTGTTGTTAGTAGCCGCAGATAAGTTCGGTGCGTTAGGGAATGTATTTACGATAGAATTTCAATGTGGATAGTGGTAGAGTGTTATTTTTTATTAGTACAAATATTGTTAAAGAACATTAGTTACATCAAAAATAGCGAAATATTAGCATGCACAATAATCCCAAAATATGTAAAAAGAAAAAAGATTAAAAATAAGAACAACATATTAGTTATAAACAAATTAATTTAATTTTTGTTTTTTTAATTATTGGTATATAGAAGAATTTTGATAATCATTTCTTTGTTTGCTATATAATACATTTTTTTTGCTAATCAAATATGCAGATATTATTGCCTACAACATTATTCTATATACCAATATACCAAATTAAAAATAATATAACTTTTAAATGGCTTAATGTTGTCAATGAGAAATAAATATTTTTAATTTTTGAAAAATGAATGATTTAATGGTTAGCTATAAAAAAAACTACAATCAAACATAAATTGTTCATTATGTAACTTTAAGGGGACCCCCCCCCCCTTCTCGGGGTCAAAATTTTTGTTGATATAATTCGAATCTACACTGATTAAAAAATGTCTCTACAAAATTTCAAGTGAAAATCTCAAGAACTCTTGAAGATATAGCCGATTTATTGTGTCAGCATCAAGTGACGGCTGAAGGGCTTCTCAAACTTTAAACGCGTTTTTCTCTAAACATTTTTTTGCGAATGGCGGGCACGATAACTCAACAACTAATAATCC
The DNA here is from genome assembly GCF_032173495.1 of Musca vetustissima. Classification (NCBI taxonomy): domain Eukaryota; kingdom Metazoa; phylum Arthropoda; class Insecta; order Diptera; family Muscidae; genus Musca; species Musca vetustissima. Next base: position 426,972 of record NW_026884542.1, read on the forward strand.
AATCGGTTCCAAATTTTGCAACGTTTCTCTGGGAGTGTATAGCTCTCGTATGAACTAGGATAAAGCCAATCGGTGAAGATCTTCCTTATTTTTTAACTTAGTTTTTGGTAAAAAATCGGCGATTTTCCAAAAATATTTTTTCAAAGGTCCACCATTTTGTTAATTTTAGAGCGAAGTCAATAATCCTAGTTCATACGAGAGCCAGACATGTACTCTTTCTAACACAGTTGAAATTTTTGGATTCCGATGTTCCAGTGAGGAGTTATCATGCCCGCCATCAAAAATAAGGACTTTTCTTTAATTACAAAAAACAACAACAAAACAATAACAAAAATTTTTTGTAAATTATTTTTCTTCTCTTTTAAATCTTCAATTATATATGTGCAAAGTTACAAACCTTAACAAGCGTTGGTATTGATTTACCAGCCCATTGAAAATCTTGAAAAATTAAAATCGAGAATGGGGGGGGGGGGGGGGGTTCCCTTAAAACGGAGAAATGTAAAATTAGTGTTTTAGCTTTAAATTTTATTTTTATGGGCTCGCCCGTATGTGTTATGCCTAAACTATTACCCTTTTCTACAATGCATGATTCTATCTATACTGAATTTTCATATATATTCTGTGCATCAAGAACTTGAAGTTAGAAAAATAATGAAATTATGAATCGGTCCTCGTATATTATATATACCAACCAACCTTATAGAGTAGCACATGTTAGTCTAATCAGACAACTCTGCTTGTTTCAACGACCATCCAAGTGATGGTTTTATTTTTTTATTACCACCAAAGTTGATTAATTCTTCCAACGAAGTTAGCTTATTAATACTTATTATGGAAATTTTTATTAGAGAAATCCATATATTTGTGTGAATTCAATAAAAAAAATTAACACAGTTATTTTGGTACGGGATTTGTTTTTAATTTTATTAAAATTTGGTTGCTGGACATTTTATTTGAATTCATTGGAAAACCGTATCGTTTTCATACATAAAATTAATTATCAACTTGATGGATAAAGCTGTCACATATTATTGGAATATAAATAGTAACAATAACATGGACTAAAATACACAGTATAATTTTTTGAAACATGAACATTGTGAAAAATATGCATTATAACTGTTGAACATAAAAATCTGTTGAAAGTGATATCATGGCAAAACGCAAATAATGTACTTTGAAATTTCTTATAACGGTCAAGGGACCGACAAAATTGATCGCTATAAGCGATATGTCGTTTTAAACGATATCAAATATAGGGCAGAACTTTTCTCGGAACTATGGGATAAGTCGTTATAACCGATATGTCGTTATAAACAATTTCGTATATGTATATACAAATTAATATATTTAGAAAAGGTCGTGTAAAATGTATAAAAATCGCAAAAAGGAATAAAACACAGATCACAATTAATCAATTAAAATGCTTTATTAATATTTTATTTAGATAAGAAATACGGAAACTGCTCCAATATATTCAATGATTTTACGTGCATACGCCTTATGCAATCACTACAAGAGAATATGATATTCGATATCGACCGTTCAGTTATTTACATATCGATATATTCTAGTTCGACATAAAAATGTTTATCAGAATACTAAGAAACCCCCCAGTCAAAGTACAACACAGGCTATATTCGCATTACAACTGTTATCTATTTATAAGTTAAATAAGTAAAATGTGAAAAAAGGGGTGCAATAAATAAATAAACTGTATGTATGCATTTAGCAATCAATAAAACCATATGTAAATATTTGATTAATTACTAATTCCAATGTTAATACATAATAACCTCTAGAAAACGAGCATATTGAATTTGTGTTAAAAACTGCTACTACTACCACTACAGTGCAACAAAAATACGTGTAACTTAAAGCTAACTCAAATAATGAGCTACTACTACATTATGAGAGGGGAGTTGGGGAAATAAACTTAAGAACAAACATCATGTTAACATATTGTCAACTTACCGCCGATTGAGCCGTATAGTTTAAACTGTATTTTGTTAGTATAACATTGTGCGGTATGGAGAAGTTGCACACCATATATGTGTAGTCGTAACCACGACACTTAAAGTCTGTAACGTCCAAGGGAGCAGTACCTGGGTGAACAGAAATGAAATAGAATGGTATGCGTTAGGCAGCTGTTGGGTTTGGAAACGACGCATGTACGTAAATGAACGATAATAAAAGTTTGTGAATTTGTTTTTGTTTAAATAAAAATGACACAATTTCTCATTTATCGTACACTGGAAGGAAAATTGTGGGCGAACTTACCGACTGACACGTGAGTGACGCCAATGCCCATGCCATCACTTTTACACACATAATTACGATCTTGTTCTGTGGCATTTCGTAACATGAATGTAATTGTGGCTTCATCAGTAATCTGAAAAAAATAAGATAAAAAATAATAAATAACAGGAAAACAAATTAAAATGACATGGAAGTTGAGAGGATGGTGAGTTTGAACAATGTGTTTTTGAAGTATTTCTTGCTACAGCGACGTTATGGCAAGAATATAAAGTAATACTAGTCATATATCCCATAAATAAACTGTGGAATTGTACTTTAATTAATAGACTTCGCTTATTAGTACAGTGCTATTATATATTTTTTTTCAATCCCCTTTCATATTCCTCTACTATATTTATTGATGGTACACAATAATATCAAGATATTGGACTTCCAAAAAGAGTTTCGAGTTTTTAATCTTCAACGTTCTGTCATGATTTGAGGGATACAAAGAACTAAAAACCCAATACAATTCTTATGGAAGTATACCAAATATGCAAATTGATGTTCTATCCACCAATCAATGACCATTTGACATAAGTTTTACTTTATTTTTGGTATAAATATCATAGACAATTTCTTTATAATTTTTTGAAAATTTTTAATATTGTACATTTTGAAACAACAATTTAAAAAAATATGTGTCCCCAATTTATAGTGTTTCTTACTGCGAATTGGATTTTTTTTGCACATGTAATTCATTACAATCCCTTATTATAAGTTTGATTTATTGCTATCTTCTAGTTGCATTTGTTCTAAGCTTTTAAAATACACAGCTATAAAATATGTAACGACAATATGCATGCAATTTAAAAGAATGTAAAATTATTTATTGTGTTTTTTAACTTTTATTTTTAATTTTTTTTAGATAAGCATTTATTGATTGAAAAGCACGCATATGTTCTTAAGCACCTACCAATACATCGATATTGTTTCATTTGTTTGCAAAAGAAGTTTATAAACATTAAATGTATTCTTATCATTATAGCAGATAACAGCTACATACCTCTATATCCGTTTCAGGTACTCTTTTTCCCGTATCTTCTTCAACAAAATACAATGATGAGCTATTGACTTTGTTGCCGAATTTCATTAAATTCATGCGACATGTTATATTTGCATTGCTGTTGATTTGTATCTCCAGTCTGGGTGGTTGGGTTTCTAATAATAAAAATAATTTTTTTCGTAATTATAATTAAAACGTATGAATAAGAATATGCAAATATGCCAGTGTAAACAACTAAGTTAGGCCAAATGTAAACACATAGCTAGGCTAATGTTTAACTATGACTATATCGAGCAAATAAAAACGTTTGTTTAGGGGCTTGTTTTTAAATGTCAAGATTCTGTTAAAAAATAACAAAAAATTGCCATACGCTTGTGTTCTGCTATATGCAGGTCCATGACTACCAAGGTGTGAAAAATATAAAGATAAACAAAAAATTCAAAAATATTTCTTATTATTTGCTTATTTTATTTTTACGATTAAACAAACAAGTTTAGCGAAATCTTTTTGTACGAAAAGGTCGAAATGGCAAATTTGCATGTACGAATTTCAAACAATACGAGTACAATTTATAACACTTACCGCCCGGAGAATTGTGCATGGCACAATGGGTAAAAGGCAGAATCACATAGAATACGGTTAACAAGAACTGCAGCCATGATGATAAACTATAAATAAACAAGAAGATACAATATATTTTAATAGCCATTAGTTATTTATTCAGGGAGTTAAATAAAAAAATTAATTTGCTGATGACATCTTTACCTTGTCCCGCAGATATTTTAATATGACATGGAAATATGAAGAACCTTTTTAATATATACCAAACCTATGTATTTTGCCTTTATTATTCTTTACAGACTAACACGCTCCATGAATGTGGTAATGTAACCTTTAGATTCTACTAAATTATTACGATACGTTTAGTTTTATTATGTAATGCGATTTATGACCTTTGTGTTTCGAACCCACCCCAGTAACAACTGACGTTCATTGATATCGGTGTAATAGACATAGACAGGTATATGCTGAACACACCGCAAATTAACCCATAGATATAAACAACACATTTTATAAATAGTAAAATGAAACAATAAAAGTGCAAACTCTTCTTAATGTGTGTGTGTTTCCTGCTACTGTGAGAAGCTATATTAAATTCAGAAATTCCAGTCATGTCAGAACAAAAGAATTGCAAGAATTTGCGATTAACAATGGATTATTCATCTGTAATACTATTATTTTCATTTCCAGGATGCGTTATTAGTTCAAAAACACACGCACAACTAATTCTAAAACGCCTCGGGTGACTTCTTTTGACAATTGCTGAAATTGCTGCACATCCTTTTAGTGGGTGTGTGCACATTTAAACGGAAGTAAAGCAATTACCCGAATACAAAAATTCCAGGCGTGACATGAGCAGGTAACTTTTAAATATCAAAGCCAAAGAACACCATCCGAGCATTTAAAATCGATTAGTGAATTTTCCTTTTAGCAACTCGTAATTTTAGGAAATATAACTTCCAACAGGATTTTCAGTAAAAGACAAATTGTTTGTACCATATACTCTTATCAGTGGGATGTTATGCCAAGCCGTTGGCGGTCGATGATAAGTCCAGATTTAAGGAACTTTAACATGTACACATCTCACTGGAATTGAACCTGCATTTCGCTGTGGGCATTTATCAATATGCACCACACCAACATCTACGCCTATTTACGTTTAACCCTCATTACTAATTGGTTATCAAACATAGCCAAAGTAAATACTACCTACCAAGCTAAAACAACAAATAGAAATGAACAACAACAACCAATATCAGCTGCCACAAACTGAATACCTGTGTGCGTGTCGAAAGCAACAACTGTTATATTATTTTGAGAAAATGTTAGACGCGACGTAAAACTAATCGTGTTATGTGAAACTGGCACCACCTATTTTACTTAGTAGCATCTTATGTGGTCATAGATAAAACACAATGGAAAAATGCTGGCTGGAGAAGATCGACAAAGAAAGTAAATTTTACAAAGCATGCAATTAGAGTGTCAAGAATGAATGCAGGTTTTTTTGATAAAGAACTAAAAGGTTTAAAGTTTTTTCTCTTTCCAAAAATAAAATACACTCAGGGTTTTTTTTTATTAAAAAAATTGAAAATCATTTTAAGGATTTAGAAATTCCCACAATGGCGCACTGGGGGAATCGTTATAGAGTAGGGAGGAGTATTAAGTATTGATAAATATTACAAATGCTGTATTATTTAATGAACAAATTTGTAGAATGAAATCCGTAATCAAGTCCAAAATAAAAGAACAACAGTAATAAGAACCTGAGCGGAAAATATAATACTGAGAAAGCAGCAGAAAGTCGTAGAAAAATGTATCGGATTACTATAAAACTACATTTTAAATGCAGGTATTGAACAATATCGCCCATTAGGAAAGTGAGCCGTATGAAATTTACAAAAGTGATCCCAATGTATTTAGTGCAATATTTTATGCTATAAATAGAGCGAAAAAGAACGAACCGATGACTACATATGCCGGTAGTCAAGCGGCCCTAAGGTTGCTAACATTCCATTACACTAACCGTTTCAGATCCAGTTTAATAAATTGTGAGATGTGAAAATTTTGAAGAGAAGGGTCTGTAAGTCTTGATTTAGATTAGGCGAGTTTACTTGCGGCAATTCTTATGGTTCTCTTTTGAACTTGCTTATGGTTCTCTTTTGAACTACAAGGCAATTCGGTTTCAAAATTTTATTTTTATTTGTTTCAAATAGTTTTTTTCACATTTAAATAAATATAAAATGTCAAAAAATACGAAATACACAAAACGAATTGCCAGAAAATTGTCGGTACGAGCAATTTTTTCCATTTCTATTCCCCTTGCCCCTCTCTCCTACAAACAAAGACTTGCTGCAAGTAAACTCGCCTAATCTAATTCAAGACTTATTTAATTTTTGTATTGGTTTAGTATTGTTTTATGGGCATAAAAATTTACTTAGAACGAACTTAATATGTGGCTCAATTTTTCTACAAACACACCAGAAAAATTACTAATATCTTTGGGTCTGAAAGTGTTAAATAGTTTCAATTAATTGACAACTTTTTAATGCCACATATATGTATGTCATTTCAAGCCAAACATAGGCAAAAACATATGATCGTAACATTTAATTCCATCGCCAACACAGAACCCGGTCGCTAAGACACTTAATCTAAGAATATCGTTGGCTTAACTTGTAAAGGTAACAAGTCCAATTTTCGATAAAGAGGCAAAATACATCGATCTAAAAAAATAAACATAGAGTTACCTCATTTGTTATTGTTGTCGCTGGCTTAACATCATGTAAAGGCTGTAAGTCCACTTTTTATTTTGAAGATTTTGGACATGATTTTCAGTCGAATTCCCTGTAATTTGGTATTTTAGGTACTTATGGGGTAGCTCACCTTCCAACCAAAACTTATCAATATTGGTCCACTTCTTAGGGTACCGCCCATATAACGTTATCCCCAATATTCGACCTGCCTAAATATCGACGTTTTTACTTGTTTTTTTCATATTTTTGAATGAATTATTATTCCAAAACAATCTTTACTCTTTTAGATAATATTAACATGTAAAAATCTAAATTATTGCAGTAATTAGAAAATGTAATGATAGTTAAGATGTAAGAAAAAAACCTAAGTCCATTAAAACTTGCAAACTTAGCGACACAACAAGCTCTAAGTCCCAAAAAGGCGAGTATCTCCACAAATACTTATTTTTTTTCATTTTGTCACCAACCAAAACTTATCAATATTGGTCCACTTCTTAGGGTACCGCCCATATAACGTTATCCCCAATATTCGACCTGCCTAAATATCGACGTTATTACTTGTTTTTTTCATATTTTTGAATGAATTATTATTCCAAAACAATCTTTACTCTTTTAGATAATATTAACATGTAAAAAATCTAAATTATTGCAGTAATTAGAAAATGTAATGATAGTTAAGTTGTAAGAAAAAGACCTAAGTCCATTAAAACTTGCAAACTTAGCGACAGAAAAAGCTCTTCCTTAATAATCCCTTCTCATAATCCATCATGGGGAGTTCCATCAAAGGGTAGTTCGTCCCCTCGGTCGGCAAGGATGGGAAAGTGAGGCGTGGGAAAGATCGATAAAAAAAAAATATATATATATATATATATATGTGGCATTATATTTTCTACTATAACGCTTTACGAATAAACACCAATAGATTTTTATTTGTTCGTAAACCAGCCTAATTTATAGGTTAGATTTTATATAACCACATATTATTTTTCAACTGCACTTTAAGAGTGTGGCTAGTCTGTTATCAACCATTCATAGTTCCTTATAAAACCAAATTTATACATTCTGCATTTTAAGAAAAAATTATACATTCTAAGAAATACATGTGCATATTTTAACAAAAATAATTCAACAATTCAAAATAAGTATAAATATGTATGAAATCAATCAATTCGTAAAATGACCACTCTGCGCTCGATAAGACGTTCCACGCTGATAATAGCGAATACCAATCGATGATAAAAACAAGAAATAATTTCTAAGAATTGCAACAATTCGGAAAACAAAACAAAAAGTATAATTTAAACATTTGGGATAAATGTTAAAAACAAAATAAACTAAAAACAAACGCCAACAGCATTCACACTCTTAAGTGTAGGTATGCTAAACAAAATTAAAATTAATTTTTAATAAATTTAAATTAAAAACAAACAAAATTCTCAGAATACAATTCTATACTTTTTACGATTCAAAATGATTTGTGGCTGCTGTTGCCTTTTTTAATTTATTTCGATTTTGGCCTTTTTCGTCATCTCTCGCGCACAATACCTGTTTTGCGATCAAAACAAACCAAAAAAGAAGAGAGAATCATTTATATAGGTATGAAGACATGAACATATAAACAAATTTACGTATACCTACGACTACCTATTCAACAACTATCTATTCCCCATTTTTATGTCCAACATTTACGAGGGTACGTACATTCGATGTCGATCCTCTTAATGCATGAAGGCACTTAAAAAGCTTTTAAGACCAATATCTTGGAGGTGACAGATACGCGAAATGACAACAGAAACCCTCAGCGGAGGGGAACTGTTATCGCTTTTTATCTTGGCTCGTCTCGGAAGGTATAAAAAGAAAAATTAAGCACGAACTTGCCAACTGAGGTCAAGCAGAAAATATGTGTACGTATGTACGAACGATCAGCAAATGAATTAAGCAAAACAAAGCAAAAAATTAAAGAACAACAACAACAACAACCATATAGTACGGCAAGCAAACAAGATGAAAACAAATTTAAAATAGGATTTAGTAAGAGGGCTTCTCAGAAAGGCAGCAATATGTTTTTCTTAAAGAGACCACAACAATCCATTTGGCCAAACATAACCAACCAACGAACGAACTACCCACACGATTACATCTTACCATATTACAAAGTGCGATATAGTAAGCAGTGTTGCCATCAGCAAAACAAAAAGAAAAACGGAGAAAATTGTTCACATTTCTTGGTAAATAAAATTAAACGAATGTTGATTGATAACGGCGAAGATTTTTTTCGCGATAAAAATTAAACATTGTTATCATTTAGGGGTAATTTATATATATTGTTTATAAACAATGTTTAGGAATGTCTGACAGCTATTGGCAGACTATGGGCTGTTAGCAATTCCCCGTACTTCATATAAGAAAGCATATTTTAAGAAAGAACTATTCGTGCCATATACTCTTGTGGTCCCTAGCATATACCCTCCAACATAAGGTGAACTCTACATTAAATTTGCACTTTCGTTTGCAACTCCTCGAAATATTTTGATCAGAATAAAATTCTATGCTGATATATAGAAATGTGCATGTCTTTTGAAATCACAATAGAGCTCGCAATATTTAAGATTGAACTTTGAAACTTACACATACTTTACTACTACTGGCACGTTTAGTATTGAACTATCGATCCTCGTTTTGGAATAGCTTCCACATGACACTTGACTTATTAAACATGGTATACATATTTTTGAGGTTGTAAGCCAATTTGAAAAACAGAATGGTTTAAAAATTGATCACTTAACATGAAATATATTGGACTATCCGACTTCAAACAGCACATGGGCTAATAAACTATGTAAACAATTTGTTGAGGAGGTACAAGATGGAGTACCCCATTTTAGGAAGCGATCTACGTTTACCTAAAATGTTTTTAGGTAATGTGCAGGATATGGATGGAATCAAATACACAGTTTGTTTTCACTATAAGAGATTAATAAATTGTAAAAATGTGGAAACATTGTGGGGGATGTACCATAAGGAGCAGACCGTTCACATGATGTTATACATTTATTTTTCACCAAACGTTTGATAAATCCTTTCGAGAGTTATCTTGCGCTCTAGCAGCCAGCCCAATTTTTTTATGAATCAAATTGGCTTACTTCAGTAAAAATAGGTATATTCAACATCCGTAAAGACTTTACGTCTGAACAACGTTCACTAATCGTTCAATTATATTACTCAGATCCAAGTTCTTTGCGGAATCTGTTTCGTGCACTACTCTCAACTTCTGGCCTCCAAAGACATAGAAACCGTAAAGACTCGACAAAATGCATTTTGACAAAATAGTTTATGAAAAATATCCAGGGGGAATCAGGCATAACAGAAGTATGTTAACAATAAAAACGCAAATACGCGATAATGTGTGTATAAAATATAAATAAAATCAGAGATCTGTACTCAAAAAATCTGTTTTTATTTTGTAAGCTTGCGATATAGCGTTTAAAACGTTTAATATTGTTTGCTCTGTCGTTATGATATCGTAACAACAGAGGAAGAGCCATCTATTGGAAATTGTTGATCGATTGTCCTATCTTTATACTTTTATGTCTTTGTGGCCTCTTCGTAATGTGTGCTGCAACCACATCGTTAGGTTTTTTTCTTGCGGATATACCTATGTGAATAAGAAATATTAAGATCATGGAGCTAGTCATCGGAATTTGATCTTAACGTATGGATTCAAATTCAATTAAAATTTCTCCTGTCACAATTTAACCAATGCATTTTTATTAAAAAAAAAGGGGAACGTCACTTACATGGGATTTTCGTGTAACCTAAAGTAGTTTTTCTAATTCTAGTTCGAGCGAGTAATAGATGATCCTTAGCGGGTTTTCTGACGACAGTAGATTTTATATTATAGAAGACAAAGCGGATGATCTGAAGACATTGTGATTCAAAGTTCATATTCATATTATAGAAAATGTTTAGTAAGATAATCTGATTCAATATGGATTTTTGAATAAAATTGCTAGGAATGTCAAACGCATTCATAACAAAAGACGTTTTAATTATTATCCTAAACAAATCTCATAGAAATCTGGAGCTTAGTATCTACTAGTTAGTAGGTGATTATTGAAATTTGAAAAGAGTCTGCAGGTTATATGGGGGCCCATAGTATAAAGGAAGACGACCATTAAAAATGTTGTATCCCAAGTTGGATAACATATATTCGGTATTTTTCTTAATGTCGAATTTTGTTCTTTTTTTTTTGGCATTTTATGATTAATTTTATATGGCATTTAACTGAAAATCTCTAAATCGATATCGATATGATTAGGCTACTAGAATAATTATTAAAAAAATAGGAAATAAACAAAAAAATTCCCACATTTTTTTTAACATTATTTGGCAACTCTCTTTTGATGGTTTCAAAATTTGTGTGTTGGCTGTCAGAGTGTATATATGTTTGTGTGTCTGTGCCTGTTGTTTTGAATTTTTTGGAAAGAAGCATAACGAGATGAAAACAAGTTTTGTTGTTGTTTTCGCTATTGTTTTGTGCGTTTTACGTACAATATCACGGTACGATAGATTTCAGCTCACGTCCCAATGTCTCTCCGTCCGTCTACACGTTGTAACCAAAATAATACACCCGCAATAAACAACAACAACTGCAGCAAATAATAATGGAATCGACGTAATGCATGCACAAACTGGCGCTGTGCAATTGATACCTAACAAAGAATAAGGACTGCATATTATTATTGTTATTGTTCATCACTTCCTTCTCCAACCATTTGTTATTCGTCAATGCTGATCATATTCATCGGAAGATAAATATCCGATATAAACAACATCCAAAAAATTCCAATGGGCGCAGAGAATTCACACTTTGTTTATGGCTATGACCAACATACGCACACACCGTACCCACTGCTCGGAATTTGACCCATAGAGGGGAGGCATTATAAAATTCATCACATTTCATCTTCTTCTTACCTCGCTTTCATAATTGCTGCTATCTGCTGTCGCCGTCGTTCCGTCCTGTCGTACTAACCACACTACTGCAGTTAGCTTTGCAGTTTTATGTTGCTCCGATGCAATGGATGGGAGTTCCGTTCCTTCCTTTCTTCCAACACGCCGACGTTTTTCTTTTAGAGAGGCATTCTACTACTATTCTGATATGCAGTTCAAGTGAAGTGCCAAAGCACCCGCCACTCCATTCACTCAATAGCAAAAATAAAGAAAAAACACAACACACACACTTTATTTATTTATTTATTCCTGAGTTGGCACCACCATCAACCAATTAATTAGAACACTGTTCGAAGAAAATTGATTTACACACACAGCACTACCGACGTCGCTTTCTTCTTCTTTCTGATAAAAATAGATTGTTGGGTTGTTTTTCATTTGGTTCGTCAGAAATTGTTGGTGTACCGATAATAATAATTCACTTTTCTTTTTGTATGCCAGCCAGCCAACACAAAACACGGCATTACATTTGTAGGGAAACAGAGAAGAGAAAAAAACACTTGATGTTTTGTTGTGCACCAGCTATCGTTATTCTTCTTGTGTTGTATTTCATGAACGGGGACTTCATGGGCAATTGTAATATTGAATATGTTAAAATTGTACTTCAATTACATTAAAATCTTGTCTTAACTTCAATATAAATTATTGAATTTTCCAATTATGAGAATTTATGTTAAAAAAAATAGTATAAAAAAATAATCCGTCGCCGTACTTCACACGTCGTGTTGTTTCCGTGCCTTTGAAATCGAAACTAAACCATTTGGGGATGTGTTTAGTGGTTTTATGCCGTTTCGATATGTTATCGATAACTGCATAAAATGTATAATCGTTTTATTAGGAGTTTAAGGTAGTTGCCACATGAAAAGTATTGAAAATGTTTGCCCATAAATTAAATCTGCAATATTTCAACATGTTGACCAGTGGTAAAGGGAGTTGCCAAAAGAATAGAGGTTCGAAAAAATACAATATTTATTGGCTTCTATTTTAATAAAATAATTAATTAATAAAATTTTTATTAAGTTCCAATTTAGATTAGGCGAGTTTACTTGCGGCAAGTCTTTGTTTGATGGAGAGAGGGGCAAGGGGAATAGAAATGGAAAAAAATTGCTCGTATCGGCAATTTTCTTGCAATTCATTTTGTGTATTTTGTTTGTAGTGTCAGTAATTTGAAATACCAAATACCGTAATGCTAATGTATCTGAACAATGCACAAGAATTATACTGGGTATACCATCAGGGCCTGGACAACGTAGATTTTTAGATACCTTTCGACTTTGTAAAGGGCCCCATACACTATAAATCATCCCGTCATGCCGATGAACCCCTTTTTGTATATGTGAGATTGACTACACCTTTTTCACATGTTATTCAAAACATATCAAATGTAATTCGAAAATTCCATTTGTTATTCATAACATACAATTTGCAATTCGAGAATTCCATTTGCAATTCATAACATATCAGTTGTAATTCGAGAATTTCATTGGTAATTCATAGAACACCTTTCGAAATTCGCAGAATTCCATTTGAAATTCGTAAAATTCCATTGGAAATTCATAAAACTCCATTTGAAATTACTAAAATTCCATTTGAAATTTATAAAATTCCATTCAACTTTCAAATAAATTCAATTGAAATTCGTAATATTTGATTTGAAATTAATAAAATTTCATTTTAAATTGGAAAAATGTTATGGGAAACACCCAAAATATGTGTAACACATTAAGGTGGGTAATAATGTATGTACATATTAATGGAATATACTTTATAATTTTATATACTTTATACTTTTTTGCATCATGAACTTTAATGTATGTATTTAAATTTAATTTATATATTTTTATTCATTCTTTTAAAAGCCGCATATATATCTTTTATGAATTTCTCATGTATATATATATATATATATGTACATATGTGTTTTTTTTAATACTATTATTCACTACATAAAAAATTCCACCCCACTTATTGTTCAATTTATTTATTTTATTCGAATTTGAAATAAAATGTTAAGAATTTGAAATGAATTTTTACGAATTACAACTGAAATATTATGATTTGCAAGTAAAATTTTATGAATTTCAAATTGAATTCATTGGATTTCAAATAAAAATATACAAATTACAAATGAAATTCTTAAAAATTCAGATGGATTTTTTTTTAATTACATATGAAAAGTTTAAAATTACAAATGAATTGTTGTGAATTGCCGATAAAATACTCGAATTACAACTGAAATGTTATGAATTGCAAATTGAATTTTCGAATTACAAATGAAATTCTCGAATTGCGATTGAAATGTTTGGAATAACATTTGAAAAAGGTGTAGTGTATGGCAAACTCTTCAATCACTATTCCAAAAAATCGATTTTTGTCCCAAAAAATAAATTTTGAGTCGTAAATTAAGTTGTTTTTTTTATTCCGTCACAATTTTATTATTTTTGTACACAAAATTATTTACTGACAACTTTCAAAATGAATATTATTCACCAGATTGATAGGGTTTCATTTTTAAAATCAAAACTATTTTGATTTTCTTCATGCATTGTGTGTGTGTCAAACATACATGAATAAACTTTCAAAAAATAACACATACTATGATAAATGCTGTACGGCATGATGTATTGTGTATGGGGCCTCTTCGAAAGTTCATAAGTATATGGATCTTTAATCTGATAAGTAGTATTGAATAAGTCCAGTACTTTTCGGTTATAATCCATTACGCTTAAAGGCCAAAAAGGGATGTAAGCGAAAACAGTATTATTTACTGACAATTTTTTCCAAATTCATACAAATGATTTGTTCTTTAGTCCACTTCCCCTATAGTCCATTTTCGTCTAAAGGCCACATTTTCTGTGCATGCAAAACTAACATTGCATAGAAAAACATTTTATATAGTCCACCCCGTTTTTTTATATATTTTAAACTGGCATATGGCATTTATATTTCTTGCAATTTTTTCCAAATTCATACAAATGATTTGTTCTTTAGTCCACTTCCCCTATAGTTCATTTTCGTTTAAAGGCCACATTTTCTGTGCATGCAAAACTAACATTGCATAGAAAAACATTTTATATAGTCCACCCCGTTTTTTTTTATATATATATTTTAAACTGGCATATGACATTTCTATTTCTTGCATATTTGCAAATGTCAAAAATTGCTAAATTCATAGAAGTTGCGAAAATTGTAGTATGGAGAAAAAATTCAAATTATTTAAAGACTATTAAGAAAATGGATTGAAATGTGGACAATTGAGCGCCAAATACAAAGTAGACAAATCAACAGTTTATAAAATAATAAAAAATTAGTTCTAAAATTAAAAAAAGCTTCAAATTCGTGTAATCTAAAAATATATGGTTTAATGAAACGCGTGGCTAAAATGCGGTGGTAGCTGGCCGTTTTCCTCAGAATATCGGCATTGGAATGTTAAATGTTGCAGATATTTTGGACAAATCTGTTGAAGAATGTCATAATAATATTCAAGATGAGGTTGAGTTTTTCATTGTAAACAACGCAAAGTTATTTTAAAAGAAGTTGTAGATTAGTTTGAAATAATGGAACAAATTCCATAAAAAAGCGTATTATAATTACAGAATTATTACAAAATTTTTGAACAACTAACATTTGATTTAATCCTTCAAAAGCATAAAACGAATCTTATACTTTATTTTTTCCATTATAATAAGCCATGGTATAATAATAAAAGGTAACAGCAAGTGTTGTTGTACAACAAACGATACAACAACCACATGGAAATTTGTTGTTGTAAGTTCTACTAGTGTCAACTCTTTTGACAGAAAAATGTAAACAAACAAATTATCATCAAATTATTTTTATTTTGAAAATGAAATATTTTTGAATCCACAAAATAAAAATTGAAAAACATGAATGAAAATACATATATCAAATTTATATTTCTATCGCTTCCACATCTTTACTATAATTGAGCCATTGCCATATATAGGTGTAACACGTATGCAAATGCTGGGAATAGCGAGTTGTTCTTTGAAGAAAGATTTGCTTCCTCAAACGATCCCAGCAGGCAGATTGAGTAAATTGAATACGGGAGGACATTTAATAAAGAACAATTTCGAATTGAATAAGTTTCCAATTTTCCTGTTGGGTGCTTTTTAAAAACATAATTTGTCAAATGCATATTGACACTAGTATTACGTTGGAATCAAATCAGCTGGGATTTGCTGTTACCTTTTATAATTGTACCATGACAATAAGCTTTCAAAGCATTTGAATTAAATAAAATAATATGTTTTTAATAAACTTTAATTTTATTTAAAAAAGTGCATACGTTGTGTATAGTACATGACATGTATTATATCAGGATTCAGTTATAGTTCATTAAAGGGCCTTAAACGAAATTTCGAAGTTTTTCGATAATTCTTGGTTATTGTAAGCTTTTTAAACAACTTATACAACCATTGAGATTCTATAGTATATTTCTAGATCTAGCAACATAATAGTCTATAGAAGAACCAGATTTTTTATATTTTCTAAAAAGTTTATTTTTTGAGTTTTTTATACTTGATAATTCGCGTGTCTATGTCTATGAGAGTTTCTAGTTGTAAAAGTAGGAACACATTCAGAAATAAATTTGTTTAGAGTAACATAAAAATGATATATTGTAAACTCGAAATCAATATGACTCTTACAAAGCCATGTAGAGGTGCAATTAACAAATAAGTGCGATTAAGATAAGTGCGTTGAGTTTGCTAAAGTTTTTTTGTAGTTAAAAGTAGTTTTTAATGAGCTTGACGAATTGTTAGAAATTAAATAACCATGTACCATGGTTATAAATAAAGTAGGGTGATAATTATCTTCAGGAATACAAATAGGAGGTACTCTAATTAATTCAAAATTTAAACAACACATTTTTCTATTCGGTAGTTTTATGTGTATATTTGTTCTTGCGTTTAATTAAGTTTAATGTTTTCATTTTATCACGTTGTCTCTAACTTAATTTAATGATGTTGAATTGCGCTGGAATATTTTTTTATTGCAGTATTTTTTACATTATTATATTTTTAAGTTTTTATTGGAATTTTGGGTAGTTTATCGTTTATTACATCAAGCGATTCATAGGTTTTTGAATTACAAGTTAAATAATTTGAATAATTGAAATTTAAGCCAATGGGTTTTCCAAATTTCCGGACCTACACCTCGGGAATATTGGACTTTCCCTACACAATATGTCATAATCGTAAATAGATTTCCCAACGCAGTATGTGTATTTTAATGAAACTCTTAGCAATTTTATTAATGAACAATAAGAAAATACTAAATCACTGTTAATAAGTTTAAACATATTTTCTGCAAGATTGTACTAATTTTTAATAAATATTTGTACATTCTTTCAGATTCTAGAACAGACCATTACTGCTTTTTGGTAAAAAGTTACTTTTATGTGAACATCCCAATAGATGTTCGATTTGAATAAAACATGATTTTGATCCAAGCATGTTTTTGGAGTGGGGTCGTGGAATTACTTCTCCTCCTTATAACGGTTACCAAAATCATAAAAGATAGTTCTGCCCCAAAAATGATTTAGTTCTGATGAAGTGAAGACCATAGTACCGTAAAACAAAAAGTATAAAAATATCTAACGACATATTTTCATAATCTAAATGCACAATTTGTTTAGATATATTTTATTATATATATTCTAGTCTAGATTATAGATTATTTCATGTAAGCACTTTTGAATATTAACAATATTCACATGACAGAACACCCTATTTCATCACCTCATTTTCTGTTATGCGTAAAACAAAATTGTAAAACGAGGAAAAGTGTAATATTTTTGTTCATGTATGAGAGGAAGATTAAAAAACAAAGAATCTTCAAGAGTAAATTAAATATCTCTTTAATAATTATTATTTATAGACTAAGAAAAATTAAGATTTTAAATACAAACAATATTATTCAATTCCTCCCATATACACACGTTATGGAATATTACCAAGTCGTTTATAATCAATTTTCTCAAGGTGTACTAAGGGTTTCAATTGTTCAGCAAAGATACGCATTTCATCTCCAATCGCATCCTGCCCATTTGGTGCTAATACAGATAGCTCCACCAAATAACTATTACACACTGGCTCGCTATCATGCTGTTTTCCGGGCGTTATTTTAAAAATCTTTGCAACCGTAATTTTCATACGGCCTTTGCGAAATAAAAACCCTTGACTAACATATTCAAAGTCTACTCTACAACCCAATTCATTGAGGAATTCAAGAACGGTTGATGTGCACCCAACATCAATGCTGGATCGTACCAATGTTGGCCGAGAACGATCTAGTTCTGGCTGTCCAATATATCGAAGCTGAAATGGCACATCCCTGTCCAGTGCTCTGCGTACCCGTACTTGCAGGGGAACTTGATTTGGCTGCCTCATACTCATACATACTTCCAAATCGTGAAATGTCTCCGGAACATTTTCAACGTTATCGCACAGACCACGAAGCCTACAACAAAATAAAAAGAACAATAATATTAATAATACTTGAACATATTTGCTGCTCCATAATACCGGTGAATTAAATGATCAACAGCCGATGCAATGATAGATCCTTGTAACAGGTATTCTTGGTTGGGAATTATTTTGTTGTGTAGAGCCTGAGAAAGGGACTCTTTCGAGGATGCAACCTGAGCCATGTTCATATTAGAGTTGGGTAGTAACTAGTTCATTGGAACTATTCCGAGAAAGGAACGAACGGAACTAGTTCCAGTTCTTTAATTAATATAATTCCTTTCTCTGATCCAGTTCCTTTTTTGAACTATTTGAAGCAAAGGAAGTGTATGGAGAAAAGGAACTATATATGGAAAAACGAAAAAAAAAATAATAAAAGAGAGAGAGATTCAAAAGAACAGTGTGAAGCCTTTCGCTTGTTAATCGTCGTTCTGCCAAGACTCAAGCGACGTCGTACGCAAACCTTCGCCAACAAATGGTCTGTTCCAGTACTTTTTATACCCTCCACCATAGTATGGAGGGTATATTAATTTTGTCATTCCGTTTGTAACTCATCGAAATATTCATTTCCGACCCTATAAAGTATATATATTCTTGATCAGGGTAAAATTCTAAGACGATCTAGCCATGTCCGTCCGTCTGTTGTAATCACGCTATCTTCTGAAGGAATTGAGATAGGGTGCTGAAATTTTGCATAGGGTTGTCTTTTGTCTGCAGGCAGGTCAAGTTCGAAGATGGGATATATCGGTCCACGTTTAGGCATAGCTCCCATATAAGGGTATCCCCCAATTTTCGGTATTTTGGGGTTCTTGAGCGCGTTTTTCAAGCGAATTTGTAGTAAATGTATCCACAAAAAATTATAAATATAGGTCCACTTTTTCTTGTAGCCCCCATATAACGGTACCTCCTAATTTTCAGTATTTTTTGGGTTTTTATCGTATTTTTCACCGAATTGGCTGTAATTTAGTATTTTGAGTTCTTAGCAGGTACCAAATCTCTCCACAAAAAATTTAAATATAGGTCAATTTTTTCGGATATCCCCCATATAAGGGTACCCCCCATTTTCGGTATTTTGGGGTTCTTGAGCGCGCTTTTCAACCGAATTCGCTGCAATTTTGTACATTGGGTTCATATTGCGTACCAAATATCTCTACTAAAAATTATAAATATCGGCCCACTTTTTCTGGTAGCCCCCATATAAGGGCACCCCAAATTTTCGGTATTTTGAGGTTCTTAAGCGCGATTTTCAACCGAATTCGCTGAAATTTGGTACAGTGGGTTCATATTGGGTACCAAATATCTCTATTTAAAATTATAAATATCGGTCCACTTTTTCATTTCAAATACCTGTCAGTATACCTGTGGTGGAGGGTATCCAAAGTTCGGCCCGGCCGAACTTAACGCTTTTTCACTTGTTTAATAGTAAAGCTAGTAAAAGGGAAACATTTCAAGTCTCAGAGTACAAAATAATTTGAAAAGTTCGGGAACGCAAATCTAGTAAATATGCCAAAATTAGATGGCAATACTTCAAAATCAACATAACAAAAAGTTTACAAAGAGAAAGCCATTTTGTTTTGTGCTCTCTTAAATTTGATTCAATGTTTTGCCAGTTTTATGGGTTCAGGGACGGTTTTCGAGTAGAGTCTTTTAAAGATGAACTCAAAATGGTATAACCGAAAGTTTACGAATGAGGTGGGATAGAGACTAAATGGAAACCGTGTTGTTTACGAATGAGGTTTAGGGCAAATTATGATTAGGGATAAGTAAATCGACTTTCGATTAATCGACTTTTTGTATTGAAAAGTCTAATGCCATGTACAGACGAGCGTTGTTCCCTCTGTCATTCGTGGTTCGACTCTTAATTATGAAGTAATTACATAGTTCAAAGGAACTACATTAAGGAACTAGTTCCTTTTTAAAAAAGAAACGAGAATGATCGATCCGCTACGTGAACTAGATATATAGTTCATATCGAACTATATCGCTGGTTGGTTTTTGCGTCTTTTTAGGGTTTAGCAGGTCGTAAAGAGGAACTCTGGCAAGGGTTCTACAGATGGGGAAAAATGTCCAGAGCTCTAAAAATCGAATAAGAAAACAATAAATAAATGTCAAAAATGTTGTTGTAATATTTGAACCAAAAAAAATCTCAGAATTTCGAAGTTCTTTTTTTGGCAATACTTTTATTAACATTTTCTACAAGAATTTGTGTAAAAAAAGCTTGTCAATCTGTTTGTTTGGCAAAATATTTTTGACATATCAAAATACAGCAACCGATGTTTGTTGTAGAAATTCGCCGATGCGGCTACCTTGTATATCTATCTTGACTTTGACAGTTGACTTTGACAATACACCATAGCCCCGCGTTTAATGCCATGTACAGACAAGCGTTGTTCGCTCTCTCATTCGTTGTTCGACCCTTAATTATGAAGTAATTACTTAGTTTCCCATACAAAATTTTCTGAGCGAACACAGACTTTTGTACATTGTTCAATTCGAATCACTCTCTGAATAACCAAGAAAATTGTCCCATCCCTAACAATTGACAGGATTTATCGAAAATAAATTAATTTTGACAGCATGAAAATATTTATAAAAATTTCAAACTTTTTCAGGAAAATGGAAAATGATGAATGAAAAGTAAAAAAAATTGTCTAGTTTTTATTTATGCAGCAGGATGTAAATTTTGTTATCTACATAATGCAATCTGAATTTCTTTCCCCTTGGTTCTAACTAGCGTACAAAACAAGAAACAAATGCGGGGCAACTCAAACAAAAAATTCTCCAAATTTTTATATGTGACAATATGTGACATATGAATTGAGAAAATATAAAAATATATTTAAAACAACAATATTTTCAGAAAAAATGGAAAAAATGAATTAAAAGTAAATAGGTATGGGTTCATACTATAGTCACTTAGTCTACTTAGATCCATATGTGATTCACGCATATATTTTACAATATTGGTGTAAAACACGAAACAAAAAGTTTGAAATAAAAAACTCAGATGACATGAATTAAGAATAGTGTTGTATGAACGGGTTAATTCATGTACGTAATTTTGAGAGCGAACTACGTTGTTCGTATGCCCGTCAGAACATGGCATAAGGTGTTTTTACGAAATATGTTTTTTAGATATGTGCTGTCACTTTTATCATCCATTGTAATTCCTTGTGGCATTGTTACGCGAGTCAATTTCAGTTGTTCTGTCAGTTTTACTGTACACACGACAGTTTGTATGTATGTCAATATTGCTTCTTCACATACATCTTTTACTTGTGTGTTCACACGTGTGTATGCATTTTTGTTTATTTTTTCCTTCTATTTAAAGTCTTAATTGGCGTAAAACGATATTTTACATTCCTGATTATTGGCCTCTGAAATACTGACCTCTAAAATTTGCAGAAGCCTGTATTGTCATCTGTCCATTGGTGTTTACTTATGGTGTTTTTACACGATATGTATTTTACATATGTGCTGTCACTTATTTCATCCATATGTAATTCCTTATGTGTGTCAAAATTAGCAGTGTACACAAAACATTTATTTTTGTGTTCAAATCGGCATATGTATTTTACATATGACATAACCTATAAACAAAAAAACACTTTTATTTTTTCTTAAATCAACATCATTCAAAAATGCTAGTGTGTACACCGCATTAGTCTGCTTTTCCACAGGCAAATTTTTATTACGAAAATGTCACAATTTCCAAGGAGATTATATTGAGTAGCTAGTGTTGAAACATGGTATAATAATAGAAGGTAAAAGCCAAGGTGTATTTAATAAGGTGTATGCATCAGATACAACAACAAATATTTTACAAAAAACATTGTTGTTATAGAAATTAAATTGTCATGCTTACAATAAGTTTTTTGGTCCCGATTAATTTTAAGTTTCCCACATGGCTCCTTGTGATGTTGTTTATATTGTGAATTACAATCTATTTTTTCTATGGAGTGGCTTCAAATATTGCCTTCTTAAAGAAAATTGTATGTCCTTCAATTTCAATCCCCGGCCAAAGACTAAATCATGGGAATTGTGTTAACCGTATAAAATCTTTCTATAGGCGTATTTAACCTCCGACGAGGATTGTGACAAGCACCAAGGGGCCGATTCCAATATAGGCTAACATAATCTCCTCGATTTCATGAGTAGCTAGGATTTATGGACATATTTCCACACATAACATAAAATATGTGGACCAATCGGCGAACGGGGTTATAACTGATTTAAGCATATGTTTCCTTTCCGTCCGCCTCTATGAATGTATTTTCTTTAATTTTTATTATTAAAAAATACTACATTTAAAGACCATTTTTGAAATCGAAATGTAAGATTGAAAATGTTTTTGACAATTTACTTTACAAACAATAAGAAAAAAAGTTTGAAACCATATGATTGTCACTTACACCTTATTAAATACGCCTTGGTAAAAGCAAATGTTGTTGTACAACAAACGATGCAACAACCACATGGAAATTTGTTGTTGTAAGTTATACTAGTGTCAACGTCATTTGACAGAAAAATGTAAACAAACAAACAAATTATATTTGTTTTGAAAATGAAATATTTTCGAATGCTCAAAATAAAATTTGAAAACATGAATAAAAATCTAACAAATTTATATTTCTATCGCTTCCACATCTTTCCTATAATTGAGACATTGCCACTTATATGTGTAACACATATGAAAATGCTGGGAATTGCGAGTTATTCCACGAAGAAAGATTTGCTTCCTCAAACTTTCCCAGCAGGCATATTGAGTAAATTGAATACGTAAGGACATTTAATAAATAACAATTTCGAATTGTATACTTTCTCAATTTTCCTTTTGGGTGATTTTTAAAAAAGGTAATTTGTCATATTCATATTGACACTAGTATTACGTTGGAATCAAATCAGCTGGGGTTTTCTGTTACCTTTTATAAAAGTACATTTACATATACGATTTTAAATCGAGTCGATTAACGAAATCCAGAAATACACCCTAATTGTTTACACATACCCTTAATCATGATCTAAATGCCGATCAGCTGATGTTTGTTAGTATACATACAAAATTATTAATTTGCGCCAAAAATATTTGTTTGCAATTTGAAAAAGAATAGAAGAATTACCACAATGGAAATGTTTTTGCAATACTGTGATCGTTTGGAAAGTAAAAACAAAACACCTAAAACACAAAATTTCTATAATTAATTTTTATTTTCCTTTGATCTGTCATTTTTGTATTTGTCAGCCGTTAAATTTAAAAACAAACGGCATGTAAAAACAGTTGCAAATTTTGGTACATTGTGAGAGAGTTGTATTTTTTCGTACAAAACCCGCGTTGCATCTCAGTAGTATCATGATTTCGATCATGATTTAAAATAAATCCTGCTGCACGATGATTTCAATTTGTGTGGTAAATCATGGTAAATTTAGCCTGATTAAGAAAATAAACCCTGATTCAGCCTTTAATCATGATTAAATGTTATATGTAAATCCGCTTTAATTGTACCATGGTGTTGAAATAAGTCCATAGGTGTATGGTATAAACCTCAACCACCTTCAAAACCAATGAAACTGTATATTGACGGAAGTCCAGCTTAAGTCATTGTTTTTACAATTTACATACATAGAATATTTGCTAACAAAAAAATTAATACAAATAAATACATGTTTTTGTTTATTGTCGTCAAAAATTAATTGTTAGCATGACAATTTTATTTCTATAACAGCAATATTGTGTTTATTTTTGTTGTTGTATCTGATGCATATACCTTATTAAATACACATTTAATTGTACCATGTTCTGTAAGAATCTTCATCTGTTTACTTCGATAACCATTTTTCCTCTATGATATCGAAATAAACAGTAAAAAGTTGATTCTTGAAGTAAGGAAACAGACTACATATATGGAAATGTTAGTTCCGTTCTAGAAACTGCAAGAATCTAAAAATTTTACAAGCTTCGATTTTTTAAAAATACTTAAAACCTTCAGTTCTAACCTCACAATGATGTTTTTGTATTTTTATACAAAACCAGTATATATACAATAAATCGGATTTTCAAACGAAGGTGGAAATACTTAAGAAGTTTCTAGTTTAAATGTATAAAATAAATATAAACAAACAAACTGCATGGAGATGTAAAATTGTTTCATATGTTTTTTTAATTTATGAAGCATTATAAACCTTTTTACAATTTTTAAAAATGTTCATCACTAGAAAATTAATTAAAATATAAAACTAATTAAGGCGACATTCGTTGTTTATCGCAATTACAAACAACAAATTTACCTTGATGTATTATTTGGTATGTGTGTTATTTTTGGCAGCTACGTGAACACTAAAAATGTATCGAGACCTGATTAACAAAAAGTCGTACAATTGTGCATGTATCACCACGACTTGCCTTGTGTGATGTACATATAATTTCAGACATAAAATATCCGTAAAAATGTAAGTGGTTACTTTTCAAAAAAAACAACCCTGACATATATTGAAACACAAGCCAGTGCCGCCATTTTGTTTCGTCCATTTCCTATTTTCGTTCGCTTTCCGACTTTCAGGTTATTGAATTCATTCTCTTTTTGGCAGTCGTTGAGGTGAGTCGTGTGTCACCAAGTGTTTTTTAAATAAAGTGAATTTTTGTGAAAAATAAAGAAAAAAAATAAAAAGTTATGAGTGCTAAAACTGCAGTAAATGGCGGTGGGCCTTTGCCACAACGACCACAAAAAAATCAAGGAGACAAAAACCAAGATAAAGCATTGGATGGTCCAGCTGAAAAGAAGCCACGCTTTAATCAAGGCGGTGGACCCATGCAGAACAATCAGAACCAGAATAAAGGTTTTGGTGGAAATAAGAATAATCAAGGCTTCGGCAATAGAAATAAAAATCGGGGAGGTGGCAATCAGAATGCTAACAAAGGCAATTTCCAAAATCAACAGAATCAGGTATGTACATGTCTCATGAAATTTATTAATATCTGGTAGTATTAAAATGCTATTTTAACAAATGATTTTTTTGTCTGGAAGATATTGGTGTTATGAAAAATTATGTATAACACAAAATGGCTGCTGCCATTTTAGCTACCCCTCCGGCCTCGTGTCGACCGGCTTTATCTTACCTGGCATGCACGTAGTTGCCAACCATCTCATTGTTCACAATGCAGAGTTGTATTTTTAAAAAAGATTGTATACGTGTGTGTTTGTGTGGGGGTCATTGCTATATGTATTTTTCCATAGGAAGAAAGTTCTAATTTCTCTTCGATAAGTGAAATTATATAAATTTGGTTTATATGTTAAAATTTCGACTGCAAAGTTCTATTGGAAATTCATATTTATGAGAGCACGACAAACATTTCTTCCATTTTCTCACCCCTTCCACGCCGCGTGTCAGCATCATTGTAGAGAAATATGCGCTTGGCTGGGGGGAAAATCTAGTTTTATTTTATACACAATTTAATAATTTTAAGATTATTGTTCGCTTTTACCTCATGTTGTTATTGGATGCAGTTTATCGTTAACACGTTACCACTTTTAATCAAAATACAATATATACAACAAGAAATATTCTTGGAAAGCAGACTCCATTTTTAACAAGTATCCGCTATTAAGCAACTCTATTCCGATTAATGTTCTCCTTGTTCAGCCATTAGACAAATTACAACTCTGCCTGGTGCTGGATAACCCATAATATCTGATAATAAATAGAAGATACATTCCAACCACCTAATAGAACTCTGATAATCTTACTATATCATATGTACCATCATCACTTCCAAAAAAAAAAAAAAAAAAAAAAAATGTGAAAAGTGTGTATAAAATTTTATTATTATTATTATTTAGAACCAACAGCAGCAGAAACCACAACAGCAACAAGCACAAGCAGCTAATCAAGCTGCCGGCGGTCCTGCTGTAAAAGAAGAAAAAGTTCAAGCGGATACTAAACCGGCAAATACAAATGCCGGTCCTGGAAACGCTCCGCAACAACAGAACCAACAAAACCAACAGAATCAGCAAAACCAAAACCAACAAAATCCACAACAGAATAATCAGAATCAACAACAAAATAACAATCAGCAATTTCAACAAAATAGACAGCAGCAGCAGGGTGGTGGTGGATTCGGCGGTGTCGGCTTCGGTGGTGGCAATAACAATGATGGTGGCATGGGAGGCCGAGGTGGTGGTCAGCGCGATCGTGGTCAAAAACGTGATCGTAATTTCGGAAATCGTGATGGCCGTGATGGTGGTGGCCCAAGAGGTGGTCCCGGTGGTGGCGATGGTGGTCCACGTGGTGGTGGTCGCAACGACGAATTCTTTGTTAATCAGCGTTTGCGTTCTATCTCAGGCCCCACCCATGAACTTGAACCCATTCAAGCATCTGAGGAAAGCAAATTCTCTGGACGTAATCGTCTCTACGTCGGTAATCTAACCGGTGAAGTCAGTGAAGAAGAGTTGAGAGAACTCTTCAAGCCATACGGTGAAATAGCCGAGGTCTTCTGCAATTCAGAAAAGAACTTTGCATTCCTTAAAATGGATTATCATGCCAATGCTGAACGTGCAAAGCGCGAACTCGATGGTACAAATCGCAAAGGACGCGTTTTGCGCGTTCGTTTCGCCCCCAATGCCACAGTTTTGCGAGTCTCAAATCTAACACCATTCGTCTCAAATGAATTGCTGTACCGTGCTTTTGAAATCTTTGGTCCAATTGAGAGGGCTATGGTCAATGTAGACGATCGTGGT
Source organism: Musca vetustissima (assembly GCF_032173495.1). Lineage (NCBI taxonomy): Eukaryota > Metazoa > Arthropoda > Insecta > Diptera > Muscidae > Musca > Musca vetustissima. The sequence continues at coordinate 453,823 of NW_026884542.1, forward strand.
AAATCTACTGGTGAGGGTATTGTTGAGTTTGCTAAGAAGTCGTCGGCCAACATTTGTCTGCGCTACTGCAATGAGAAGTGTTTCTTCCTCACTGCCTCGTTGAGACCATGTGTCGTTGAACCATTCGATTTGACAGACGACAATGACGGTTTGCCCGACAAGTCGTTGAATAAAAAATTGTCAGAATTCAACCATGAACGCGGCATTGGACCTCGCTTTGCTGAACGCGGCAGCTTTGAACATGAGTACGGCACCAGATGGAAGCAGTTGCATGAATTATTCAAGAGCAAACAGGAGGCTCTGAAACGTGAATTAAAAATGGAGGAAGAGAAGTTGGAAGCTCAGATGGAGTATGCTCGTTACGAGCATGAAACAGAGCTTCTCAGACAAGGTATGTTTTTGCATTTTTCTATAAAATTGGTTGTTTGATAGAAAAGCCAAGGAAAAGAATTTCTATAAACACTTACATGACATTTTGTTTTTATAGAATTGCGCAAACGTGAGTCCGACAATGAACGTAAGAAGATGGAATGGGAAATGCGCGAGAAACAAGCCGAAGAAATGCGCAAACGTGACGAAGAACAAGTGCGTCGTCAACAAAGCGAAATGCAATCGCGTATGTTGCGCCAAGAAGAGGAAATGCGCCGCCGTCAACAGGAAAACACATTGTTTATGCAAGCCCAACAGTTGAACTCTTTGCTAGATCAGCAAGAGGGTGGTTTCAGTGGTAATTGCAATAACTTTGATGGCTTTGGAAACAATCCAAATCCATTCGATTTCAGAGGTAAGTGTAATTTAAAGGTTAACGCAAAACTAAATGTGTATTATTAATTAAATTTTATTTTCGAAAGTAAACATTTGCTTGTATCGTAATATTTATTCTATATTTGTTCTGTTTTTTCCATAGGCAATAACAATGGACCAAATGGTCCCAATGGCCCTAATGGCCCCAATGGTCCCAATGGACCAAACAACCCACAGGTACGTTCATTTTTCAATATGTTCAAAAGGCGAAGACAATAGAGCGTTACGTTTACAATTAAAATAACATAAAATTAAAGTCCAAATCTTAAGATATTGTTATTGGAAAAGAACAAAAACGACATCTTTGCTCTTCAATCTATAATAACTTTAATTATGAACGCCCAACCTAGTTGTTGGTGGCTGCTCTTTTCTGTTAACAACTAGTACTTCGTCTACAATGGCGAAACAGTATTTTTCGGGTCATTTTAATGATCATCATAGAATTGTCAGAACAACTGAATGAACATTTCATCATATATTCCTTATAAGACTTTGGTGGTAGAATAAGCAAACTCTTCTGTTATGCCTACCAACCAACCAACAAACTTTGAACAAATAGTGTAGTAATCATTATTATTTATAATTTAATTTTTAGTTTTCTTTTTATTTTCTGTAAATACTTTTGATTTGTGATTATATATAGCGAATGTTTAAGTAAGACTAATGTCAAAATATTGATAACATACTTATATTTTTAAATTCACACAAAACTTTGTATGGTTCAAAAGATTAGGAAACTACAAATTGTTTACTTTTAACCAACATATTAAACAAATCAATAAATAAACAACTTGTTTATTAGTAGAAAACAAACTTATTAAATGAATATGTCTTATTCTACTTTTTATTACTAATCTCCACTCACGTCGTCGTTGTTGTCAACGTTTATTGGCTGGAGCGGTGTCGTCCATCCTTCCAACTTCATTGCTTTTTTTCTATTGGAACATTATGCTGTGAATTTATGTTAACATAATGGCCAGTGTTAACATGAATCTAACATTTCAATATCGAATAGTTTGAATATACGTATAACAAATCTTTTGATATTGCAAATGTTAATAGTATGTTGTTTAACAAAAATCTATATTTCTGCTGAGAAATGGCATTGATTGTTGGATTCGGATGTTCATCGCCTAAGTCAGGCTAGAACATTTTAATATGCGATAATTTTATCTCGCACAATGTATTATTTTTTTCTGTATGATTGGAAATGATATTTTACTAACAACGTTACGCACACATTTATCAATAATTGGTGGTGTGTGCGAACACCTTGAAATTGTTTGACTCTTCAAAATGTTTAATTGAATAAATCTTGAGTACACATCTTTTGTTGATTGGGCTGGGAAAAATGAATTAATGAATCGTTGAAAAGGAAATTAACTCTCTTTTGTCACTTATAAACGATTGTTGGAATTTCCGACATTGTTTAAAAAATTGGGCTAATTTAAGTAATAAATTTATTTTATGATCATTGGGTTTTATTCATTGATCATTGGGTGTGTTCTATTTCTGATGCTATTAAACGTTTGTGTTTGAAAATGAGATTTAATTATATTTAATTAAGAATTCACCAAATGCGGTGGGCATTATATTTAAATATATATTTGATTAAAATGTTGTAATTTAGTTTGCATTGAATCTTCTACACCTTAGAATGCTATAAATTTTAGTATATTTAGATAGTTTAGAAATTTTCAATTATTGTTTAACTACATTTTTTTATTCCTTTTTTTTTTGCTTTCAAACGAATGCATTGAACTTGTCAATAATTGTGTCTACGGACATCATGAGATATAGTCTCGATTTTTTTTGCAAAAGAAAATATATAATTGTGATTGATTCATCATCTTGCTATTGGTTATATCCATTTTTGTTAGGGAGACGATACTAAATACCATGACTTCTAAAAGTTATATAATAAAAATTTGTTAATTCCAACTTACGTCTCAATTGAGAATACCAAAAATATGTCGGAAACGTATGTACGTTTGTGTATATCACATATAATTCTTTGATCTATATCTCTCTGATATATATCTAATTCTATTTTTATTCCATAAAACATGCATTCAAAGGTCTTTTGGAAATTTTTGCGAGCTAATCGAAAATATATGTTTGAAGCTTTTATGAAAAAATTTTAATAATACTCGGACCGGATGTTATTCTGGAATTGACAATCACTTTTGCTATATTATTTGTCTCTTTTTGCGGCGATGGGCGCCTTATTTAACAATTTTTATAAATATATTGCATTATCTATGGTACTGCAAAATTTTATATAACATATATATTAAAACAATTAACATTTTGAAATTGAGTTAAAAATATCAAGCATTTGTTTGGTAACAATACATTTCCATTGGTTTCTTTATCCGTCCCCTTTGGCTTTCTCTCCAAATTGATCTTGATATTAAACTATGAAATGGCTGCATGGGGCATAAGCCATGTTTTTCTTCCGATGTCGATAACATGTGATATGTGCATCTATCTACACTACTTTCAAAGACGACCGAAGAATATCTTCTGATGAATTTGGATAATAGAAATATAGAATGTACTTTTTTAAATTTAATTTTTTTTCTTTTCTTTTACTTATTTTTTTCTTTTTGTATGATTTGTATTTTTGCTACATTGACTGATATTATATAACATCGTTGTACATAATTATGTATTATTTTACCACTTCAAAACTACCTTTAAATTTGCATCCTCTATATAGGATTTCGGATTTGAATTTGGTGGTAACCAAAATCAGCCAAGTGGTGGTGATAATGGAAATCGTGGAGGCGGCGCTCAACGCGGTGGAAACAATGGCGGCGGTAACAACAATCCATGGGAACGCCGAAGACGTTTCTGAGATGAAGCTACAGACGATTCACCTATATTGATACATACCTAAATAATTAGCACATAAAACTGATCAACTTTATCTACAAACAATTCTTGGGGTATTTTGGTGTGATGGATAAAAATGAACATTGCAAACATAGTATTAGTTATACCTTTAAGGCAGGAAAATCCCTTGATTTACATGGAAGCAGAAACAACAACTTATCCACTTATACTCTACCATAAATGAAAAACAACCTCGAAGCTATGCTACTCTACTCTGCACTAAACATTCCCAAGCTTTAGAGTTGGCGTTAAAATTTGTCTTTTGAAAAGCCCATTCGATCGTTGGGCAGTCAGTCATGAGTGATGCGATGTAGTGTGTGTTTCGTTCATGTTTACGAACAAACGCGAAAACAAATTACATTTGCATACAACAATTGAAGATCTCGCAGCTGGTTCTTGCTTTGTGTGTCGTCTAGTACGCAATATATGAAAAACAACAACTACCACATATTCATCAAATTGTGGGTGCCCATACAAAATGGTGCTACCAACCCACATCCCTTTACAACTTATGATGTGTGTCATCCATCGTTTACATAGAACAAAATGTTTTAAATTGGAATTAAGGGGATAGACATATAGAATAAATTTACATGTATGTGATCGTTTCGCTCTTCATTGGAGCGACATGGCCAGTATACATATATTTTTATGCATTTGTGGCCTCTGGATTCCCTTTAATTCATCACTTCATTAAGACTATGTTGAAATAGTATCATATATTTATATACCTAATTACAAATGATCAAGACCATAGTGGATATGTAAGACAATTTACATACAGATTTACAATTTTAATCTCAAATGATAGATTTAAGCAGAAGACTATATATATAACAACCACTAATATTAACATAAATACTAAAACTAATTTTTAGACCACATTTCGGAAGAACTCATTGATTCGTTCGTCTTGAGAAGAACAAAAATTCTTATTCTATACAAAAGAAAAAAAGTAATAAGTTTTATCGTCTTCTTTTCAAATTAATTATAATAATCATTATATGATGATTGTATACTGCAACATTGGATGGAAAGTGTATTTCCATTTTTTAAAGATATATGTGAGAAATGAAATGTTTCCCTCATAGTTTATTATAGGTTATACTTATCTATCTTTTATTTTAACTCAACTTTAATATATATTTCATAATTATAAATGACAAAATATCAACAAAAAAGAGAGAGAGAAAAAAAAACAACATAAATGATACTCAAAGAAAAATGAGTATGTTAAAAAATTAATAACAATATTTGTTTCTATTTTAAAGTTTGGTAGCAGGTCTACTAATACTTGGCTAATATGTGAACATATGGGGATTTTGTGGGGATGGTATGAAGATGATTGTATGGGGGACAATGAGCTCTGGGAGCGAGCTGAAGTATTGAACTTTGTCAGTAATGCAATATATGTGTGTATGTGTTTGAATGATATTTTTTTTTTTAATTTGCTGATATGTTAAAAACATATATGATAATTATTGCGAGAATGATGTCTTCTGAAATATCACAAATTTTAAACAATATATCAATGTCTTCATATTTAATATCGTTTTAATAATATAAAGACATTTTTGAATTTGTTCATGCTTTATTTAATGATATTACTTACTAATTCGTTTATTTAACAACAATATTGTTAATTCAAAAATATGTTGAGCTAGAACGCAAATTATGCACTTTGAAAATTTGGAAATTAAATTGTATAAGCCAACTTCTACACCTTTTTCAGATGTTATTCAGAACATTACAATTGTAATTCGAAAATTACTGATGTAATTCATAACATTTCATTTTTAATTCCAGAAATCCATTTGAATTTCGAAATATTTCAATTTTAATTCGAGAATTCAAAGCTCTGAATTACAAAATGTATTAATATGAATAACAAATGAATTTTGAGGATTACAATTGGAATCTAAATTTTTGTATTTCAACAGAAGTGTTTCGATAACCATCTGAGAAAGCATATAGAAAAGATTTCAAGTCTATTTGTCCACAAATTCGTATCTATCAAATTAACCTACGTCGACGATTTTTTTTCCGTGCATTTGCACTATTCCCTATATTTTTAAACTTTTTTCAAACATGTCCTACTAACATTCACATTGTTAGTAGGGCGTGTTTATATCGCAGAAAATTTAATAAATTACTACTAAGTATAAAATTAAATATGTTATGGTGTGGATACCTAGGCCATAGGGTCAATAATGTCTTCAAAAACTAAAAATTATCTCTTGCCCCAGAATCATAAAAATATAGATGTGTGACTACGATTGGTATGATTGTTGATTGTGTCTTGATGTTGAATATGAATCTTTAAAATATTGTGTGTATTGGATGATGACGGATGTATGTTTGTGCATGTAAATGTTTAATTGGTTTGTGTCTGGAGTGAATTTTTGATGTGAACTACTGAACTGAAGTGCGTGTAAAATACGATGTGATGGTTGAATGAGTGAAAAGGATGGATGTAGTTTACATAATTTCAGTATACATTACAATAATCGCCAACATATTGGACGTAAACATAAATAAATGTTTAAGTGGATTGTATGGAATATATGGATCTACAAATTGCCCAAATATACAAGGATAAACATGGGATCATCGATCTCTCTACTCAACACATTCTTTTATGAAGATTTGAAGCCGAAGACGCTTTGTTCACTTCTACAATAATAAATTTAACAAATTGCCGATGTCACAACATTAAAATTCCACCTGTACTCAAATAATGTTGAAGTGAACACAAGATTTATGTGTACACCTTTGCCAATCCAATGAATTAAATGATATTTTTTATTTCGCATGAGGTAAGATTTTTTTATGAAAAAGTGTAATATTTTATTTAACCCGAATCTTGTCCCAATCAATATTTCTTAAGATTGTAATCCAAATTATGTTTTTCTCATACATATTTTGAACTTCGAAAAGTGGACAATGTGGCAAAGAGCATACAACGAATGACAACATAGGTGGAAGCGTGCAGTATATGGCTACAAACAAATAATAATACCACCACCGCCTGCCTTGTCAAATGTTATATGTTTTGTGTTGAATTGCATTGTATGGAACAATCTCTGGTACGATGGGTACAAAGATTCGGGTTAATATCAACTTAATAAACAATTTAATATGAGTTAAATCCAAAGAGCTAAACACCATTACATTAACTAATTTAGAATGTAAAATCTGATTATATCAAATTTTGTATTTGAATCTAGTACAGATATAATCACTTTTGAATAAGTGATAATCTTAAAAGAGGACAACTGTACTCTTCTTGCGATACAGCTGTTGCTGTACCCCATTTTGTTTTGTTACCCAGCAATAATATAAATATTGCTATATTCCAGAACCAATAGGAATCTCCTATTAATCGAAACTATTTTCGATTTTCTTATAATAAAATTGAGAAGTTGTACCAATTTTTGAGTGCATACAATGTTTTATGGGAATTCTGATTTCCTAAACTCTCTATCCATCATCAATGGACAATTCTCTTTTTGATTGAACTGATTCAAAATCCAACAAAAAATTGTTCTTCAAAGGACCAAAATACGTTTTAATTTTTTATGAACCTTTTTGCAACTCATATTTTTGAATAAAATATTTAATGTTTAGCAGAAAAAATAAACTATTTACAACACATATACCAAGGTCACTTTATAAGATTATCCAGGAGGACTAGCCGAAGTGCATATGATGGTGTCAAAATATATTATTTGAAAAATTATAACAAGTAAATTTTAAGAGTTTTATGCCTTAATTCTGTCCAGAATAAAAATAAATTTTGACAGAAATATAAATCTAAGGCATACATTTTTTTCCTCCTGCGCGATCTTATAAATTGGCCTTAGTATATTCCAAACCTGCTTGATTTTTTATTAAGATTTGACACGACTACTATACTATTAAGCCATGCATGTGTGACGTTGATTGGCCTATTAAAGTTCAACTACCATATTCATTTTATTTTATGTTTTGGTTGATACGTCAATTTCTCATCCTCTTAAAAAATTACGTGTAGAAAAATACAAAATGATCAGTACAATGATTACTAGGCCTTTTTTACAAGACGTTTATATAATATTTAATATTACATTTACATATTCCTTTAATAACAAAATTACTCAACATTGCATATAAAGTAGATATCTTCATAAGGGCCGTTTTCATTTCTGTTATTAGAATGACCAAAAATGTTCCTAGAACATTTTTAAGAACTTTCTGATCATAATATATCATGATATTTGACTCCGACCTGAGACCACCGACCCCCTTATCAACGACATTATGTGCATGGCTTGACTGGCGTATAAAAGAAAACATCAAAAATCTTTACAAATATTTCTATAGGTTTTAATTTTATTTTTCTTATAAAATTTCAGTATGAATGGGCAAATGTTCTTGCGGCTTCTTGAACTGAAACCAGAATGTTGGATTGGCTGACAATAAAGGTATGCAAAATGAGTTTATTTACAATTTTTAGCATTTTCGTCGCAATTCATATAAAATTGAACCTTGTATGTGAGGTTGTTACTTACGAATATTCAATTTCCACGCTACGGAAATAATCATATTAATGCAAGCCTGTAAAATAAACCAAAATATTGTCCACTTTTTAGAAGACAATAATTTCCCCAGCGATATAAACAAGGTTCAATAGTATGTGAATCAACAAAAATTTGTAATTGACGAAAATGTTAAATATTAATTTTGTCATTTCTCCATTATCAATGATTAGAATAACGGATCTAATTCCTGAACGACTTCCCAAAGTGTAATTCCGTGTTGATTTGTTTAAATGAGAATTTCTTCATTCACATAGGACCGCCCATACATCAACAACTAAATATATGACATTTTTGTTAATAATTTCTTTTTATATGTTTTCAGATTATGGATAGATATGTCGACCCTTCCGATTGTTCACAAGGTAAATACGACTTTTTCTTTTAAAATGTGATCTTAGTTTCCATCAGTGATTATAAACAACGGATCTAATTCCTGAATAAAATCCCTTACATTTTTTAATCTTGTTGAATCGCATTTATGAGTAAAATTAGATCAGTGAAATTAAATACATGAGGAATTTGCATGATTTTACATATATATTTTTATTTTTTTTTTTACAGATTGCTCACAGTGTCATTGCAGATAAGAAGTTGTTCATGATACTCTTAGGTAAATAAAATCATTTTATTGGAAACATAAGAATACATCCCTATTTAATTCAATGATTATAACATTGGATCTAATTACTGAACATAATTTCCCTTACCTAATTAAAAAAACAACCATGTTGATTCATTTAAATGAGATTTCTAATAACAAAGTTTACAATTTGCTTTAAGAGAGTGTAGCCATATATTAATTTTTGTTATTCTTTTTTGTGTTTTGCAGGGAAATTGGAAAATAATCGTCATTTCAAACATATTGAAAATTTGTGGAATAGGTAATTATACTTTTTATTATAATTGTTTTCTATCAATTCCATTAAGTATACATGGGTTTTAAAACACATTAACAAATTTAACATGTACTTTGTTAACATGATGACACTAGTTACCGTATGATATAAACAATGACTATACATCATTCGGCTGCGCTATATTGCGTACTGATTTAAATTCATAAGAATGTATTCACCATAAAACTTTCAAAGGTCAATCTATAACTTTTTTTATTTTTCCTTTTAGAACAATTCATTGTGGAACCCGTAAGATATGGTCATTAATTTAGTCTACATAGAAGAAAAAAAAGGTAATTTTCATAAAACGTAATATTTATATAATATAATACAATCGAACTTGTTCTTTGAAACGATTTTTTTTTTTATAAAATTATATAATGTGTATATTCTAACGTAGTAATTTATAAAAAAAGAAGTTCGACTGTATTTTAAACAATTGTATATGATGACAAAAGTTACCGTATGATTCAAAGTAATGACTATACAACATTCGGCTGCGCTCTATTGCGTACTGATTACCTTCTATAGTTATATTTTTAAATCATTTTTTCAAGTTCTAACACTAACCTTGTTTTTTCCTTTATATTTTTAGTTTCTTGAGACGAATGCATGATTCGGCGATATGTTTTATTTGGAATAAATTATAAATTAGGTATGTTGAATAAAAACAAATATTTTAATATTAAGATATTTTCTAAAATGAGGACAAAAGTTACCGTATGATCAAATAATGACTATAAAATTTTCGGCTGCGCTTATGCGTACTGATTTCGTTCCTAATTTGATATATGAAGAAATTTCAAGTGGACATATAATAAAGAAGTCGTCTTTATTTTTCTTTCAGGAATAAAAATGTCGACGAAAGCCCAGACGAGGAGCCACTATATCCAGATTTCATAGTATGAATTGTAAGTCAATAATTTTATATAGATTTCTTTTACATTCGATATTTAATGATGAAATTAATTGGTCCGTGTTTATGAATTTAAATTGATTAACCTATTCCAATTACTGATATAATATTTAAGTTACTATTTACAAATACCGTATTATACAGAACACAGAGTATTGATACAAACATTTTTTTATTTCTTTTAGGAATTTCTCGAAATAAATCCGCCTTCAAAGGATATTTTCTTGATACTATTGGAATGGAAGGTATGTTATTTGATTACTACAAAACCCTAAAATTAATTACTACCACTTCATGTTTCGATTACAATAAAAATACTTGAATTCAATGATGATATTAATTGGTCCGTGTTTATGAATTTAGTTTGATTTTCTCCTTCCAATTACTGATCTAATTTAAATACAAGTATTTCTTTCTTGTCATTATTAATAGATCACTAGAGTAATTATATGTTTTTATCACTTTTATAGGTGGACAGATTTATAATATTTTGAACGGATTTCTTCACATCACAATTGATAATGTAAGTACATGAAATAAAATAAATTTATATTATCATGTATGTTTTCATGATGATATTAATTGGTCCGTGTTTATGAATTTTATATTGATTTTAACCTTCCAATTACTGATCGCTTTTTTATTGCATTAGTTGAAGAACAAACTCGCTATATGAAACAGTGATTTTTCATGTGTGTTTTCTTTTTCTTATAGATCGGTTCGAAAGACGCTGCTGTGGTTGGTGGTGATCGATCGCCTTAGAAATTTGTTTGGATAACAACACCTACCAGAAGCAAGATGTTTTGTAACTTTCTTTTTCGTGGAAAATTAGTCGGTTCTAAATTTTCTTTCATACTGTAAAAAATCTCTGGATTATTTAAATTTATTTCCGCCGACTTAAGTTGAAACAAAAAAGGCTTCGAATTTCGTGAATATATTGTTTTGAAAAACAAATATACTCCATAAAAAAATTAATAGAAGGTTAGCTACTACCGTCTTCATCATGGAAAATGACAGATTGAAAAATCTACGTTATAAAAGAATTCATTGAAAGTCAATTGTAGTGAAATTTGTAACATTTTGTTTAATATGTTTTAGTCAAAACTTATCCTATAATTGTTGTTGTATCAGCCCTATTGCGCTTTGACACATTGGGCTGAGGTGACAGATCGTTTCGGACCGTAGGACCCCTCTGTCATGGAAACCCCATATAGCATAGTATTTTATTTGGGTTTACAAATAAAACACTTATCCGATTTTATTGCTAGATTCTTGCTATGAAATGCAGACAGTGAAATTGATATTAGCGCCAAATTTTTAAAAAAGTCAGAAAAAAATTTTACCGGTTACAGTAAAATTTTTTTCTTACTTTAAAAAACGATTCTGGCGCTAATATCAATTTCACTGTCTGTTTTTCCTAGTAAGAATCTGCTGGCTACAAGGTTAATTAAAACGTATTCCTCAATTAGGAAGCATTGGTGGAATGAAAGTGGTGTGTAAATGCTTAGATACATTCTGTTGCCTTTTAAATTGTTAAAATTTACCAAGAAAGGTACAAAACATCCTGCTCATCTGGGTAGGCGAAGCTGTTGAACAATATACTTCTTTTAACACATCTAAAAATATTTCACAGGTAGGTACAAACAATAAAACATGTGAATTATGTTATACATTATTTAACCCATTCCTGTGCCAAGTCAATACTATATGATGCCATTTACTCTTATTATATTTGTAGTATATTTCAAGTTTTTATTTAAATGTTTTTATTAGGTTTGTAGTTAATTAGTAATAAATCACCCCTATTCTGTATGTCGTCGTCGACACGAAACGACGTCGAAGAGAGTCGACTTTTGCAAATTGGTATTCCCTATGTCGTTGTCGACATTTATCGATAACTATTGAAACATTTTTGGTATTCCGTAACAATGTGTGACGACGACGATGTCGAAGATTTCTTCGTCATAGTTTTTGTTGACGACTGAAGCGTTTGAACATTTTTTTTTTTTTTTTGAAATTAAAAAAAAACATGACCGGACAAGAACAGGATATATCATTCTAGAATCTATTCAATACTTAATGCAAAATAAAGTGTAAATAAAGAAAAATATATGGGATCTATATATAAATCTAAACCGATATTTACCAATGTCAATGTCTATGTGGAAATAAAATTTCATCCCAATTGGATGGATTTTTTTCCAAATTTCATCTCGTTCGGATCATAATGGTGGCATGTAACTTGTTTAAAATAATACATGAATGGAGGGACATGCATAAATCGACTGAAAAATAATTCTATGTACATACTATATACTAAAAAGTAACTATGGGTCTATCTCGTTTCTTTTTGGTCGTTTCAAACACATTTACCAAGACATAATGCCCTGTGCCACAGTGCGGTGAAGGATACAAACACATTTTGCCCAAAAATATGCAACAAAATTTTTGTTTTTATTGATATTATCGATAAATAGTCGACATCGTCGCATGAGTGTTACAGAATACCAAATCAGTGTCGAAGTGATGTCGATGTCGATGCGAAGTGATGTCGAAAGAGAAACGTCGTCGACAACGACTTACGGAATAGGGGTGAATATTATATCCTTGGCTACGAATGGGTTAAACTTCTTCGAAATATTTATGATGAAAACACATTCTCAAGGTCTTCTTTTCCCGACATAATTACATATTTTGATGATAATTATTGAAATCTGAATACTTTTTATTTATTTTTAATATATCTTTTTTTGACATGTACTAATTTTACCTCTTTTTCTTATTTTTTCAGGTATGTTGTAACTATCTTCCCGTACTCCATATTATCTCATATATTATGAAACCAATGAGGATACTTTCTAACTATTTGTCTTCTTTTCCCGTCATACAAATTATTGATGACTATGTTGAATCTGATAGTGTTAATCTTAATGTATTTTTTATTGAAAGACTGAATTGTAAATTCTATTTTATAAAAACACATTTTATATTTTCCATTTCAGGTATGTTTGTTTTCTGGTAATTTACTGATTTACACAATAAATATATTTTTCAAATTTAAATTGTTGTTTTATTGTTTAGTATTCTAATCCTAAGCGTGCAGAACCTCTAGTTATTACGCTTAACACAAATTCAATCTCACCATATGACTCCATTGATAAACCTACAAAAATCAAAAAATATTGGTGTTTGAAAGAAATTAGTGTATATTGTGGGTTTGGTTGTGGATTATAAGTAAATAGAATTTTGCAGTCGTTTTGCGACAATATTTGAGTTGCATTGGTTGTTTTCGATATTATCTCTATTTTTTATTTATTTATTCGAGCATTAACATGCATACGAAGCCTTCAGACCGATTCAGAGGATAAATTATACCCAACAAAATTATTTAACTACACCATTCAACCTTATTATTTATAAAAAAAGAGTTCTTAAAATACAATTTTTGCTTTGTTCTTGTAACAGCAAAGGACAAAATCTATTCAGCGTTATTCTAGACATCAATTCACCGTGAATTTGTTCGCTCTACCCTTTAAACTTATTCTGAGCCATAACTCGCAGCGAATTTTTTCGCATTTTCACTTTTGCCTTATTCAGAATCATGTTCGAAAGCGAAAAAATCCGCTTTGAGGAAAAATTAGTTATTCTGGATTACAGGGAGTGGAGGAATGTGATGACTTTTTGTGGGAATTTTTTTTCCTAATAAATTTATAGGGAGCTGACTACAAAAATATATGTATTAAATATTTTTATGAAAAATATTTACACAATACTTATTCTATGACGATTTTTAATATTATAAATGGTTGTACGCATATTTTTAACTCAAAAACAAATAAAATGACATTGGAAATCCTATCCAAATATTGCCCCGGAATGTATAAAGGCAATAAGGAATATTAACCCTTTATGGCCCAATGTTGCCCACAGGCAAATGTTCTAGAGCTTATATTTAATACGCGGCAAGTAAATGTATATTTTTTTGGATTACATATGTTAAGAGCTAATTATGGACGACACATATCAAAAGAAAAATCTAAAAAATTCATAATTTTGGACAAGTTATACGCTTTTCAATACATAGATGAGTGCAAAAATATGTACAGTACCAAATTGTGTATACAGTCCAAAATATTTAAATAGCTTCGTATTCAAAATGCACGAATAGTACCTTCTAAATAAAAAAGAACCTAAAGAATAAAGAATAATTAAAATTGATTTTTTCGTCGATTTTGCATTTGTTTTTGTTGATATTGGACTTTTATTTTTCGGAAAGAAGGTACTGTATCTCCCGAATGCAAGGATGTAGCGACGTCAAATTTTGTTCATTTAGGATAGTTACATTAATTCTGTGCACAGAAAATAGTTCTATTGTCACGTGAAAAAATTCGGGCCACAAAGGGTTAAAGCCGAGTTTGATGCGATTTAGAGGCGATCTGCGATTTGTTTGATGACCTGTCTCCAGAAAAAATATTAAAAATTATGGAAAAAATCACATGGCCAAATTTGCCTGATGAGCACAGCTTAACAATGAAAAACTCAAATAAAAATTATGAAAGAACAATAATAAAGCTGCAAAAAATATTTTTTCTGTCAAATTTGTCGTATGCATGATTTGAAAAACGAAATAAAGGAGGAGAAGGAGCATATCATAATAATAAGATATGATATGCTCCAAATGCAATGTAGTGTATAAGATAAAATGTAATAGGGACAAATCCAACGTATGCCAAATGGTATATGTTGGTACAACAAAAAACTTAAGACTAGACTTTCTGGACGTAAGTCAGATCAAAATTCAGACAAACCTTTAGAGCAAAAAACGGCGCTTGCTGCACATTGCAAAAAACTGGACATACACCGAATTTTAAAGACGTGGACATATTGACGCAAGAAAATAATTATAAACGACGATTCACATTAGAAATGTTAAACATAATTAATGTACCTAACGATAGAAGAATGAATTATAAGACTGACACGGACCACTGTGCACATATATATAGAAACATAGTTCATAAGCACAGACGGAAAAACGAAAAACTTAGTTTAGCATAGACCAAGGTATATTAATGAGGTAACAGTATCAAGCCAGCTGGTGGTAATATTATATGTCACAACATTTTTTTCTTGAATTCGCCGAAAAAAAAAAAATAAAATTAAAAATGAAAATTAAAGAAGACAATTTCTGAAGAAACAAAACATATACATAGGTCATGTATAGGATACCTTCACATGAACTTCTTTAGGAAGATCTTTTACTACTACACGAGAAGAGCATTTTGGATTTTTATAAGAATCTATTATCTTGAAACTTTCTATAACGATTTGGTGGCGCATTTCACGTAAAAAATGCCCTCATTATATACCGTATAATAATACGTCTATCAATAATCTAAGGGCGAAGCCTTAATTTTCGAATGAGACCTTCAGAATAGACAATTCATATGATAAGGATATTGATCTAGAAAACCAGAACTGCATCCTGGAGTTTTGTTGTTAAATATTGTTCGAATTCAGTTTCTTCAATTTGGCATTTTGGTTTCTTATGGAATGCAAATTTTCTTGCAAAACTTTCTATGTTCGCTTCCATATAATGATACGTCCCAATTTCAATAATGTGGTTGTAATTTCGAACCTTAGATTTTCACATATGTATGTTGAGTTTGGTATGCTGAGGTGTTGCTACCACAGAAAACGTATTCAAAATGGGTCCACGTCTTCGTTTCTCCAAAAATGTATTCGTTGTCATCAGTTCCTTAACATTAACGAATCATTTTTATCATTTATGCTTCATAAATTTACGATTTGCAAAAAACACACAAATTAAAAAAAGTAAATAAATATTTTATAAAACTTCACAAATGCTTTGTTCTGATTGGTTGAAAAATAGAAGGCGAATTCATTTTTATTCGCCTTGATAACAATTTTGACATATCATGTTCCCAATTCGCCGATGCGGCTACCTTATATATCTACCTTGGCATAGACGGTGATAAAAATCGGTTGCTTTTCTCATAAAAGTAAGATCTGTGCAATACAATTAAGTCTATATCTTTAAAATATTTGTATGTTTTGTAGTATTTCCCTGAAGATGACTGCCGAAGACAGTCGAAATATTGGAAAATAAAAACAAACAAAAAAAGAAAAACATAACCAACTAGTTTTTCAATTGACCTAGAGCCAAAACAAAAATCCACAAGAATAATTAGCCACTAATAATCATAATAATTAGCCACTTTAAGGGGACCCCCCATTCTAGGGGTTAATTTTTTTTTTTAATTAAATTTGAATCTAAACTAATTCAAGAATGTCACTACAAAATTTTAAGTGAAAATCTCAAGAACTCTTGAAAATATAGCCGATTTATTGTGTCAGCATCATGTGACGGCTGAAGGGCTTCACAAACTTTAAACTCGTTTCTCTCTTTTGCGAATGGCGGGCACAATAACTCAAAGACTAATAACCCAATCGATACCAAATGTTTACACGTTTCTCTGTGAGTGTATAGCTATCGTATGAACTAGGATAAAGCCAATCGGTGAAGATCTTCCTTATTTTTTAACTTGGTTTTTGGTCAAAAATCGGCGATTTTCCAAAAATATTTTTTCAAAGGTCCGCCATTTTGTTAATTTTAGAGCGAAGTCAATAATCCTAGTTCATACGAGAGCCAGACATGTACTCTTTCTAACACCGTTGGAGAGGTATGTTAACTAATCAGTATTTCCCCGTGATACTATTCTGTTTTCACATTTAGAAAAATATTCCAATCGAATCGAAGGTTTATCAAAACATTTTCCCCTTCCGGTTTGTAATAATTAGCCGACCGACACCACATGATTGGTGTCTATTTTATCTAAATATATCTTACCCTTGTTTTTTGTATTATCGAGCAATATTTTCGGATCTTTTAATTCTGGATTACGGCCCGTAATCCAACTGGTTATATCTGCCAATGTATTACTGCATAGTGGTCTTAATATTGGAGATTTTATGCGCTGATTACATTCACTTCCAAATATGGGAACATGGAGACGACTATAGCCCAACGATGTTTCAATTCCCCAACGTGTTTTGCCATAAAGGCAAACAATTATTTGTGGCCCTGTAATGATTATTAGGATATGGATGGGTATAACAACGGTGAGAAATTGGAAAGTTAAAACTTACAACCGAATACATTTGTGCTGCGATATGTCAATTCAATGGGCATATTAAATACAATGGGGTCGTTGAAATTCCCATTTCGATTTGAAGCATATTGTGTGATGCCTTCTTTAGATCCACTGACATGCTCCCAATCGGGACCCGTTATACATTCGTACCGGCAGAGTATGTCTGAGGCGTCGGGGCCTAATGGGAAAATTGCCGATTCCATATGGCCTGTTATGAAGATATTAAAGTAACTCGCAGCTGTTGTATTGACTTCCATCTTTGTTTGTTAGCTTGTTTTTTTTTGGAAAATTAATTTCCAACACATTTCAAATACAAATTCCGTTACTATGACAACAATTGGGGTGGTTTTCATATTTGTTTTAAATGTTTAGGGCTCTTTAAACTGTGTGATTACATAATATGCAGTGGGAAGTTAAAAGAAACAAAATCAACAAACCAACTAATGTAAAAAATATGAAGATATTAATATACTGAATTTCTTATCTGCGAAAAGAGTTGTCCTTATGATAGACATCAAATAAGAACGGACAGTATGCTGCAATCATTTTTGAACACAACCTGTGCTCTGATTCAATAATTATATAGTTTGACAGACATTTTTCATAATTACAAAATTCTTCAAATATTTCAAAATCTTCACAATAGCACTACAAAGTATAAAAGGGTTTAGAACAAAATTAACGATGGACATGAACTCGGTACGTCAGAAAGGACCTTATACACAAATAGCGTTGGGCTCTGCCGTTGGTTTGCTAGCTGGATTGGTCACAATGAAGTTGGGTAAACTTGCAGCAATCGTTGTGGGAAGTAGCATTTTACTATTGGAAATCGCTCAGATAGAGGGACTCATACAACTCGATTGGTCGACTCTTCCGAATATATTTGAAAAAAGTAAAGAACAAATTGCAGATAAGACTTCCCTAATTCTACAGGCAAGGGATTTTGCAACTACCAATATGACGTTCACAGTTGCTTTCGTTGGTGGGACATTTTTTGGCATTGGATTATCTTAAAAATAATAAATTTAGTCATCGTATGTTTGCTTATCTATTTTATATTCCTGGCAATCAGTTAATAAATTATTGAATATCAACAGAAATGTATTTAAATCCAGGGAAGGATTTTTTTCGCATTTTCACTTTCCCCTAATTCTGAATTAACTTCTAAAGCGAAAAAATCCGTTTGCAAAATCCATATGCATATTTTTAACTCGAAAACAACAAATAAAATCGCATTGGAAATCCAATTGATAACGATGCATGCTCAACCAAATATTGCCGCGGAATGTATAAAGGCAATAAGGAATATTTCAGCTGAGTTTGATGCAATTTGGGGCATACAATGAAATAATAAACTGCGAATTAACTCAATTCAATCGCAGATTTCTTCTCATTATTTGTTGTGTCTTTGACATCTTTCAATGAGGTTTTGTCATAATAAACCAGTAAGGAAAGTAGTAAAGTCGGACGGGGCCGACTATATGATACCCTTCACCACTATGGGTATATTAAACAGGACTATTATCATGAAATTGTATGAAATAACATATGTGATATTTATCTAAATGTGAAACGACCTAGATCTATCCATAAACATGTCATTCGTTTGTTACAATGGAACAAAAGTATGTAAATCGACTTCAAACAAATGTCAATAGTTCATCCGTTGAGCTAGGTCTGTACTTCTAGAAAACCCAACTACGTTATTCTATGGTCAATTTTGTACGTTGTGCAAAATTTGATGTCAATCTAACAAATATTAGGAGTTTGATGCACAATTTACTTTTATATGGATACTATATCTAAATATGAACCGATTTCAACGAAACTTGTCACAGGTTAGGTTATACTAATTTCAGTACGTTTTTTTCCTATCAGCCATACATTGGTTCTTTGGTGCGTCAATTACTTAAAATCAATCTATAATATAAAGAGCTATATCTAAATCTCAACCGATTTTCACTAAACTTGGCACACATTATTCTGGATTAAATTAAAAACGCTATGCAACATAAGAACTTGGTACATTATTTAGATTAAATCGGACGAAAATATATATCTAGATCTGAATCGATTTTCACGAAACTCAGCACACATCATTCCAGCATCAATTCAGAACGCTATGCCAAAATTTGTGCCAATCGAAGGATACATGTTGTGCACCATTTACATTAAATCGGACGAAAATATATATGGGAGCTATATCTAAATCTGGACCGATTTTCACGAAACATACCAGACATCATTCTAGGCTCAATTCAGTACGTTATGTCAATTTTTGTGCAAATCGAAAGATATATAGGGACTTTGGTGCACCATTTACCTGAAATCGGACGAAACTATATATGGGAGCTATATCTAAATTTGGACCGATTTTCATGAAACTTGGCAGACATCACTCTGGGCTCAATTCAGTACGTTATGCCAAATTTCGTGCAAATCGAAAGATATATAGGGACTTTGGTGCACCATTTACCTAAAATCGGACGAAACTATATATGGGAGCTATATCTAAATATGGGCCGATTTTCACGAAACTTGGCAGACATCACTCTAGGCTCAATTCAGTACGTTATGCCAAATTTCGTGCAAATCGAAAGATATATAGGGATTTTGGTGCACTATTTACATGAAATCGGACGAAACGATATATGGGAGCATTATCTAAATCTGGACCGATTTTCACGAAATTTTGCAGACATCACTCTAGGCCCAATTCAGTACGTTATACCAAATTTCGTGCAAATCGAAAGATATATAGGGACTTTGGTGCACAATTTACATGAAATCGGACGAAACTATATATGGGAGCTATATCCAAATCTGAACCGATTTTTCCCAATTTCAATAGGGTTCGTCCTTGGGCCAAACAAATGAGCTGTGCCAATTTTCATCCAATTCGGATCATAAATGCGACCTGTGCTTTGCTCACAAAAATACATGGACAGACGGACGGACGGACGGACGGACATGCTTAAATCGACTTAAAAAGTGATTTTATGCATATTCTCAAAAGGAACCATGGGTCTATCTCGTTTCCTTTTGCCTGTTACAAACATATGCACAAAGACATAATACCCTGTACCACAGTGTGGTGAAGGGTATAAAAATGTTCTTTGTTGTTGTTGTTCTTTCAACTTCAAAATTTAATTTATTTTCTTTTAATTACAAAGTCGTTTTCTTGGTTTTTTACATTTTTATTGATATAAAGTTTAAATAACAAAAAATAGTAATTTCATATTTGCCAAGCTTACAAATATCCCCCATATAATAGTACTTCACCTTTTTGGGTGATGATGGGGACTTGAGCACGTAAAAGTAACCGTCTCTAATTTGGTATATACATGGGCAATATTACCAATTTCGTAATATTCCATTTAAACAAAAATTCGGCTATTTTGTTTTCGTGGTACATCAATGATTTTTGATATAGACAAAAATGTTCTGACTCCGAAACCGTTGGCGATCAAATTTTTGGTTGATGCGCCCAAAAGTTATCGAGGTTTTAAATTTGGGCATATGAAAAAAAATATCATAAAATTACACGGTTTATTATATTGACCAAAAACGTTGATATATATCTTCCTTCGTAAAATAAAAATATGAATATATTATAATAATCGCGAAAAAGTTGCACATCTTCGTGAAATATGAGAAAAATAATAAAAATATAGGAAATACGTCAACATTTTCATTATTAATTAATTTAAATTAATTTAAAAATATCTACATAATCTAAACACCACGATAAATCAACAAAAAGAGATATTTTTTAATTTTATACAAGAAATTTCAGAAAAAAATTTTGGGATTATTCTTCTATTTTACCCGATTCCGATATAAAAATAATCACTTTTTGTGTATAAGTATACACCTTGCAGATTGTAGCAAGACCCTTCCGTTAAATCTTGGGGTTCTATAAGTAGGAATAGAAAAACTATATTATGAAATATACATTTTAAATTGCGTCTAAATCGCGTAATTCTCAAAATCATTTGATGCGTATGCGGTTTCCAGGAACTACTGAAGTTTATCTTCCAATCCACGTATATTTTGGGAAATTTCGTTTGACGTACTACATGTTGCATTGAAGTACCCAAAAACTGGTAAAACGCGAATAATTTCTGAAAACTCATATGCTATTAACGCGCATCCGATTTCGGTGTCCACCCTAAGAAAATACATTGATCCATACCTATTTCAATGCGGTCCATTATGAACCATAGATGACCCAGCTCACTATTTTTGAGATAAATTGAGTACATCTCTCTTTCGGCTGAAGTTTTTAAAGTTCTTTTTTTCGCAAAAGTTCAAAATCCATATCAGGTAATTTATTGAAGCGAAAATGATCCACAGAAAATGCAATTATCCGCGATATTTTCAAAAAATTTCCGCCGTTCTAGTAGATGGATTTTCACGAAGAAGATTTTATATCATCCGAAACGTAAAAAACCTTACTGATCGCGGCCCGAAAAATATGTTTTTTAGAAAATTGATCGCTCTGAAGCTGTGAATATTACATACACAAAATATATATCAAATTACTCAGATTGACGACTACAATAATCTTATAATCGGTTTTTAGAAATTCCTGTTTGCGTATTGAAGCTAGAAGTAAAATAAAAAAACTCAAAATCTAGCTTCAAAACTGTTCACTTTTTCCAAATACTTAAGTAATTCTCGAGTTATAAAGGGGTAAACCTCGGCTTCAGCTACGTTAAAAAATTGGCAATATTACTTACTTACTTAGCTGGCTTGTGACGGAACTTTCGTTCCATAAGCAGAGCTTAAAAAAGATTTCCAGGCGCGTCGGTCTTTTGCGCAGTTTTTCCAATTTGAAAGACCATTTTCGCAATGTTATCTTTCACTTGATCTTTCCATTTTATTCGTGGCCTTCCCCTTCTGCGTGAACCATTACCTGGTTCGCTTTTATATGCCTCCTGGCTGGGGCATCTTCATCCATTCTCACAACATGACCTAGTAGTCATGCAGCTCAATAATCAAACAATGTCGATGCCCGAGAATAGCTGATACAACTCATGGCTCATTCGACGGCGATATTCACCATCAACGCAGATCGGCCCATAGATCTTTCGGAGAATTTTTCTCTCAAACACTCCGAGAGCTGCCTCATCTGCTTGGGCAAGTACCCATGCTTCTGATCCATATAATAGCACGGGTAGTATCAGCGTCTTGTAAAGTGTGAGTTTGGTCTGACGGGAGGTGGCCTTGTTTCTAAACTGCTTACTTAGACCATAGTAGCATCTGTTGGCCATCACTATCCTTCTCCGAATTTCAAAACTGATGTCATTCGTTTTGTTTATGGCGGTACCAAGGTATATACAATCTTTGACTACCTCGAAGCTGTTGTTCTCAAGTTCCACAGTTGGTCCGAGTCTATTGGACGTCTTGCGCGTTGATACCATCAGCTTGGTCTTCTCGCCGTTTACTGCCGGACCCACTTTGGCAGACTCCTTCTCAATTTGTTTAAAGGTGGCTGTTACCGCTCTCAGTGTTCGACTCATCGGCGTAGGCGAGTAACATGTGTTGTTTGGTGTACAGAGTGCCATTTCTGTTCACTTTTGCATCTCGTATGACCTGTTCCAGCAGGTCACACGAAAAACTGTCACCTCGTTCGGTATTAAAGGGCTCCGAGAGGTCCTTTCCGACGTTAACTGCTGATCTTGTGCCAGTTAAAGTTATCCTGAATATCTGGTCAATGATGGATTTGGTATGGTCGAATAATGTCATTGACCATTGGCTTCAGTCGTTCACTCAGTACGCTGGATAGCACTTTATTCCTCTATAGACTTATTCCTGCACCAAAGCCTTCAGTTTGGGTGTTTTACCCGTTGGTTGAATTAGCGGACTTCATTCTGACTCCTGTACATCTCGATTTGCGCACGCTCACGTTTTTCTTGTTCTTTCTTCTTCTTTTCTGAAAATACGTTTCTCCTCTCTCCTTTCTCCCGATATTGCCCATATATATTCGTCCAAACATCCAATTATCCCCCATATAAATTCGGGAAGTGTGATCTAGTGTTTCAACCAAAGTGGATGTAATGTTTTATTTTGGATGATCCAAACCTATTTACCAAAAATTATCAATATTGGTTCAAGTTTCCGGGTAGACCCCATATAATGGTATCCGCTATTGTTCGGTATTTTCACATGTGGTATCAAATATTCCTACCAAAAATTAGTATATATCCATTCCCATTTTATTACCTGTAATAGGTATATAACAACCATAAAATGGTATCGCCTGATTTTATATTCCCGTAGCAAAGCAACATTATAGGTATTTTAAGGAACAACATGTCCCTATGTAACTATTATTATTTTCAAGAAAAATAATCTAGGCCATGTATCTTAGAATCAGAACTCCATTCTTAATGTCTTATTTTCATCCTTGCATTTCCTTGCACGATCGCGTGTACATTCAATGATATACTTCTCAAAAATTTTCAATAATTGACAAATGAAGGCTTAAAGAAATGATTCCCTACCAATTTTCGCCCAAAATATCTCAAAATAACTACGACACGGTGCAAACAAAATAGTTCGGTACTAAAATCGTTGAAATGCAAAAATGCTTCATAATATTTTTTTGCAAAATTTTCTGGGTTTTGTGTTCCCTTTTAAGAGTATGAAAGAGCACCCACTAACATGGATGAACTCTGGCAAAGAGCACAAGATCAATGTAACAAAATTCCAGATGAAATCTTAAACAAATTGGTGGGAGAGTATGCAAAAACACATTTAATGTGTAAAAAAGAGCAAAGGTTGTGGACAAAATATTAATAAACGTTTAATATTTTGATTTTTTTCTTATATTGAGTTATTTTTATTAAAGTATTGTATATAATCGTTTATATATCGTTAGCTAAAATGCAAGAAGGCGTAACTAACAAAAATTTAAAATTGACTTTTTGAATGAATATTGTGAATGTCAATAAACTACATATGTTAACAAAGTTTTACACGTCTAAGGTCAAAAAAGGAGCTCCTATTAACAAAAAAAAAAAAAAAAAAGACGTAACTAGAAGTGGGTTTATAATAATAATATAATAATAATTGAAAAACAATTTTTTTTATTTAGGTATACATCTGTCGGTGTATTAAAAGTGAACTTAGAAAAATCTTCATTTGACATGTTTATAGCTTTCATTCAAACAGTTTATTACTTCTCCTACACAATTATGCTTTTGTTAGTTACGCCTTTTTGCATTTTAGCTAACGATATATAAAATGGAACAAGAAAAATGTATACTAACGCATCAATTGAGAACGGCTGGACCGATTTGACTCAAAATTTCTTTCAGTTGTCAGTAATTACAGTGGGGAAGTTTTTATGAAAGAAAATTTTGAGATAAATCCGCGAAAATCTTGCAAAAATTATTCTAAAGAAACGGCTGAACCGAATTGACTTAAAGTTTCTGTTAGTAGTCTGTAATTGAAGTGGAAAGGTTTTAATGATAGAACATATACATATATATATATAGAAAGATGTTCAGCCTTATTGTGAATATTCGTTGGGAGATATCTCGCATGTAAAAAAATTATTCTGAATGCATAGGGAGACGCAAAAAATGCGAGATGCGGATTCGAGTTTTCGAAAATGGTGGTTGAAAAAAAGATTTGTGTTGCCATATTGTAATTTAAGTTGTAACGTGTGTGGCCATATTGTAATTTAAGTTGCAATATGTGTTGTCCCATTGTAATTTAATTGTGTAATATTTTTCAATATTTTATTTATTGATTTTTTTATTAAAAATTTTTACTTTTTATTGCTTTATAACAATACAAATGTGAAATATCAATAATCCGCTGTATAATAGCTTTGTAATTAATTTTTTTTTGAGTTTTGAATAGGGATATGGCGGTGACTCGCACCATACGCCAGGTTATTTCATCAGGACACCCGATCCTCAGTATACATCCAAGAAAGGTATTGACACCAGAGTTTAAAAGACACCAACGATCGCAGATTTAGGCTGCAAGTAGTATTTCATCCAACAGATGGTGACCCGCACCATAAAGTTACAACAATAAAACCGATGTCCGCTACAGCAGATAGATGATGAGAGTTGCACTTCTTTAGACACAGCAACAGTAGGGTAGCATGTAGATGTGAGAGCACACTTCGACAGCTGTTGGAAGTAAAAGTTAAAAGAAAATACGGGAAAAATTGGAGTAGGGGATCGGAGATTTTAATTAGTAAAAACGAACGTATAAGGATCATGCATAAAAATATAAACAGGTGTATCACAGTTAGTTCCAGTCGATAAATAATTAAACGATAGTTTATAAATTCAGATTCTGATTCCAGCTTCGTTGATGAAGTCAACCAGTGACTTATAGTTAGTACACGATTTCGACTTCAAAAGAGAGTCGATATTGTAAAATTGATTGAAGAAATTGTATTTTTCCCTTAAGCTTAAATAACTGTTACATGCAAAAATGCAATGATCAGCAGTTTCATGTACATGACATTTATCACAGTTCGGTGAATCGAATACACCTGTGAGGTGTAGATAGTCCTTGGTATATGTGTGACCAGTAATAAGACGATTAATTGACTTGATATCCTTTGGGCACCATCCTGTCCCAAGATACCAAGGATTTTCAAAAACGTTATTGACGACAGATGCGAACCTCCTTCCTTTGGATTCTGACCTAGATACGAAGTCCTCTAGGGCAGCCCCGACCACGGTTGCCAACTTAGCAATTGAGTCCGCTTCTTCATTGATATAAATGCCGCAGTGGCTAGGAGTCCAAATGATGTGGCATGATTCAATTTCGGATTCAGACAGTTTTTTTGTGGAATAGAGCCACGGTGTAATTATCGCAACTATTACTGCCCAGTGCTTTGCATGCCAAAATACTGTCAGTAAAGAATGCACATTTCTTACACCCATCCTCAATCGCTATATCCAGACATTGAAGATGATTTAAAACCAATTCTAAATAGAAATCTTTGGTTAAGCGAATAATTGAATACACCACATCCAGTGGCATTTGTTGAAACTGACGCATCAGTTGCAAAAATAATATATTCCTTACTTTTGTAATAAGCGATCTGCTGCCTAAAAACAGCACTTATGACCTCCACAGGCGTATTCTTTTTGATACTAGGAAGAACATTGAGCTTTAGTTGTAGACACTTCTGTCGCGTAAAGTCAGGGACGTTCATGATGCTGTCAAAGATGTCCTTGAATTCGTAGTAAACATGACTATAACTTGATTTGACCAACGGGTTGTCTGAAATTAGATCATATAGAACATCGTTATTAGACATGACTTTAATCAATTCTTTCGAGGTGAGCCACATGGCTCTATATACTTGGGAGGTAATTCCTGGGCGAGGGTGAAGATTACATGCGTCGGCGTAGATTTGGTAACCCCAAGACATCGCCTCAGCAGATAATTTTGGAGGGTCTCAATTTTTTTATTGACGTAGTCAGGAGCATGCGCAGTGGAATTTCTTCCATATTCTAATTTAGACCGGACGATACTTTTGTAGATGTTCAGAGCATTTTTGGGATGCAGACCCCCTTTGATAGATGTAAGACATTTCAGCATATTGGATCTAGTTCGGACTTCAGGGCCAATCTTTTCATAATGATCCCGAACAGTTAAAGTGTTAGTTATAAGACTTCCTAAAAAGGTTATCTTCCTTTGCTGACAGACGGCATGACCGTCCACATACAGGTTGATTTCCTTTATTGAAGGAGAGGTTAAGATTCCTGCAACGCTGTCTAAAAAGCTTTTCTGTGTAGATTCTGGGCTGCTAAGTCGTCAGCATATTGGAACACCCTAGTGTTGCTATCTTCAATTTGGTGCAATTCAGCTGTATATAGATTAAAGAGAAGAGGCGAAAGACAACTGCCCTGTGGAAGACCATCCTTAACAGTAACTCTCGCACTCCCCATTACTAAAGTTCTTTCAGACAAAAAATTATGTATCCATCTGCAGAAGACCTCATTTGTTCCATATTGTCTTAGTTTCTTTACAAGAATATCATTCCTGACATAATTGTAAGCATTGCTAATGTCAAGAGATAATATTAACGTCTTATAACCATTGGATTTAAGCAGAGCAAGCCTGTGTAATAATTCATTGGTGCACATAGAGGTTGACCGATTTTTAACATATGCAAAGGATCTAGCTGGAAAAACTCCAGAATCCAACCAATATTCAAGAAGTTTTTTGATTCTTATTGGGCTTAGGGATCGGCACAATTTTAATACATCTCCTACTATCACGAATGGAATTGAATTCAATGGCATTATTAATTGCCCTAAGAATAGTCCTTTTGGATATGTCTGGAAGTGCTTTAAGCATCGAATATGTGACACCATCAGCACCCCCCGCAGAGTTCGCCTTCCTCCTATCAAGACACTTTTCTAGGTCTCCAAACTCAAAGGGTGTGAATTCACTTTCCGCACCTTCATCCGAATCCACCTCACCTTTATCCACCACCTCAGGAACCTGGTCCTTGAGATACATCAAGTAATCCATGTTATTCTCTTCATTCCATAGGGATCTCACCTAATTTTGTCTATTCCTAACATTATTAATGAATTTCCACGCTTTTCTCGAACAAGGTTCCCTATTAAGCTCTTCAATCTTAGCTAAAAAGCTCTCACTTTTCGCCCGTTCCACTTCTCTTTTCCAGCAGTCAGTCAATATTCTAGTTTCCTCCAGGTTCACGTAGGACGAATATTTCTTTGCTTTCTTGGAATCAGCCACATATTTTCGATACAAGGTCATTAAATTGTCATTCCACCAGAATTTGGGAACCCTGTTTTCTTTCAGTGTGTGGGTTGCATGACTAATTTCCGACTTCAATAAATCCTCTATTTCAGTAAAATTCGGTTCCAACTCAACCTTATTTAATGATGCGTATAATTTCTTCTTTGATAAAAACTTCCATGTACACATCTTAGGGCCATTCAACTGTAGAATTAGCGGAAAGTGTCTACTGCCACCCAGATAACTATCATGAATATTCCACTCCGTCGCAATACCACTACTAACAAAAGAGAGATCCAGAACTGATCCTTCAGAGGTAGCATTTCTTCTAAATGTTACCGAACCATTGTTAACACATCTCAAATCGGACGAAAGCATCAGATTTTCCAACTCCTTGCCTTTCCTGGAAGAGACAGCATCACCCCAAACTTCATTTCTGGCGTTGAAGTCACCCAGTATCAAAACCTCTCCTTTGTCTTCTAAAAACGTCAACAATCTGTTCATTTCATTGGTTAACTCTTCCACTCTCATAGCCGGGGGGAAGTAAATAGATGCAATATGAAAATTAGGAGATTGATTAAGAGTTTTAGCAATAATCACATCGTACTCAGTATTATATACAACCTTAGCAAATTTAATGTGTCTCTTTAGAGCAATGACCACACCTCCATTGCCATCCGATCTAAATTTCTGAATCAAATTATAATTTATCATTTTATTTGTTCTATTTGCAGAAAAAATCTCAGACAGTACTACAATGTCCACATTGTAGTTATTGCAGAAGAATTCCACATATTGCTTATTAGCATGAAACGACTGAATATTATATTGTAAGATCTTCAGACCCATGATTATTGGAGGAGGACATGTCTTCCGACCAACTGCCAGTAGATACACCGCATTTCTGCAACCTGTCGGAGAAGTGGTTAACAGCATCAATGTCATTGGAGTTACCATTTACTTTAAAAAAGTCATGCACACATTTTAACAATTCACAAGTCACCTTCTCGAGCTCCGATATTCTTTGACTGTCTCTAGGAAATACAGGGACTGTTGGGGACGGTTGACTAAACATTCTCCGGTGCATTTTAGCACCCGGGGCATGCACGTACGTCTTCTTTGGTACCTTCATTACAGAACTGTAGGTATACGGAGTCATAATAGCATTTACAACGTCCTCTTTCGCAGCATTCCTATCACTTCTATCCTTCGCAGGCCTTTCAGGTAACTCCGGATAATTTACATCATCCACTAATAGGTCAAATCTATTTCTTCTCCCATAAAGATTTTGAACCTCCCTTGTCGACATCTTCTTCTTAGTCATAATTTTATTCGTTTCTACTTCCTTCCTCCAAACTGGACACTTCCTTCTATCAGTGGCAATATGTCCTTCCTTGTTACACAAAATGCATTTTACCACCTCACAGTTTCCATCACATTTACCCTCGCCCAAACCACATCTTAGACATTTCTCTTGAGATCTGCATCCCAATCTGGTATGAACCGGTCTACCACATTTGAAGCATTGTCTTAAAGCCGGATAGTACGTATCTACAACAAGAACTGTGCAGTTGAAAACAACACATTCTGGGTGATCATCACCGTAAAATCCAATTTTTATAGATTCCGTTGGAATGAAATTACTTGGACATTTCGGGTCCCTTTTCAAAAATCTTTTGACTGAGGCAATTTTCTTAGAAGATACAATACCACCTAAGATGTCCTCCTCAGACCAGCATAACGGAACATCCCTGATTACACCAAAGGTCTCTATTAAATTCCTTGGAATGAATGCTCTTAATTTCCTCTCCTTAAGATCATTATTATTAACAAAAGCATTCGCTGCCTTAATATCATCAAATGTCACTTTATAGAGCGTGATCCCAATAGCCACAATCTTGGTAATCCGTTTGAATTCTTCTGCCTTCAGGTCCTTAATCTTTTCCACAAAGTATAGACCATACCTAACCCTCTTGTTTCTAAAATTTTCTGCCTCAGATGTGTCCACTAGAACATGTATCTCACCTGCATGATCCTTGCTGTATTCCACTTTCTCGTCGTTCATTCTCCTTCTTTTGTACTCCATCTTTCCACTGTCTTCACTCAGGCTGCTTCTCCTGTCCCCTCTACTACCACTGATTCCTTTTTCCATTTCCATTTCTTTTTCATCGGTACTGCCTTTACCAGCAGCTGTCAAGTTCTCACAGGCCACCAACATTCTTTTCGATTTATTTCTGGTCACTACTTTATTCCACTTTCTCCCTCCATCAGCGTTGTCACTATCCAAGCGACATATAATGAGGGAACCAGGCACAGAAGTGCCATCAACACCATCCGCATCGGCCATCACCAATGGCACCAATGGCCACACATACACCAGAACCTCACAGAGGTTATGTGTTTTACGAACTGCTTTTAACACAAAATTACTTCAGTTTACAAAAATTCTTTATATACGTAAGTTTCACAGCAACTAAGCACCGACAAGTGCTTAAAATTTATAGAAAAATGTGTACACAAAATGACTTAAAAGTTTTAAAAATTAGGCTCCACGAAAAAATGTGTTTGCTTCACAAAATGTCTGGCGGAAGAGTGCTTTGTAATTAAAAGAAAATAAATTAAAGTTTAAAAATATGGCAACCTTCAAAATGGCATGTGAAACAGCTGTTCATTGTTTTGATACAATTTGCGATTGAATTAATTAATTCAGTTTATTATTTCACTACATAATTGTGTGCCTTTTTATTTAATTTCGATATTTATTTCCCCAGATTCTTAAAGTGGCCTGTTATGTTATGATTTGCTCCTACTCCTTTATTTCTTCCATCAAATCATGCACACGATAATTTTGAAAAAATATAAGTTTTCGTTCTTTCATAATTTTTATTTAAGTTTTTCACTGTTAAGCGGCTCATCAGGCAAATTTGGTTTTTCCATAATTTTTAAATTTTTTTTCTTGAGAGACAGAGAGAAAGATCCTCACTCAAAATGTCTGTATTTCGCCTCCAAAATGCATCAAACGCGACTTAAATAATCCTTATTACCTTCATACATTCCTTGGCAATACTTGGTTCAGCATGCATCGTTTTTGTAGTCGACTCCCTTTAAATTTATTAGCGAAAAATTTCGCACAAAATTTCATCTGTGGTTTCATCTCTTCGTAGTTCTTTTTGGACATATTTTGGGCGAAAATGGGCAGCGTATATCTTTATGTAATTTCCAATTATGGAAAATTCTCAAAATATGTTAATTTTCTACAATTAATTGGATTGTCAATGCCTTGAAAAAAACTATTGTATATGAAAATAAATTTATATTTTAATTAGAGTTGAATTTAATAATAAGAAATCGAAAAGAGAGAGTAGCAAGGTAGATATATAAGGTAGCCGCATCGGCGAATTGGGAACATGATATTTCAATTTTGTTTACAAGGCGAATAGTAATATTTTCGCCGTGACATTCAAAACTCGAAGCAAATTACATCCACCAATCAGAATCAGGCATTTTGAAATATCAAAAATATTTGTTTACATTTTGAATATTTTTTTAAAATTGTAAAGCTATCTGCAAGGTATATTAATAAGGTAACCGTATCAAGGCAGCTGATGGTAACATTATATGTCAAATATAATTTTGATTCGCCGTAGGAAAATACAAAATGCAAATTTCAAACCAAAATTTACTAAAATTGTTTTGAAATTAATTTTATTAAATATTTAACAACTTCTGAGCAATGCGGTACATTTGGACTGTCCACTGGTCTCAAATTTTCTATGGAGCTTAACCCTGATTGTGCAAAAATCCGCGACAATAACTGATATTTGATTCTCTGGTCTTAAATTTTCTATGGAGCTTAATCCTGATTGTGCAAAAATCCGCGACAATAACTGACATTTGATTCTCTAGCAGCCACAACAAAATTCTAGTATTTCAAAAAAAGTAGTAGTACTTCAGGGAGTTTGGTGTACCATTTACCTAAAATCGGGCGAAGCTATATATGGGAGCTATATCTAAATCTGAACCGATTTTCACGAAACATAGCACACGTGATTTTAGACTTGATTCAATACGCTATGCCAAAATTCAAGTGATTTTCAGGGACTTTAGTGCACCATTTACCAAAAATCGGGCGAACCTATGTATGGAAGCTTTATCTAAATCTGAACCGATTTTCACGAAACTTTACACACATCATTCTAGACTTAATTTAGTACGCTATACCAAATTTCGTGCAAATCGAAAGATATATAGGGACTTTGATAGACCATTTGACTAAAATCGGGCGAAACTATATCGACGCCTCCGAACCATAGTATGCTAAGTCTGAAAAGTGAGTTTTTCAGTAGAAGCTCTCAAAGTATGGAAGTTTCATATATCTTACGGGCCATGCTAAGTACATTTTTGCTTATAACTTTGGTTTGGATTGATCGATGATTACCAAAATTTCAGAGAATATAAATTAAGGACCGTAGTATCTAAAAACGTAAAGAACTTTAAAACATGCTAAGTCGACTTAGCATACTATGGTTCGGGGGCGTCGATATATGGGAGCTATATCTAAATCTGAACCGATTTTCACGAAACTTAGCACACGTGATTCTAGACTTGATTCAATACGCCAAAATGCAAATCAAGTGATTTTCAGGGACTTTGGTGCACCATTTACCTAAAATCGGGCGAAACTATATATGGAAGCTATATCTAAATCTGAACCGATTTTCACGAAACTTAGCACACATCATTCTAGACCTAATTCAGTATGATATGCCAAATTTCGTGCAAATCGAAAGATATATAGGGACTTTTGTGCCCATTTACATTAAATCGGACGAAACTGTATATGGGAGCTATATCTAAATCTGAACCGATTTTCTTCAATTTCAATAGGGTTCGTCCTTGGGAAAAATAAGTGACATGTGCCAAATTTCATCCAAATCGGATCTTAAATGGGACCTGTACTTTGTTCACAAAAAGACATGGACGGACAGACGGATATGCATAAATCGACTCAGAAAGTGATTCTATGCATATTCTCAAAAGGAACCATTGGTTTATCTCGATTATTTTTGCCTGTTACAAACATATGCACATAAACATAATACCCTGTATCAAGTTGTTAAAAAATTTGAGTAATTAAGAATCCTTCAAGAAAGGACAAAAAAGATAATTTAAAAACGTTGAAGCGATAACAACACTTATATTATATTGAAAAAAAAAACATTTGGTGAAATAAGTTCTACATACCAACTTATAAACTGTTATGTGTTTGGGCCTGCATTGGGGTACCAGTTAATTCTTTTTATTGACATGAACTTAGTGGCAAATGTTTTTATCATCCTTATATTGATGCAATATTGATAAGGCAAAACAACGTTTACCGGGTCAGCTAGTTTATATAAAAAATATAACACAATAAATAAGTAGCCAAACCTGAAACATTTGAAGGAAGAAATTTGCAAGTTCAGGAAACATGTTGACATATACCGTGTATACCGTGTATATACCAACAGAAATGCAAATAAAATATAAAACAGACGCTCTGATACTCATAGACTGACGGAACATTAGAACAAATTCCCTAAGGAAACATTTGTTACACAGATGGCTCTCGACTAGTATGAAGTACGGGTTCACTTTTCCTGCTAGATCACAATATGATCCTTCAAACAATAACTGCGTGTCTAAACTGGCTAAGGTCCAACTCTATACTAACAACAACAACAAATATCCTGACGGATAGCAGACAAGTAATAAAAATAATAACATCCAAACAGGTAAATCAAGAACTGGAGTCCACCGATGTACACAGGAAGGGACCCGCAATTGCAAGGCATATAATTACTGAAAAAAAAAACATTTCGGAAGGGTCCGATTTATAGGCAATGAAAAGGCCAATCCATTTGGCAGATAAGCGTCGGTTGTCTTGTAGACATCAATAGACAAAAATATAATGTAAAATCGTTACAGAACGTTCAGAGAACATGCTGCCTAGCTACAGTTGTGTTCATAAAAATAGTAGTGCAGTTGCTCAATTTACAAATGTCATTCAAACTAACAAATACGCATATATAGTTGATCATTGACATAGAAATTTTGAAGAGTGGAATGTAAAGATCAAGAAAGCGAATAAAGTCCCGTGAGATTTGCTATCGCCTTCTTAGATTTAATTAATCAAATTAGCTTTAATTAATTGCCATTAATTTACTTAATGTTATTAATTTATTAGTGGGAAGCTAAGAAGTGAATTAAAAGCTTACAAAGAAATTTAAAATATCATTGGATGCAGTCTTAGAAAGGCCACCTTTTTATAAGGAAGCATGCCAACGCTAAGTTGGGTTTTGCAAAATTTCATAAAGACTAGCCACTAGAAAAGTAGCGTAACACATTACGGGCGAATGAAACAATAAGTGTCGTATTTGGCGGAACAGGCCCCAGACAGTTTGAATACACAGCCAAAACTGTAAAGCGTGCAGGGTTGAGTACAATGGTTTGAGACTGTTTTTCATATTATGACCTAGGGCCAATCCATATGATTAATTATGTAATGGTTTAAATTAATATCCTACAGGATATGTAGTTCAAGAAACATTGGCCCAGATATCAAAACAGCGATGCAAGGACTAAATTAAAGTTAAAAATTAGTAAAAATTTATAATAAAATATTAAATAAGCCAAAGTTATACGTGTATTAAACTATTGCTTTTATACAAAATTTTTATTTTATTTTTGTTTTAAGTAACTTACTACTATTTTTATGAACAGATTTAAATTTTAAATAATAAAAAGAAAGAAAACTATTAATTACGGAATTTAATTAGAAAAAAGTAGGTTTTTCTAAACAATTTTACAGTTGAGTACTTACAAATCAACTGCACTACTATTTTAATGAACATAGCTGAATATTCATCTGATTCCATCTAATTCGTGCACCATTAAACCAAAATTGTCCGATAGTAATGAAATTTTGATCTGGATGGCTAAGTGGACCTACAATACAGCGTATTAATTTTCGTTTAAGCCGATTTATATTTAGATATCATCTGTTTTCATAAAAGTGTGCACCAAATACCCAGCGTTTTTTTTCGATTCAGACAGAATTTTGAGAAAATTTGCTTTAAATCGGTTAAGATTTAGATATATCTCCCATATATTTTCTTTGCAATTTGATCTTTTGGAATGGACGATATGCTGCAGAACATCGATTGGCATGTATCAAGTTTGCTTCAAATCGATCCAGATTTACATATAGCTTTCATACATAATTCTATTTGATGTCATACCAATGGTACACCAAAATCTTTAAGTGTGTCTGACTGAGATGGAATTTTGTTTAGATATTACAATAACATGTGTATGGATTGATTAAAATAGGTTCATATATCTGTATCACATAATTAATTTCGTCCGATTTCATATCCATGATTTCCTAAAGATGCTACATATATTCTATCGACAGGATATTGTACATATACGACCAAAATTGTTAGAGAAGTACGTGTAATGTATTTGTATTTATATCGATACAAATACATATCTTAATGTACCTTACAATAAGAATCAGAGGAGAATCTTCTCATCTGATATAGTGGTGAAGGGTATGATATACTCCGCCCGCCCAACTTTTGAATAATTTATAATTTTTATGCGTTGTGAGATAGCTAAACGATCCATTTTCGTCAATACCAGACATTCAACTGAAAAGAAAACAAGTCAAAATGTCGTTAAGTTCAGCTGGGCCCATGGTAGAAATACCATAGGCTGAACATTTAAAGTACGTGTAAACGTATGTATATATATGGGCTGTGCCATGGCAAATTTTTGGTAGAGAGATTTGACACGCACTTTGAACGAAATTACAGACAATTCGCGTAATAATCGGACCGGTAATCCTCAAAATACCAAATAAAAGCCGGTAGAGTAACTTTGGGTAATGAGGACTACCACCATATCTTAGAAAATGCTCGAAATATGACAATGCCGCCTTGATCTATGTTTACCTAATTAGTGAAAAAAATCAAACATGATTCAAATTTAGTTAAGCTCTGATGGTAAATGTGTGATTTTAAAATTTTTTTAAGAGTCGAACATTTTGTTTTTCTCAAATATAAAGAAGTTTAAGTATAAGTGTACGTTCAGCTATAATTACAAAGGGTGACTTTGCTAAGTGGACCTACAATACGGCGTATTAATTTTCGTTTAAAAGTGCGCACCAAATACCCAGCGTTTTTTTCGATTCAGACAGAATTTTGAAAAAATTTGCTTAAATCGGTTAAGATTTAGATATAGCTCCCATATATTTTCTTTGCAACATATTTTTGAACTTTCTGGTCCACATTCCCCGCCAAGTTATTTATTTCTCCGTTTTGAGTTTCTTTAAATATAATGCAATGACATTTTAATAGACAAATATACATAAGGCATCACCTGTAACTACTATTTTATTAAAACAGTCCGCCATAGTATGGAGGGTATATTAATTTAGTTTTTCCGTTTGTAACTCATCGAAATAATCATTTTCGACCCTATAAAGTGTATATATTCTTGCAAAATTCTATGACGATCTAAGCATGTCCGTCTGTCTTTTGAAATCACTCTAGTGTCTTTTGTCTGCAGGCAGGACAAGTTCGAAGATATAAGGGTACACCCAATTTTCGGTATTTTGGTTTTGGGGTTTTAACCGAATGAAATGTGGAACATTGGTTTCTTATTGTTTACCAAATTTCCCCACCAAAATTATAAATATAGGTTCGCTTTTTCTGGTAGCCCCCATATAAGGGTACCCCCCATTTCAGTTTTTGCGGCGTTGTGACCGCATTTTTCGCCCGAATTGGTTGTAATTTGGTATATTGGGAACAAATATTATCCACTAAAAATTATAAATATAGATCCACTTTTTCTGGTAGCCCCCATATAGGGATACCCCGAATTTCAACCGAATTCCCTGGAATTTGGAATTTTGTAGTCGTATATGGTAACAAATCTCCCTCCCAATAATTAGAGAACGATAATGCACCACACTGTGGTACAGGGTATTATGTATTTGTGCATATGTCTATAACAGGTAAAAGGAAACGAGAAAGACACATGGTTCCTTTTGAGAATATACATAGAATCACTTCTTG
Organism: Musca vetustissima; assembly: GCF_032173495.1. Taxonomy (NCBI): domain Eukaryota; kingdom Metazoa; phylum Arthropoda; class Insecta; order Diptera; family Muscidae; genus Musca; species Musca vetustissima. The sequence goes on from NW_026884542.1 coordinate 490,972, forward strand.
AGTCGATTTATGCATGTCCGTCCATGCATTTTTGTGAGCAAAGTACAGGTCGCATTTCTGATCCGAAATTTAGCCCAGCTGAAATTGGAGAAAATCGGTTCAGATTTAGAAATAGCTTCCATATATATTTTCATCCGATTTTACCTAAATGGTTCACCAAACAGACAATATTTGTTAGATCGAGACAACATTTTGCAAAGCGTACTAAATTAGGTCCCGTTTGATGTCTGTAAAATTTTGTTGAAATCGGTTCAGATTTAGATATAGCTCCCATGTATAGTTTCGTCCGATTTTATGTAAATGAAGCACAAAACTCCCAAGGTTTATCGGATTGAGACAAAACTATGCACAGCGCACTGAATTAGGTCCCGTTTGATGTCTGTGAAATTTTGTTGATATCGGTTCAGATTTAGATATAGCTCCGATATATAGCTTCGTCCACCAAACTCCCAATTTTTGTCCGATTGATACTAAATTTGGCATAACGTTTGGAATTGAAAGTAGGATAGAGTGTGTTAAGTTTCATTGAAATCGGATCAGATATAGTTCCAATATAGAGCTTCGTCCGATTTTATGTAAATGGTGCACCAATCTCCTAATTTTTGTCCGATTGTGACGAAATTTGACATCATGTATGGAATTGAAAGTAGGATAGAGTGTATTAAGTTTCATTGATATCGGATCAGATTTAGATATAGCTCCCATATATAGTTCGTCCTATTTTAGAAAAATGGTACAATAAACTCCCAAGGTTTGTCCGATAGAGACAAAATGTAGCGCAGCGTACTGAGTTAGTTACAGATAGACGTATGCAAAGTTTTGTTAAAATTGGTTCAGATTTTGATATACCTTCCATATATAGTTTCGTCCGATTTTATGTAAATGGTCCACCAAACTCCCAATATTTTTCCGAATCAGACAAAATTTTGTGCAGCGTACTGAGATAGATCCAAATAGACGTAAGCTTCCAAATATATTTTCGTCAATTTTATGTAAATGGTGCACCGAAGAGCCTATGTTTTTTCGACTTACAGGAATTTTAAAAGAGGTGAGTTTAGAGCGATGTGTATTAAAGTAGCAAAAATCCGTTTAGATTTACATGTATCTCCCATATATATATTCGTCTGATTTTATGTAAATGGTTCCCGAGGAGCCTACGCCTGTTCAATATGTGGACAGCGCACTGTGCTGCAACATACCAAATTGCATATGCCACGCTTGTTCAATTGGGTCCAAATTTACAAACATACAAAAGTTTGCTCTGTTTCATACAAATGGTACAACAAAGAATAGAAGTCTCCCCGATTGACCAGAAAATGTTCATAGATTTCAGAATCGTATGCGTATGGACTTTTTTAATATTTTCAAATATTTGTGTAGATCACACATTTAAATTCGCCCGATTCAATTTCAACGATCCTCTAAATATGATATCTACAGGATATTGTACATATTATGGAGGGTATCATATAGTCGGCCCCGTCCGATTTTTAGACTTTCCTCACTTGGAGGAAGGTTTTGTGATGCAAAAAATTTAGGTTCGAAATTGAGCTTTATCGGTCCTTAATTAGCACCTCATATTATGATAACTCCAAATGTTTGGTGATTCCTACACCATGTAATCAATATTGGTCCCGCTTTAGGAATAACCTTCAGGGACGTACGCATACGAACTGTTTCCGCTCAATGGCAATTTTCATTTTGAACTAGCAGCTTCTGCGCCACTCGCGAATCCTGCGTACATTGGTGATGGCGTCATATAATGTTGCCCTCTAAATTTCAATATTTTGGGTATCTTATACACAATTTTCACCCTACCATCCGCAGTTAAAATCGGTCTACATTTTGGAGATTTGCGATTTTAGGAAAAATGTCCTTTTAAAATTACTGAAATTTGTTTGTTGTTATGCTACCGTTATGTTGGGGCTATAGTAAAAAGTGTACCAATATTGATATTTTTTAGGAAAATTTGCTACCAAAACCAAAAAACCAAAATTTGGGAGCCCGTTATATGAGGGATTTATTAACAGGTGGAATTTCAAAGCTCTATATTTTATATTGCGAGCTCTGTCGTCATTTCACTGATAGACAGACTGACATACTTCAATTCTAATTCATTCTAATCAATCAGGAATATATACACCTTTCGATGCTGGATGATATAAAAAATGGTTTAAGAACTTAGATTGACAGATGTCGAATTTCAGTCACATTGTTTTGAAACCACGAAATGGATAACACGGTATAAACAAAAACAAAATGCATAACGCCATGAAACCTAAAAATTACCTATGGCGAATTTGTTTGATCATAATATTCTCTCAGCGATTGTTATTAGTTTAAAAAAGTTAAACCGTAATCTATTGGCACATATTGTTCTTTGAATGCTCCTAAATTTGGTCTTTTTTGCAAACTTGTAACCAAAAACTGCCGAAATCTCCGTTTTGGCATCCCTAAATCACAGCCAACGTTTATTGCTTAAAACACTGCTCACTTAGGCATTCTCAGCCAAATCGTGTGCGCCTCTTGTTGAGTACGGACGTGTCGCGAGTGCTCTGACGTGAATGTGTGTCCCCAACGAGACGACCATTCAAAGTCTACCCCAACAGTGAAGAAAGAAAAAGTGTTTGAAAATATTTTGTGTAAACTTGTTGCTAATATAAAAATACAGCCAGACAAACGTATCGCCGTTTGTTATTGAATAAATTTCGATATTTAAATCAAATCAATCGGAGTGAAAAACAAAGAATAAATCGAATAAAAAATTATTAGCTTTGCTATGATGGCCAACAAAAGAAAGAGGTCCACAGAAAAAATGTATAATTAATGTGATAATACAAAAAAAGTTGTTTTTTGGTACCATAAAAAGCAGATGAAATAGAGAATGAGAGATGACTTTTTGTAATATTGAACGACGAGTCCAACGAAGAGAAGAGAGAAACAGGTAATGCCAGCAACAACTGTCAACAAGAAAGAACCCAACATAGAGACATACCGACAGACGCACGGCCAATGGTTTGGATTGGGTGTTTGTGTGTATGAGGTCGAGTGGCTGGCACTCTGCAGTTATTTGTTTATCTTGAGGTGGGGGAAAGGTGTGGGTGTCGTTTCGAGAAATTTGCTTGATTCGCTGTTTTCTCGATAAGAACGATACCAACGAACGATGCTACCAAAACAAAGAGATAACAACAAGAGATGAGAGGCACACAAACAAACAGAAAACAAGAGCATTGTCGTGTAAAAAAATTGCCACTTACCGCTACTTTCATATCTTACCAAACAAGCTCTTCGTAACTTACTCGGTCGTGATAAGAAGCGGAAATGGTGGCTCTGTTAAGATGCATCCTCATTTGCTCAAAACAAGTCAAAGAAGTACACACATATTGACTTTCTCTGCGTTATCAGTGTGGTTAGTAGCACTGCTGTTGAGACTGTTGTCAAAGCAGTGCTTATATTTTTTTCATTTACATACTTTATACTTTGTGCTATGCGTATGCAGTAACAATGTTTTTTTTATTTTGTATTTTTCTTTAATAAACAACAATGAAAACTTGTCGCAAAAACAAATGAAAACAAACAAATAAATGCAATGTTGCTGTGACCACATTTTTAATGCCATAAACGAATGGAGAGAGGTGGGACGCAGCAAATTGCAATGACTTCACAGACGGCCTTCTGTGTATAATCTCTGTGCGTATCCAGTAACTTGTGTGTACATTTGTGGTTTTGTTTTTTTCTCCCAAGGAAGGGGGATGGAGGCTGAGGGCTCATGTTTTACTTCTTGGGTAATTTCTTCTGCCTTTTTCAAGTCGCCAACGAGGTTAGTTTTATTCTTTTGCAAGTCCTAAAGCGAAGTTTTCATAGATCTCTCAATGAATTTTTGTGTTAAAATTCAAAATTGTGATAAACTTAAAGATAAGCGAAATTTTCAAAATTGTTTTATGTTTTTCCCCCCAAGATTATGAAGAAATAAGTAATAAATTTTGAGGTTTCGAAGAAACAATGAAAACCTATACTTATTAACACATAAAAGCTAGGAGACACTGAGCTAATTAATTTGTAATTTGCTTCCTTTGATACTTCCCGCCATTCACATAGACCTGCATTACATAAATATTCGTTCGGTGTGTAAGTACGAGATCTTATTTTACTATAAGGATTGGGCAGGCCTCTTCAAAACCCTCGCCTCATTGGATTTCTTCTTCCTATGGAGGCAATACAGTATTTTTCGGTTAATTGACCCTACGGTTAATTGGTTTCCACGCTTAATTGAACCACATGATGGGGCAAAAAATATTCCATAGGAAAATACATGTAAATTTTCTCGGATAATTAAACCCTGTTAATTGATTTTCCCGCTTAATTGGTTCAAAATTCATGTAATCAAAAACAAATCTCCTTTTACTTTTCGTCGGTTAATTGCATAATAATAATTGAAAAATAATCTTTGTAAAAAACACTAGGTGGTATCTCTAATAATTCAAAACATATGTTTATTGCTAAGGAAAAACTGCGAGAATGCGTAATTTGTATTTGATATTGGATTTCTTTTAAATCATTAGTAGTTCCAATTATATGTGATTGGTATAATTGAACAAACTATTCAATTAAGGGGGATCGGATAATTGGTCCCACGGTTAATTGAACAAAAAATTTGTGCAAATTTTGATGTGCAATTAACCGAAAAACACTGTACATAATTTAAAATACCACACATCAGAAAATTTACATCTCCAAACTTGAATGTCTTGTATGTGTACTTTGAGTTTAGTTTCTTTCCAAGAAAAGACAGTGTTTCATTTTTGTAGAAACCGATTACCATGCTCCTTGGCAAACTTTAAACGAGCAACACACTTTTCTTCTTAGTTGTCAGAGATTTCTTTGCAAGCAGAATAAAACCAAGACCAGCTTCATCAGCACGACGGATTACAGCCGTTTCAATAATATTATATTATTAATTTATATTGTGTCTCAATATTTAAAAAATTTCGCTCCCTCCTAAATTTTTAATTATTAACAGTACCCGTTTCTCTAAACTTTACGCTGATACGACTGATTTATTCATGTATCACAAATATTTTTTTATTCCACAGCTTAAATAATTTATTATCTTTCATCTGCATTTATAATAATTAGGTATTCAATATTCTGATGTTTTTATTATTGAATAGAAAAAACTGTCGAAAGAGTAATTCAAATGATAATAGAATAATAAAAATATGTTTTCCATTGTTTTGTCAAGAATACAGAAAATCAGTTTTAAAAATTAAAATTTTAAAAGCGTTTTCATTGTATTGTCGGGCACTGTAAGATGAGGAATAACTTGTAAATCCTCTTTTATAGTTCCAAACTGGAAGAAAAAGTGTGATTAATAGTATAGCCAATAAATTAATTTGCTACACAATTAAATACATCAATATTCTCTAACATATTATCACACATATGCCATTTTAATTAATGTTTTGTTTTTTTAATGGATTAAAATACACAAAATTTCCACGTAAATAATTGTTTCTGCTTACTGCAAAACGCCACAAAGAATTAATTGGATTTTCGAATTTAATCCTGGATTCAAAAACATAATCGTATTTCCATGTCTGTTAGCCCAAGAAACATATTTCTAGAAATAAAAGATAGAAATTATCTTTTTCCATTTCATATCTTTATCTAAATACTATACTAACTGAGGAATATTTTTTTATAAGAGATAAATAACAAGATTTGCAAATGTACATATTTTTGTTTTAAGGGGGACCCCCCTAAAACGATTTATTTTTTTATGATTTTCAAGCGGCTGGCAAATGAATCTGCATTATTTGTAACTTTGTATATAAACAATTGAAGTCTTAAATTATAAGAAAATGAATGAATTGACATAATTTTGTTGTACATCTCCCTATTATATATTCCGCGTTCCCCATTGTTGTTAACTACATTTTTTTTTCAAAGTAAAATATTTATTTTGGATTTTATGAAATTATGAGACAACCCTCGTTATTGATTGATTGTTATTAACAGGAGTTTGCGACTTCCATGCACGTTCATACATACGTACAAGTGTTATTCGTGTGTGAATACTCAGTGGCAGTGGGGACGAATACGACACCACTTGTTAACAGAGAGTTAGAGAGAAGCCGACAATAAATTAAGTTTTTCTAATAAAAATCTCACATTCCAATTTAACGCTCTCCTGATTTTGTGAGTCCCTCTCTTTATCCGTACTCTCTGTTGCTGTCTCCATCTCCGCAGAAAAGACCACTTGTTAAGATGAGAAAAATTCAACATCGAGTAGCATACCCATACAACAACAAAACGAGTAAAATAAACGGCAGTCACCAAACGTCAAATGAATTAAAGTTGTTGTTGTTGTTGTTGATTTTAGTAGCAGTAGTAGAAGCAGTAACATTTTATTTTTAAACAGAATTTCACGATTGACAAACATTCCAAGAATTTCATGTTTCTGGTTGGTGTCTGTGTGACATTTCTTTTTATTTTCTGCCACAACAACAAATTAAACGGTGAACAATAACAGAACAAATGTAAACAATGCCAAAAACAATTAATTAAAACATCCTTTCGAACATCGGTTAAAAATTGTAATTTGTTTTAAAATTACTTGTACGGAAATTAAAATATGTACCTATGTGTATGTACGTAGTTGTCGTGGTATACAAGTGAGCAAGATTTCGTATAAGAAAAAAAAAACGAAATAGGAAAGTAAAAAAAACGATACGTATTTTAAGAGTAATCCGACCAAACATTAAGACGTTCAGCGTAAGAGGTTACTTTATCTCGCAGTAATTAATAAATATACATATGTATGTAGGGGAGAACAGAGTGGGGAATATCAACAATGAAATCATTGGCGTCATTTGTTTTTAATGATTTATAAAAAAAGAAATAAAAATCAAAACAAAATAACAATAAACGCATCTCAGCTAGTAGAAAAACGTAGATTTCTTATCACCATTTACCCACTGGCTGTTTGTTTTCGACAGAAACACGGACTAAACACGAGAAGCTGGATTTGCAATGTAAACAAATGTCGTATCAGCAGCAGCAGGGTGATGTCGATACTGTCGTCTCTGTTCCCCGGTCATATGAATATTTATGTACATACGACATCACATACATATGTTGTACGTACGTACATTCATACAAATCGTATGTACTTATGAAAATATTTACATTTGGTGCTGTTGCTTTTAATTGTCCCGAAACAACTGTAGTATCGTTGAATATATTTATCCACTTTTTGCTCACTTTGTGGTGCCAGAGCACCATCGATATCGCCACGATGCGCTCGTGTGTAAATTTACATTGTAATTTGATGCGAATCTCTATTGCTCTGAAGGAACACGTTAGCCTAGTCGATTGGCGACTGTCAATATCAATAACTATCACCGGCACGGATGTCAACGCTGCCATTCTTTGCAATAAAAATATGAGAAAAACAAAATCGCATATTTTGTGTTCTTCTTCGTCTGTAAAGATGTACATTTTACAACTACACACATGGATAGGCATGCAAATTTCTGGCATGAATTGTTTACCACAGCATCAAGAAGCAAAATGCCTTGTTCGGCCTGACAATCGTATAAGTTGTTCGGTATGCGGAACACATTCGAGAATATTTCAATAATTTTAATTTTTAATTAAGGGGACCCCCCATGCTCGGGGTCATATTTTTTTATTTAATTCGAATCTACACTAATTTAAGAATGTCCCTACAAAATTTCAAGTGAAAATCTCAAGAACTCTTGAAGATATAGCCGATTTATTGTATCAGCATCAAGTGACGGCTAAAGGGCTTCTCAAACTTTAAACGCGTTTTTCTCTTTTGTGAATGCCGGGCACGATAACTCAACTAGTATGAACTAGGATAAAGCCAATCGGTGAAGATCTTCCATATTTGTTAACTTGATTTTTGGTCAAAAATAGGCGATTTTCCAATAACATTTTTTTCAAAGGTCCGCCATTTTGTTAATTTTAGAGCGAAGTCAATAATCCTAGTTCATACGAAAGCCAGCTATTTTTCGATATTTGTAAGAATTCAGAAGAGTTTTCACAGAAGTGGATGTAATTTGTTATTTACAGTCTATTTTTCTATAGCGAACGAATTTTCATGTAAAATGATTGTGGTCACTCAAATTGGGATAAAATTGATGGACGAATTTTTAAAATATAATATTCATAAATACATTTTCTGAGCAGATTTATTTATTTTTTTTTGGTTTCATGAAAGCTAATGTCTTTGAACTGGGGGGTTGATGTACCTAAGATATGTATTACGTCGGAAAACTTTTTCTGACCGGCAATCTCTGTATTTTTCGAAATATATCGATTCATTAACGTTATGCCTACTATGCAAAAAACTAATGAATTGCTTTAATCGTTTTTTAGCAAAAAGTTATAACAATCACAAAAAATTCTGTTTTGTTTTTCATGCTAATCCATAATGAATACTCTATTACGGTATCTCTTTAAAGTATTCATTCTATCATTAGCAGTTATGATATTAGAGCAGCAATAATAATTTAGCGATTTAAAAGAAATAAGCTTCTTCATAAACAATTTTCAATAAAAACCACTAAGGAAAATAGTAAAGTCGGGCGGGGCCGACTATATGATACCCTTCACCACTTTGGGTATATTCAACAGATGAATGCCAACAGACGTCGAATTCTGCAGCCTATACTAAATTGTTCATTTGTTCAGATATAGGTTTGCTTCTTACAATGGGACAAAATTACCTTAAATCGGGCGAAAATATATATAATTTCAGTCCAAATCTGAACCGATTTCAAAACTTTCCACATTTCAAAACTTTGTGCAAAATTTGTGTCAATTTTGTGTAAAATCGGATGAAAATATATATGTAGAAGCTATATCAAAATCTGAACCGATTTCAATGAGAATGACAGAGGTTAACTTATATTAACTACAGTTTATTGTACAAAATAGTGTGGCAATCGGACAAACTTTGGATCTTTAGTGCACAATTTACATAAAATCCTGAACCGTTTTTCAGGAAACTTTACACACATCACTCCAGACTCATTTCAGTACACTATGCCATATTTTGTGCAAATCGAAATATGTATAGGGACTTTGGTACACCATTTACATTAAATCGGACGGAATTTATATAGGAGCTATATGTATATCCAAATCGATTTTCACGAAACTTAAAGTGCACTATTCCAGACTTAATTAAGTACGCTATGCCAAATTTCGTTCAAATCGAAAGATATATAGGGACTTTGGTACACCATTTACCTTAAATCGGACGAAGATATATATGTGGCTATATCTAAATCTGAACCGATTTTCAGGAAACTTAACACACACTATGACAAATTTCGTGAAAATCGAAAGATATATAGGGACTTTGGTACACCATTTAACTTAATTTGGACAAAGGTATATATGGGGCTATATCTAAATCTGAACCGATTTTCAGGAAACTAAACACACATTATTCTAGACCTAATTCATTACGCTATGCCGAATTTCGTGCAAATCGAAAGATATATAGGGACTTTGGTACACCATTTACCTTAAATCGGACGAAGATATATATGGGGCTATATCTAAATCTGAACCGATTTTTCCCAATTTCAATAGGGTTCGTCTTTGGGCCAATTAAGTGACCTGTGGCAAATTTCAACCAAATCGGATCACAAATGCGACCTGTACCTTGTTAACAAAAATGCATGGACGGACGGACATGCATAAATCGACTCAGAAAGTGATTCTATGCATATTCTCAAAAGGAACCATGGGTCTATCTCGATTATGTTTGCCTGTTACAAACATATGCACAAAGACATAATACCCTGTACCACAGTGTGGTGAAGGATATAAAAACCTTCTAAAGTAAGTTGGATATAAAAACAAAAAGTATATATTTCAGTGGATCTTGTATAGTCAAATTGAAAGTCATAACTTAATAGAAGAAGAAGTGATCATGGGCAAGGGAGGTTACAAAGTGAATAGGGCAAATCGAAATCGCTTTAACGATTACATAAATAACAATGATTTACAACATATTATTTAATTTTACTGGCTGTTGAATTCTACATCAAGGGATCAAGGGAAAGCTCGAAAATGTTAAAAAAATGGTATAGTTTACATAAAATCTGCAGAAATATAAAGTTTTTAAAGGTCAATAATCAAGAAATTCGTAAAAATATAAATGAAAACACAGAAACACAAAATATTGTTACAAAGGTTTTCAAGGAAAAAATACAATGTTTTAGTGGATGGTTTTTCACTATAAAAACATTATTCCGCAAAAATTCGATCAGGAATAAAAATCCACATTGCATTGAGAGGTTGTAAAACTGTCTCCAAACTGGACAGATGATATTTGCTAGGACTTGTCTTGCATTTCATATTACATCGAGGTACAACAATAAAACTGCATATAACCTACTTTATGAGGATTTATTTGACATATATGCAAAGGAATTGACAATTGAAACCCACTGGGTTAACGAAATCCGGTTAAATGTAAACGTACTTTAACATACCTAGATATTGGACTGTATTGTCATATTTTCGATATTTCGAATGACTTGGCAATATTAAATGTATTGGCATTTTGTTATAAAATATACTTTTTATAAATTTACAAGATGCGGGAAGAATTACTGTGTAGGATTATATTTTAGATGGATAATAGTACACTTGTTTATCCATTATTCTTCTGTAACATTATAATTTTTAGTGCTGTTTAATTATTTTATTTTAAGTAAACGGAATAAGTTTGCCAATAAGATTACTGCATAATGCCTCAAGGCAAAGCTGTCTCTTATCTGGTACACTCTCTTTGATTTTAAGTGCAGTCTACTGCTCAATATCAAGAGTTTGTGGAGAAGTATTGATGTTGCTCTTATTTTGCCACCGTTATTGTCACTCGCTGCACTGATGTTTTGATGCAGCGTGTGTTCCACATACCTGGTCCAACACTACAGGTGACATTGTCCACATTCCACTAAGTTTTTCACTTCATGTCGTTGGTCGAGGTATGATGCGTTTCAAATGCATTTCTCACACAACACGACGTCACAACAACATTGCAGAAGAAAAACTGGAATCATTTCTTAACAACAAATTGTACGATAGGAAATAATCTTCATTAAGGAGAGAAAAAAATTAAAACACTTTCCGACATACATACGTTATATGTATTGGTATATATACGATCAATGGTTATTGTGGGCGAGTGTGTATATTAGTAATTATAAAAGATTATAAGAAAATGAGATTTTTTCTGAAATTTCACTGCGGTCATAAGTTCTCTCAAAGAAAAATGGGTATTCTGTTTTTTTTTTTTTTTTTTTTAAATTGGTTATATATTCCAAAAGTTCTCCTTTAATTTGTTGTGCATAGTGCACCCATCACAGCTTTCTTTTACAAAATAGCGCTTATTATTAAATGTCTTCTTTGACATTCAGGATTCTCACACAAAATCGACATAACGAATATTCTAAATTTATTATTGTCCATTACTATATCAAATGACGTTTAGCCCAAAATGTTAGGTTTACCTTTGGAGCTTCATTTTCGCAAGAAACTCTTGGGGAAATCAACCAAAAATGTAATTGACGTGTTTTTTGGTAATACAGGCCATATTGAAATACCAACATTTTTAAAATACCAAAAATAAATGTTGAAGAATACACTTTTGAAATTTCTGAAGAATTTCTATAAGTAAAATTATGTCCTATTACCTCTGTAACAAAACTAACAGGAGTCAGTTCCGATTACAGGGACAAAAAACTGACTTAAATTTTGTTATTAAACGATTTTAAACAAACAATTTTTTCCAACATGTTGTGTCAATCGAACAAATGTTGACTATTTGGTGCACAATTTACTTAAAATCGGAGGAAAGTACATATGTGAGGTATATAATAACTAATCTCAACAAATCATAATAGGCTGTACTAACTTTAAAACGCTGTGAAAAATTTAGAGTCAATCGAACAAACATGACGAAAATATATATGAGAGCTGTATCTTAATCTGAACCAATTTCATCCAAACTTGGTGCAGTATTTATATAAAATCGGACGAAAATATATATGGGAGGTATATCTAAATCTGAACCGATTTTCTCCAATTTCAATAGGATTCGTCATTCAAGCAAATAAATGCGACCTGCACTTTTTTAAAATTTAACATGGACAGACGTTTGGACAGAGAGATATGCATAAATCGACTCAGAAAGTGATTCTATGCATATTGTCGTTTCATTTTGCCTGTTACAAACATATGTACAAAGACATAATAACCTGTACCACAGTCTGAAAAGGGTATAAAAACAATAGGTGTTATATTCAATTATCTGTATATATATTTACAAACAGAACGTTCATAAGTAAACAAACAAATTGTAAACTCCAATTATCATTGTCTATAGGACATATATATATATATATATAACACTTCTAGACAATTTCAGTCGATAACATCATTTTACTTTGCAATTGTTTAAAACTTGTTAATTTTCTTACATTTTCAGGCATGTGAATTTCATTCATACGAATAACAGCTAAACGCTACAAACGTATGTTCAAAGTGCGACTGGTATTGGCATACAAACAGACGCACGCATATACCACTCAATATACATATACCTACATATACATTCGAATGCATGGAGGTCGTTGCAACAACAACCACAATTGACCAATGAAAGCTTATGGATTACAACTGGGATATTCTCCACTGAATACCGACCACCGACCAGCAACAAAAACCCTAATCACAATTCAACAAAACAACAACTAAAGCAGCAGCAACAATAAAGTGAATAATCAAATTATTTGCCCAACAAATTAATGACAATGTTGCTCTTCAATGTTCTTCGTTTGCAAAGAATTGGGTGAGTAGTGGGGTTTTAACTCTATAAAATATATACAAGTGTAGAAGCCAGAATTTCGGTCTATTTTGATTTTTTAATAATTCAGGACATGCAAAAAGTGTTTTTGGTACGTGGTTCGGTCCATGTGTTGGCATAGCATCGATATGAAGGTACCATTTTAGGCATTTTAGTAATTTGTCATTAGGGTGTCACTAACGAAAAATACCTCCTGACAAAAAGAAAGAAAAGTCTGCGTTATAGGAATCGGCCAATTTTGTGGCGTCGGAGTTGTGGCCGAAAAATTATAAATCTATCTTGGATATATGGAAAATATAGGGTCTATATTGATTTTTCTATTGCTATTGGGAGGGAGGTGCATCTAAATCTTGTAAATCTGTAAATGAATTCTCCTCGGATATTATTAACCCATCTTTTGTCGTAAATGAACTTAGTCATTAATAACGGACCCTCTCTAATGAAATAAAAATCTTTAAATTTTATCTAACTCAATTCCAAGCTATTTCACCATTTAATTTATAAATCATTCTGGCCAGACGGGTTTTTGTAAATGAATTTGTATCTTGAGATAAGCCCCCTACTGCGAACCCATTAATTATTTTGTCGGAAGCAGAAAACTAATATTTGATAATAACTTGTCTAGTTTATAGCAAAACGTAAGGAGCTTAAATACCAAGCTACGAATTCTTTGTATGAAACTTGCCAAAAGCATGATATTAAAGATACGTAACGTTTTTTTTTTTCAAGTCTATATGATCTAATAGTAAAATAGATTTTTTATCAACTGATATATGATAAAAGTTAGTATTAATTTCATTATATTTTAAATGTCGAAGATCAGTTATTTGATTTTTATTTATTTAGCGATATAATAACAAATCTCAATCGGCCATTTGGGTTACACAAAACAACAATAATGAAAACAGCTCTCCAAGCTCAAAAACAAGTTGTAAAAGAAAACAAGTAAAAGTTTCAGTCGGTGTTACCGGCAGTATTTTCAGCCTATGGTTTGCAGAGGTCCTTGCATACTGTATAATGTATTGTACTATGATACCGAATTTCACCTCTATTCCTACACCTAATATTAAGTTTATACAGTGATCAGAATTCCAATTATATATTTTAGCAAATACCTACAGGTTCCACATTTAGCTCCATTTAGCACTTTTTGAAAACATAATTACACAATTTTAAGACTACCTCCATATCACAATTCTACGCTCAAATTTAGTACCATTTAGTACTTTTCGTACCAATAAGTACGAATTCTATACAAAGTGCTAGTATCAAAAACAATCACTTCCCAATCTGTATTTCATATACAATTTCAATATTCTACCTATATATATATTCAATATATATATATACACTTAGAACTTACACTTAAAGGTCGAATTTCTAAAGACCCTTTTTGTACATCTTGCTAACTTTCCATCAGTGACCCACATTCCAAATTTCTAGCTCTTCCCGTTCGCCTAATGCAAAGGGTACCATATTTAGTACATTTTAGTACTTTCGTACTCGTACCCTTCTTGTTCGATTTTCTAGCTTGAGCCGTTTCGTCTGGGCGATGATCTGTCAGTAACTCACTTTTCACTAAGCTCTTTTTTATATTAAAATGATTGATAAAGAAAACAGCCTGTGCAAAGTTTGGTTCAAATCGGTCATTCCTTGAGCCTAATATTGAATTTATAAATATTGAAAATGTTGACCCTTTTGTGAGGGAGGTATCAGAAGGAGTGGACTAATGGATCCCATCTGCCGACTTGATCTAGGATTGCCAAAGATGATAATAGGTTGTACAAAGTTCGGTTCGGTTGAACTAAGTTTGGAAGAAATGTTACGATGTGCAAAGTTTGGATGAAAATGGTTACTCGCTTCGTGAGTTATCGTGCGCCGGCCAGACGGACATTTGTAAATCGACTGCAAATTGTCTGGAAAAGTTATTATAAGCAATAAGCAGTCAATATGACGTTTTTCACTGAAAAACAATTATCGTTTACGTACATCTGACCTACCTAAAGGTTTTCTGGATTTTTGAAAATTTAAGTAAAACCACAGTAATAACTAAAATCGAACAGGAAAACAAGCATGTCATAGTTTGAATATTCAGAATTGAGTTTTCGAGCGACAAGAGCTCTACTTTCTACCAACAAATTTTCTTTGTGGTTTTGGTTTTTGATGGTTGTACAACAACACCTGCTATCACCTTATATTAATATATTATGCTTTGTGAATTTTTTGTGGTAATAATACCATAATCGGCGTATAAAAAGGTAGGTGTGTTACAAGCATTCGAACCGTGCCGCTGGGGAGAGGGATATACGTAAATTTCCGTCAAGAATAATCGATGTCACACTAATTTCTGACGTAATATTATCTCAATGAATCAACATAAAAGCCACGATTATCATACAACCTAAATATTTTTCCACCATTAAAATATTTTGTTAGAAAAGCATCTCAATAAATTATTATAATTTGAATGGTAGGTCCATACATACATACAAATGACTAGCAAAATTTGGGGGGAAATATGAAATTTGTTATCACAACAACAAAAAACGGCACTGATTTCATGCTGAAATCAACTGATAAACCATCAATCAATTCACACTTTCCGGTTTTATTGCCGATTATACTATCGAAAAATAAATAAACGCGCAGATACACGGACAAACAAACAATGGAATCCCCCACCGGTTATGGGCAGAGGTTAGTCGAAGATTTAAAATTAGCTTGAATTTTATATTTAAAGCAGACCAGTCTTGAATGAAATAAAAAAGAGCAAAAACAAAATCGAAAATAACGTCGACGACAACATCATAATTCCGAGAAGATTTTCAATTGAAGAGTGTGGTGGATGGAATTGATGGTGACTGGCTGTGAGATTTGTTGAATGAACTCTCCGTTGCAAATGCCGAAAAGTGAAAATTCCAAGGAAATTATTGATAACCGATTGCCAGAAATATGAAAATAGTCAAATTATTGGTCTGTTCTCGTACTGCAAGAATCTACTAATTTGTACTATTTTATCCGATATCATAAAGGAAAAACTGTTATCGTAGTAAAAAATGGTACATTCTTGCAGGTTCTGGAACAGACCATTTATTATTTTCATTTCATGAAGAAGTAAATAGTTGTCTAAAGTGTCGCACAATCAAGACAATCTGTATTACTAGGATATAGGGGAATTTCCAAATTATTCGCCATAATTTATAGGTCTTTCGTTGTGGCGAGTTTTCATTCGACTCGATTTGCAAATCGTACAGCCAAATCCTGATAATTTAGATTAGTATTAAATGATATGAAATCAATCACATGTCATTTGTTAAAAGTGCAGATACACTGGTGGCAAAAACTAAAGCAACAGAAATTGCAAACTGAATAAATGACCTACAATTTTTTTTTAAAAATAAAGTTATAGTGATAGTTTTTCAGAAATATATAGGTAATTTATCAACTTTAAAAATACAAAAAGAATAAACGCAAAATTGATTTTGAAATAAAAAATATTCTACGGAAAACTAAATTTACCCAATTTTTGCTTGGTCAAAGCTAAAACTACTTTTTCACAGCATATCTATTATTTTTGATTACGATAGCACACCTACGAACCTATTATTCGTCGCATCCCGAACTTTTGGGAAAATGTTATGGCTCTTTGTTTGTGAATTTTTTTATTTTGCTATAAATGATGCTATAAATATTTTTCTATAGGGTGAATATCTGATGATTGTGCTGCCATTATAAAACCCTGATTTTTGACTCCCAAACTTTGACATGTTTCGGTGTATGTTTGAGGTTATTGTCAAGCTGGAACACCCAAACAAGCAGTACATTTTCTTCAGCGAAGGGAGCCATTGCGTTTTCCAACATATTTGTGTAAACGATCCGATCCATTACTTCATAAAGCTCGTAAATAGATCAAACTCCATAAAAGGAAAACATCCCAAAACATATTAATTAACGTTAAAAACAATTAAAGTGAATAAAGTACCCGATTTAAAACTGGAAAAAACAATACGATATGTTTATGTTTGAAAAAGTTATACGGCATTTATTAGTTCCGTTCCAGAACCTAAAAGAATCTTATCATTTTACATGTTTTGCAACTTTTTACTCGAAAGCCGTTCTTCAACCCACAAAACTGGTAAAACATTAAATCAAATTTAAGAGAGCACAAAACAAAATGGCGTTCTCTTTGAAAACTTTTTACTCGAAAAATTTGTCCGAGTATAAATGGTAAACAGGAATGCCTACTTCTGATTGGCTGTTATATTGATTTTGAAGTGTTGCCATCTAATTTTGGCATATTTACTAGATTTGCGTTCCCGAACTTTTCAAATTATTTTGTACTCTGAGAGAAATTTTAAAATTTTTCCCTTTTACTAGCTTTACTATTAAAAAAGTACTGGAACAGACCAATTATCTTTGAAATTTTAGCTGCTTTAGTTTTGGCACCAGTGTACATTTAACATTTAAAATGTTTACGATTTTCAACCGGCTGTCAAATGGACGAGCATAACATTGATGACTTGTAATTTTGTATATATACACTTGAAGGCTTAAAGGATAAGAAAATTAGTTCGCTTAATTTTGTTATTGTTCATTTGTAGTTGTTTTTTTGATACAGTTCACTCTTTTGGCCCAAAGTGTTGATATTTTTGGTATGTATAATCTATACTTAGCTATTGTAATACGATACAAAAATGCTTTACTTTATTAGGGTCGTACTTAATTTATTGCGCTCCGTACAAAAATACTCACCTTCTCACCTTTACAGAGTTTGTTAGGCGTCCGTATTACCCAAATACGCAACAACTTTATTTGTATCTGTGCCAATTGAAAATGTATGAAAACATTTTTCTAATTGATCGAAAAATGTTTACTTTTATAGAAACAGAAATTTTTCAATGACTGAAATCCAAATTTCAAAATACGCATTGTCAATGTTGAAAATTTCAACTTTATATTTTGATACGCAATGCGTATTGGGCGTATTTGAGGTGAATAAATTCGTACGAATACGTATGAATTTAGGTACGACCCTTATAAAGTCACATCATCTCAGTTCACAATAGATTTACATCACATCACACAATAGATATACAATCACAAACACACAATAGATTTAATCGAAATGTAATCAAATTGTATGCAGTCATACCAAATAGAGAGAGAAATGCCCTTCAGGCGAGCAGTCCCAGATTATTTCGGATCCGCATGGTTTATGAATAATTTTAGTACAAAATTCCCTAGCATTCGCTCATTTTGACAATGTTAAAAGCACCATTAATAAAAACCTATAACATCTAATCTGAACTATTTTCGACGGATCGAAGGGATCATGAGCTGTAGTCTAATAACTTTAACATTCCTCACGAACATTGGCATTCAAGTGCAGTTGGGCATTTTTCTTGTATATCATAACGATGGCAATGAACAACAGACAAGAATAATCATGGTGATCATGATAATTTTTGTCTTATTTGGGCGTCTCTCCTTGTTAACTCGTCGACGCGGCCGTCACACCGTTTGCGACTGCCTGGCTGTCAACCAGTTATTTGTTACCTTTGAAGTGGGTCCAAATGAATTTTCTGCTGCTGCTGTTGGCTGTCGGGATGTATATTCCATATGATCGAATGCCTGGTACAACAAATGGATGGTTTGTTGTCCTTTAAAAACGTTTTGTATACCTGTCGATTTATACATTCTTTTCGCATGATAGTTTTTAAATGTATACAAGGGTATGTCGAACAAAAGTGGTTGTGGAGTAGGTTAAACGAAAATTCTTCTTCATTTTCTAGGATCTGCTGCCACAAACGTAACTATTTAAGTCATTTCCGATACACTCCAATACACAGTGAATCTTTTATCCGTGGATCACAACATTACATACATACACATGTTTGAGTATGTATAATTTTGTTGCCGTCTCTTGATTCGGATGCTTGCGTTTCTTTTGTATTTTATTTTTTGTTTTATTTTTTCATCTTTGTTGTTTTTAGCCAACATTGAGTATTGTTTTGACTTTTTTCCATTCTTGTGCAATTCAAATGAACGAGTTTTTGTCAAGTTGAGTTTTTATTCAATATTGTGCCACTTCTGAGAAATCATAATTTTTACATTTTTAACAATAACTGCTAACCGAGAGCCAGTTGATGTCTGCCATCGTCTATCCGACCAACGACAAAGGAATGATTGTTTGAGCGCAGTGTGTGACTTTAACTACAAGTTGCCCCAGTGCCTGGTAAGGAGTAATAAGTCAGTCGTCATTCCTGTAAACTTAGCTTTATAAAAGCTCATTGTCTCATCTCAATTTGGTCTTCCAGATGTTGCAGTTATTCTCTATGAAAAATATTAGCAAGACAGCCGAAAACTAGTCCATTTCCCATTTTCCCAAAAAAGCGGGGTAGCTTCGGCATTTGATTAGACACATTCGGCAACATAGTCATAGCCTGGTAATTATCACCGCTATCAGTCTGTTTGAAATTCAAATCCTTTAAAGGTTCTATTTTGTTAGACTTTTAAGACTATATTTTCTAGCGGCGGACGTTGACTTCTCAAGGTCACACACACCATCAGAAAAAGCTTTTTTTCTATCGCATTTCGTCAATACAAGTACGTTTCGCCTTATATATGTAATTTGGAAACATATTAAATGATTATTTGTAAAGATATACTCAAAAACATGTTAAGGACATAAAATAGCACTACCTGTATATGGCCGAATGTACCCCACTTTAAAATCTACCCCGAAGGTACTTTCTATATTTTTTTTTTTCATTTTTTTGTACCAGTCTTCTAAAAACATATTATTTTAAATTATTTTTATAAGAATGTACATTGTTATTATCTACTTTTTAATAATATTTTATTAATAATATTAAAATATGAAAGATGTATACACGAAATACTTACGAAATGGAATGGAAATATTACAACAACATCTGTAAATATACAAAAAATCGTGCATCTAAATAAACTTATTAACTAAAGATTTTAAACTTTGCGACAATTATTTAATTTGATATTCGATACCTATGGATCAACGCTAGTGATGTACAATGAGAGCTTTATATCGAAAACGCCATTGCCGATTGTGTCCCGATGCCGAAGGTGCCCAGTCTCCCCTACAACATATGTACACTTTCTGGCAATGTGACCTAGGCAGTGTAATTGCTGATTGGTCCATACATATTACGAAGAACCTTTTTCTAGAAAACTTCGAGAACTGTATCTCGAATACCCACACCATATAAATATTAGGTGTCGGTTTACATATCTGATGATTTTCCAGGATTTGATGTGGTATGAATATCTAACTATCCGCAGTCTTACTATTATGAATTTACAATGGTAAAAGTATTTGATTCCTACATTCTCGACCCTATATCTGAATTTCGGATCAAATACCCGATTTTTTTAATTTAAAGTATCCGAAAAACTTTCTTTTTCCTTACCATTTTCGAAAGTTTTTTTCGAAATTACGCCGAAAATTTAAAATTCCCCAATTTTCACCCGAGTTTTTTATGAATTTTTTTTAGAATTAGTATTTTTGTTCGGATGTCATTACGAATTCGGCACCAGAATCGGAAAATTCTGCAAAGTTTCATTCCGATTAATAAAAGAAAAAAACTCTGAACAAATTATTTGCTGGGTAACCTACAACATTTTCATATTAATTACAAATATCAATTTTAGGCGCGTACCTAAATTCAGTGCGTTGCGTTCTAAAATACTCAACTTCTCACCTTTAAAGGGTTTGTTGAACGTCCGTATTACCCAAATACGCAAGGACCTTATTTTATTTTGTGTCACTTGAAAACGCCGAAAAAGGATAAAAACATTTTTCTAATTAACCGGAAAATGTTTGTATTTATAGAAAAACAAAGTTTCAATGACTGGAATTCTATTTTCAAAAAAACAAAAAATCCAAAATACGCATTGTCAATGTTGAAATTTTTCAACTTTATATTTTTATACGCAATGCGTATTTGGGTAACATTCATTGAAATACATGTATTTAACTTTTGAGGTGAACAAAATCGTACGCATACGCATGAATTTAGGTACGACCCTTAAAGTAATTTTAAAAATATATTATTTTTATGCACTCGATACTATTTTAACTGGCTAACAAAAATAAAGCAGAACTCATAAATATGTAGTTATGAATGCTTGCTGACATTGTCATCATAATGATATCAGGCATCGTGTAAAGCTACTCCAGAAGTTGGACTTGTTTTAATACTTTCAATTCCTCTTTTTCTTTCTTTTTTTTGTATGAAATGCATAAATTCGGACCGAGAGAATGTCCATAATATTCGTGGCGTTTTTTTTTTGCTGTTATTTTTTGTTTGCAAAACAATGCAGCGGACAGAAGTAGACAACTCTGCCCTGACTTGGCCTGCCAATCGAATGTATTGTGGAAATAAATCTACGTACTTACATATTCCTGTTCATAAAGTGTGTTCGGGCATATGCACATTAGAGTGTCTAAAGGTTTTTGCTGAAATCCTTCCTTGCATTGATACAAAATGGAAGCGCCATATATGAAGTTAACATGTTTCCTCTTCATTGCTGAAATGAGCTCGTTTTCATCTTCTATTTAGTTTTGAAAATGTTTAACCACATAATTTTTAATTGTTATCGACATTTCTCATTTTGTGTGCCAGGCACTCTAATATATTGTCATAACTTGGTAGATATATGGATATGCGCCAGCATTTTTATTCAGTCCTTTCTGAGTTTTCTCTCTTTTTTGGCCTTTCAGACTCAGATTACTGGGAAAAAATTGAGATATCTGGGAATTGTTATTTTGTTATAATTTCATGTATGGTTATTTTGAAAACAAAAAAAAGAAACGAAACTAAACTTAGCTTAACTTAACTTAAATGAATAACAATACCAATGATGTACGGTTGGTTGGCTAAGTTGGAAAGTGGTTTGACACATCTTTAAAAATAAATGGTAGTATGACTGGATGTATGGAGTTTGTGATCGAAGTCAGCAGTGTGGAAAGGTCTTAGGGTATATTCTATACAAAAAAAAAAAAAAACTGGCATAATTTCACAGGAAGATTGCATGATTCATAAATGGAGAATTGTAGATTGCCTTTTACTATAATCATTGTTCTAAGAAATAAATGTTTAAAAGTGTATAGGATTTTGAAAAAATAATAAAAATATGAATATTTTAAGTCAATTAACTTAGATCTAATCAAATCAGCATTAGGACATTAGCGATATTCTCTTCCCTCCCGTGGTCAATGAAAATATTTAATTCAAATCCCTATGTTTTAGTTGTAATTTGACATTATTAATTGTCATCTACATTTTATTTTAACATAAAATATTTTAAAGACCTACTTTAATTTACAAGACTTGTACTAAAAAACCTTCAAGGTTCTATGACATTCGGATTTATTTCTCAGGAAGATTTAGACAGATATTTACCACCCATAGTTTCTCTATTTCAAATAATTGAATGTTAGCTTTCTATTTAATTCAAATCTACACTAATTAAAGAATATCCCTTTAAAATATCAAGTGAACATTTCAACAACTCACTCTAATTACTTGTTCAGATTCCCTTCACCGTAGGTTCAGCTTTCAATTGTGGCCTATAGATCGAATCGAAAAAAACACAAATAATTAAGTTTACGGTATAATTCATCCCAAAATTATTATCCGGTCATCAACGTAAATTATAGGCGTTATCCTTGACCATACCTGGATCCTCATGGAAAATTTCAAAGCGATCGGCGCTATATTTCCGCCCTCTAATGTGGTAATGGGTTACTAAATAATATATGAATACGTAATCTCCTGTAAATATTGAAGTGTAACTGCCACATCCGAGTACATACGACAATATATATCAATTTAATCTTCGATATACTATGAACGTCTGTGGTCTATGTCCTTCAGGGTTAAATATATAACGTATATATTAGAATATATAATTTTTGTCATTTTTTAAAAGTCAGGGTATATTTGACCCGCTACAAATTGAACACTATTTATCAAAACCGGCATGCTTATTCTTTGGCCCGATCCTCTTCTCCATGTAAAAATTCGCGATGTTTACATGCAAAATTTCGTGAAGATTGCTCCATAACTGTGGTCTGTATCGTGTTTACAAATTATAATGGACAGACGGACGGACGGACGGACCCACATATCTAGATCGACTCAGTCGGTATACTTAAAGGTGGGCCTAGGACCAATATTTCGCGGCGTTACAAACTCTTGGGGCTGCACAAAGCTATAACACCCTGACAACATAGTTGTGTAGGGTACAAAAACATTGAAGGGAAATGTGTGAATTTTATAGTACGTTTACATTTAACCGGATTTCGTTAACCCAGTGGGTTTCAATTGTCAATTCCTTTGCATATATGTCAAATAAATCCTCATAAAGTAGGTTAACCCGGTAAAAAGTTCTAATGTATATGCCGTTTTAATTATAAATTGTTTGATCAGTTGGAAGACGTTAAAAGTCGGATACTGGGATAGATAATGGGATAAATTCAGATGCACCTTTAATTTTCCTAAAAAAATACCATCGAGATTCACTGCCACAACATCTCTTAGAATCACTATGTTTGACTTCGAGGCGAATTTTATTACATACACATCTGCTATTGACTCATAGCTACATTTTGTTGCTGGCCATATGAACAGGTACATCTTGCAGAAAATTTAGCGGTCGGGCTTATCAGTCCTGCCACAGTTTTCTTGCAACAAAATAACTTTGAAGCAGTTTTTTATCATTTGCAACAACATTCTCTGGCAATTTTTTTGTCTATAATGTATATCAAATGTTGGCCGTGTCCACCTCTCAAATGTGTCCAATTTTCGATAACTCTTTCGAGTTTTTCGTATTTTACTCGTGATTTTTTGTTCCAAGGCCTAAATTGAAGCCGATCTTGTTGGTCAATCGACTGTCACGAAACGTGAAATTACCACCTCATCGAATCTCTTTTTTTAACAAACGAAAATGGCCATACTAAAAATCGAGACAGCATGACGAAACTCGCGTCATGACATTAACTGTTTTCAAATATTAATTTAAAATTAATATTTGAATCTGTCCCATTTTTAATGACCTCACTGAGTTTAAAAAAGAAACTATTCTTAGTTTTTTTGGAGTACACAGTCTGCTTCAACATCCATTCAAGTCACTTCCTATAACTTTTCCTAGTTTCCAGCTTGGTATTAAAATAACTCAAATCTTGTCTATTAGCGATATCGGATATCCCAAAATGAACTTCGTTTTCTTGAATAAATACTTGTTCTGTTGTCTTTGTGTAGGACTTCTTTTCCTTCTAAACCAAACTTCATTTCAAAAATAATTAGTTTTGATTAATTTAACACAAACTAAACTTTATATGTTTTTTATTTTTGTTCCACATTTAAAAAAAATATTTCCTTTTAATTTTAACCTATTTCGAGAATAGCTACAAATATTTCAAGCATCAGTGCTATCCATTTTGGTTTGACTGCCTTCCTCCTACTTATCAATTTCCTTAAATATTGTTTTTTTTTTTTTTTTTTTTTTGTATTTCCATAGATATTTTGTTTCGTATCCCACATGAAAATCCATACGGAATTATTCAAGCATACCCTGGTCTTATCCCTTTAAGACCAATGTCAACAAAGGTGTCAAAGAATTTCCATTGAATCCATCTTTAGTTGAGTTCTCGCGACTTTGTATCGTCGTCGTCGTTTCGCATTTTGGTGCAGCATTTCCAAGCAATCCGAAAAAATCCCAATGCAAACATCCCGATTGAAAAGTGCTCTTGTCGTCGTCGTCGTATACTCTTATTTGCTGGCAATAGACAGACAGACATTAGTTTCGTTCGACGTCTGCATTTGTTTTAAATGCGAATCGAAGCATCGAATTCATGTGAAACGCACAGTTGTTGGAAATCTGTTTTTCAGGCTATTGATAATTTCTTGTTATTGGTTGAAAATTGATATTCTTTATTAGTCCATTTGAATGTCGGTCGGTGTGTGCGATGTCCGACATATAGGTACACACATATATATGTACATTTGTATTATTTGTTAGATACTGCAGGCATTGCTATGAAGCAGTTACTGCCATCTAAAGTTTTCAAACTGATTTAAAATAAAGTGACGTATTCACTGAAACTGATATTGATTTGAAAATTACATCGAAATGTAAATATTTTGTAAAAAAAATATATTATTATAAAAACTTAAATTAATTTTTGGTTTGTACTAATGATAATTATGAGTAATTGTGTGATGCTATATGAAAATTGTGAACAGGTTGCGAAAACATTTACATGTGACCCTTTTTGGATAGAATATTCACTTCCATGGAGAGCGCAGGACTCAGAATGATGAATTATGACTAAAGGGATCTTTTGAATAATTAAACGGGTAGATGTGCGTCCCTTTACTTCTAAAGAGCAATCGGCGCGTTACGCTGTTATAAAAATCATTATACAATTTTCTCTTCTCAGAGGCCACAAATTCCCATATTTTATTAAACTGTGCTTAAGTATGACTACATTTACACAACTAAATTCTGAAAGTATTAAATCTTAATATATACATTTCAAATGCAATGCCATGTCCCACGTATTTATTAAATAAGGCTAGGAATCAATATAACAATTCATAGCCTTATTTAATAAATACGTGGGACGTCTCCCACAAACCTTTTTAAGAAATAAGGAAGATCTTCACCGATTGGTTTTGGCCGATTTCATGCGATAGCTATGCGATAGCTACGTGTAAAAATTTGGAATCGGACTATTAGTTTTTGTGTAATGGTGCCCGCCATTCGTAAAACACTGCTTCGAGAAAAATGCGTTTAAAGTTTGAGAACCACTATTGCCGTCACTTGATGCTGACACAATAAATCGGCTATATCTTCAAGAGTTGTTGAGATTTTCACTTGAAATTTTGTAAGGACATTCTAGAATTAGAGTAGATTCGAATTAAATAAAAAAAAATTGACTCCGAGAATGGGGGGGTCCCCTTATGTTAAATATTTAATTCAAAATCTCATTATAAACTTCAACGTGTCGAGAAAGAAGTCGCAATCCAGATATGCGGTTTATTTGATATAAAAATAAAAAAATCACTGACCACATTTGAATGAAATAAACAGAAATAAAAAAAAAACAATTCATATTACGCCGATTTGATTTAAATTTCAAATATAATAATTGAAATAATAATACTATGCGTAATAGCCATTAACCACCTTCGTGTAAAAATTTAAGCAAACCACAAATAACTGATTGCGGTTAGTCTGTGGTAATAGTGTAATTAGGGTCTACATAATTTTTATGTTTATGCTGTTCTAGTTGGTATCTGGCGTTTAAAAAGGCATGGTAGACCTTTAATAGGCCATAGATATATCATATAAAGGGTTTCGGACGATTCTGCAAGAAAAAATTATATATTCAAAAGGGTGGATCAAAAATGGTAGTATTTTTTTAATTGAAATAATAAAATTATTTTTGAAGACGTTTGGTTGAGATTTTGAAAATCAAATAAAATGAAAAATGAATTCAAAATGGCGGATTAAACATAACATATATAACCTGAGTAAAGCAACAAAATCTTAGCTGTGTGCTGTAGACTTATACTGACCTATCCGTGATCATTTTGTTTCGACTGATATTTAAACCCTATACAACTATGTTGTCAGGGTATTATAGCTTTGTGCAGCCCAAGAGTTTGGAACGCCGCGAAATTGTGGTCCTTGACCTACCTTTAAGTATACCGATCATCATTTCTCGACTACTTGAGTCGATGTAAACATATGTGTCCATCCGCCCGTCCGTCTGTCCATTATAATTTGTACCACAGTCACGAAAAATTGCATGTAGGATGGGTTCTGGCCAATGAAGACCTCTATTGTTTTTGATAAAGATTGGTTTCCTTTACTTTATTTTTGTCCGATTTCGTCCGACTCTTTAGAGGCCGCAATTATGGCCTGGACATCGCGAGTTTTCACATGGAGAAGGGGATCGACAATAAGCATACATGTTTTGATAAAGATCGGTCAATATTTAGAGAGTCAAATGGACCTTGACTTTTGTGTGAAAAAATACAAAATTTGTATTCTATAGCGAATATATTTACCTCTGAAGGGCATATGCCCGAGAAGTTGATATTATATCCAGGAGGGGTGGAAGAGCTTTGAATTGATACAAATTATATTGTCGTATGTACTCTGATGTGGGAGTTACACTTAAATATTTACAGGTGCTTACGTATTCATATATTATTCAGTAACGTGTTTTTTCGAGTCGATCTATAGGCCACAATTTAAAGCCAAACATCACAACCCAAGGTAAAGCGAACCTGAACAATTTATTAGGAGGGCTGTACTGAATATTAGCAATATTTGCTGACCTTTAGTCCGTCAATAGGGTGCAAATATCGCGAAACATTGCCCATGCTCAGAATATAGAACCACAAAAAGTTAGGTTTTCGTGGAAGTTGTATAGGGTACCATATACTGCTCCCTTCACTGTTTTTTTTAATAAAATCGATCCGAATATGGCGTCTATTTCGAAATTAATTGTCTTTGATATGAAGATGAAGATTCTAATTCAAAATACATACATAAATGGCTTATGTTATTCTAAAAAACTAAAGGAGAACGGCATCCAAAATCAAAATTGACTCTGATATTCCTTTATAAATTGACATTTCATACAAAGCCAACTTAACAGGCCAGGCCTGAATCCTCGTATGTGTTTATCCCTTAATATCTTTTCAATTTTATCTTTAGCATGCTCTGTTAGAAAAATTATTTTCTTTAAATTTTTACAAGAAATTTCCAATGAATATTTTTAAATTATCGGCAATAATACTTATATTTATGAATATTTGCTGATGGTCGCAAATTCCGGACAGAAACTCAAAGATTCTGAAAGACAAATTTTCTTGAAAAAATATTTATGGATTCTAAATACAAAAATTGTTTACCATGATTATCTTCAAATTAATGTTAAATTTAATATTCATTATAATCACCATTTCCATATGTTTAATTACCGTCATTTCATGTTAATATCTTGAAACATGTCAATGTTATATAACATTTTTCAGAAATATAAATAACATTCCCAAAAAAAATATGAAAATTTGGCTTGACATCAGCTGGCATTAAAAGATGATAGTCGTTTTGCTACTGTGTTGAAGCACCAAATAGATTTAGTGATGGAGTTTTTGCGTGATTAGATACATGGTAATAGCCTTCGGGTTAATCCATTAAAAAACAAAGGTCTTTTATTTTACACGTTCAGTGATGTGAGTGTTCATATTAAATATAATGATGGTATTATTTAGTTTGTTAGGGAGCTTGAATGTCTTGGTGTTATTTTGGATAACAATTTTTCCTTTAGGCAACATATAAACCGGTTAGTGTCAAGAGTTAATTGGTTTCTAAGATATATTTATGGAACTGATTTAACTTTGCCACTTTTTGTCAAAGAGCGGTTAGTAAGGGCTTTTGCTGTCGTTGAACAGAGCTGTTCGATATATATATATATATAATCGACTATATTTCGGCGAATGCGCACAAATTTCTGGAATGTCAATTTGTCATTTTTTGTCGATTGACGCTTTGGTTTTACAAGTTAATTGTTTCTCAAAGTCCGCATTTCCTCATAGGAGCCTAACAGTTTTCTGATTCTACTAGAAACAGTTAGTTGCTAATACCGCGAATTGCATGTGTAATTGCTGATTCATTTGTAGTTAGAGTAACTCGATTGTATAATAATTTGCCACCTACATTAAATATATTTAATGTTTCGTACATACTTTAATAGGCTTCTTCAGCAGTTCAAATAGTGTTATATTATAGATTTCCCTAATATTTGGTATGTTCCCGTACTGCAAGCATCTAAAAATTTTGATTATTTTATTGTTTGATATTGTGAAGGAAAATTTGTATTGTATTAAGAAATTTAACATTGTTGCAAGTTGTGTAGCAGACATATCGTGATCGTCTTAAAAAATACAGTATTTCTGAGATTTTTTAAAGCATACTCTCGAAGTTTTAATTATAGGGTCGATTTATTGATTATTTATATTTATTTATATTTTTGATTATGTATTTATATAAAGATAGTTTTGGATAATTTTTTGTTTACATAATTATGTTTGCACAAATTTTAGTATTCGGGTATGTTCTGGAACTCACGGTGTGTTCTTTACACTTCACACATACACTTCACCTATGAAGTTACCTCCTGTTCTGCTTCTCACGTGAATTGGAATTTTCGAACTCCGACAAAAATAAACTTCAACATTGTACTTTGCAGAAATAGTGTTGATATACAATATATACTGTATTCGTCTTTAACATTGTTTCTGTCACTTTTTAATAATTTCGTTAATTCTGACTATAATTTCATTATTATTGTTTAATATTTTATTATTTGTGACATAAAATATATGTATGAAGGACTCTGTAATATCATTAATTTGTTGATTGATTTAAGGGTAACATTCGGTAACCGTATCTACTTCGGCTTTACTTCAAATCAGCTGTTTGTGTCAAGCGAGAAATTCAGTTGAAGAAAATGCAACACAAACCTTAGTATCTATTTAAAATTGTTTTTTATTGGGTGTATCGAACACATGTCGATATGTTCTGTAACACACTTTACACCCTTTTGAAGTGAATTTTTTACACTTACATTTTCATAATGAGAGTCGGGTGTATTTATGTATTTTCTATATAAAAGAGTACATATTATTTTGAAAATAACTAATGCACATGATAATAGATTAATACGTTATTATTGTGTGCAATTTGTTTAGAATAATAAAATTAAGATGAAAACCCATTAAAAACAAATTTTTAATAGATACTAAGGTTTGTGTTGCATTTTTTTTCGAATGAATCACTCGCTTGACACAAACAGTTGACTTGAAATAACAAGATAGGGTTACCAAATGTTTCTCTTATATTAATCAACAAATTAATGAGATTACATGATATTTAATATATATACGGGCATGTTCTGGCATTCACTTCAACGGCAGAAGTGTATCGAACTCACGCCGAGGTGTTCTGTAACACACTTTACACCCATTTGAGGTGTATTCTTTACACTTACATTTTCATCGTGAGAGTCGGGTGTATTCAAGTTTTTCTATATAAAATAAAATCTTTTTTGAAATAAAAAAGCGACATAATGATAGAATAATATGTTATTATTGCATATAATTTGTTTAAAATCACAAAATATACATGAAACGCCATTAAAAACAAATTTTAAATAGA
This sequence comes from Musca vetustissima, assembly GCF_032173495.1. Lineage (NCBI taxonomy): Eukaryota > Metazoa > Arthropoda > Insecta > Diptera > Muscidae > Musca > Musca vetustissima. The sequence goes on from NW_026884542.1 coordinate 521,162, forward strand.
TACTTAGTTTTGTCTTGACTTTTCTTCAACTGAATTTTTTGCTTGACATAAACAGCTGATTTGAAGTAAGGCCGAGGAAGATAGGGTTACCAAATGTTCCCCTTAAATCAATTAACAAATTAATGATATTACAGAGTTTTTCATACATATATTTTATGTTGCGAATAATAAAATATAAAAAAAATAATTATAAAATTATCGTTAGAATTTACAAAATTACTAAAATATAATAGAAACAATGTAAAAATCGAATACAGTTTATATTGTATGGCAACACTATTTCTCCAAAGTACCATGCCGACGTTTATTTTTGTCGCAGTTCAAAATTTCAATTCACGTGAGAAGCAGAACAGGAGGTAGCTTCTGAGGTGAAGTGTATGTGTGAAGTGAAAAGAACACACCGTGAGTTCCAGAACATACCCGATAATTTATGTTGTGAATAAGAATATATTAAAAAAAAAAACAATTTAAATCATATAGCAACAATATTGTTGCAAAGTACTATGTTGACGTCTGTTTTTGTTGTGCAGAAGTTCGAAAATTTAAATTCACGTGAAAAACAGAACAGTAGGTAATTTCTGAGGGGAAGTGTATGTGTAAAGTATAAAAAAAACTCACCGTGTATTCCAGAACATACCCGATATTCGTTTTCTCTATCTTGCTATTATGAATAATTTAGGATCACCCTAATGTACTTTAGATACATGTGTATGAAATATTCCTTCAAGTATCCCAATTGGTTTGTAAAAATGTTTGAATTACCAATATTGATATTTAGCGTGGTTAGCTCTATTGTTTATTTATTTAGAAGATTTGATTACCTTTGATTCGTGTCTCACAGCATATCTTGAAATGTATATTATTCATGCCATTGGAATACGGCCTTGAAATTATCAAAACCTCTCTTCTTGGGACAATAAATGTTTAGAAATTTTAATATTTTAATATTTAAAAAAATAAACTGAACTTAGCCCGACCACTTTCACATAAAAAATTCACACCAAAATGTGAGTTGTGGAGGTATGGTGTGCTCTTTCTCCATAACCTTATTCAATAAATATATGTACATCATACATATTTAGATGAACTAATATGACGATATTTCGAATATATAGCCTACACAAATGCATACATATTCCTATTTATTCTTTCTAAATACCATTTGATTCTAATTCTCGTGAAAAAGAAATCATAGACGGGTCTGGAAAGAAATCCTAATTTAGAAGTGTTGTGTGGTTTAAATGAATTTGTTACGAATAAAAATAAAAATTCACTGAAAAAAACATTTTAAATAAATCGCAAACCCCAAAAAACACACACACACATTTGACTTAATTACGACGACCCTTTTTTAATTTCAAATACGATTTAATACAGTCAAGTACGCTTGTAACGAACACTGGTTATAACGAACTTTCCTTATAGCGAACACATTTTCTGGTCCCAAAGTTTAAGGACAGATTTTTCATAAGAGTAAAGATTTCTACTCGTATGGCGAACTACGGATATAACGAACTTTCTTTATAATAAACTATTTTTTCGGTCCCAACTTTAAGTTTTCATTGTTACAAATATACATACATACTACTTAACGATGACAATCCGCACATAAGTTAAATTTGTATCCAAACTCTGTCAAACTTTGCAAAAATGTCAGGTTCATCAACGGAAATGAGTAGCAGCTAAAATATTGCCAAAAAGAACACAGAAATTACATATTTTTTAACTTAATCTATTTTTTTCTGTTAATCCTTGGTTTTGACTTGACTTGGATATAACGAACTTCGCCTGGTCCCTACAAGTTCGCTATAACCGTACTTTACTGTATTTCAAGGCGTAATTATCATTAACCATTCTCTTCTAAAAACTTAAACAAACCACAAATAACGGATTGCGGTCAGACTGTGCACTCGTTTAAAATTTTCGATAACAACTTCGAAGCATAGAATTTAAGAGAAGCGTAAATGTTTGAACGTACAATGAAGTAGTGTAACAGAAATTAGACCTCCTAGTTTTATTTCCGTTAATCTTATAAAGAAATTTAAAATTTGTTAAAAAGTGCTGTTATTAAGGTATTATTAATTTGATCGATCCATCTAGCCACAAATGGTTATTACCAATGACAATAAATAAAACAATGCAACTGATTTATATTTTCCATAGCATTTGTTTACAAACTCGTCAAATTGCCGTATATTTATTGACATTCGGCGTGTGTCTGTCACTACAAGCCAATTAAATGCAGAACATCGTCACCATTCCTGCAATCGCCTAATTAATATGTTCATCTCATATTCTTTATTTCCAGCTTTTGTTGGCTGTTACGGACCACTACACTTCTGATTATATTGCTGCAGTGGCAAGTGTCACATAATGGATTCGCTGGATTGGCATCGGCGGCGTCGCCTGTGCCTCCTCCTGGACGTAAGTAAAAAGGGATAAATTATATAAACAATTTATAGAAGGTTATAGTTAAAATAGGTCATTGAACCCCTAGCGTTACAATGTGTCAACCCACAGTATATACCATAGAATAGTGTATAAAGTAAACAGACAAGTATTTTAGTCACTTTAATAAATATTTCAAATGTTGTTCCCTATTTATTCTAATTACATTGCCATCATGTTATTGTACAACGCATTACTACAGTAATGTTATGAGTAGTAAACCACAATCAGAGGCTTATTGAAGACCACACACCCACCTGGTTTTGTGGTATTTTTTACCAGTTTTACAATAGTTATGCGAATATATTTGCTTTGTTCCCGTACTTTTTGCATAGTAAAGCTAGTAAAATATCGAAAAATACACAGCAAGGAATGAAATACTCAACAGCTAATCAGAAGTTAGACATAGACATAAGAGAATGTAATGCCAGTTTTGTTAAGACTGCCTTGCCAAAATTGCAAAATTGGTAAAATGTCGTACTATATTTCCCCCCATTAAACCTTTGAGCCGCGCATTGTTTACCTTATATGTTTCGAAGGTCCTAGTCAGATTTTCTCCTCGGGATTCTATATAGACGCACTATCTAAAAAAAATCATTATAAATTCATCTTATTTTGCATGCCCTATTTATTAATAAAAAATATTATTTATTAAAAAAAGTGTATATAAAAACATACTTTTTTACTACGTGCAAATTGAACTATTAATATATATCACGTCTCAATGTACTGCTTCACAAAATATATGTGATTAATTTCAATAAATGTTTAGCAACAAAAAGATCTCATTTTAAAAATGAATCAGTTCGATTTTGTATATCATGCGCCCAATACAAAGACATAAAATCCCTAAAGACTTGACAAAATGTTTCTTGAGAAAATAATTTGTGAAAACATATAGTCCGGGTTTACACATGCGACAATTTACAGCAACTCCGATGCAGCTCTCTGTGTGAATTTCTTCCCCTTTCTCTTCTAAGAACTAAGCAGAATTGCTTACAAAAGTTGCTTGTGTAAATCCCGAGATATAGGGGGCTTCCGACGTTAAGAATAAAAACGCCAATAAGCGACAATTTGTGTATAAAATGTAAATAAATTCAAAGACCTGAACTCTAAATTATATACCAAACCAGTAGGTTTATCATAAATAATTGAAGGTATGTAAAGTAAAATTTCAATTTATGAAATTTATTTTGTTCATTAATGTCAAAAAGGACACACAAAAATATGGCATCCTGTTTCGCGAATTAAAAGTTAGATGGCGCTGTGTACATGTTATTGCTACCAAAACCCGTATTCATAGTGATGTTATTATGTTCTTGTTGTAATTACGAGATTGACGAACAAATTTTTTTTGTCTGTGCTACTCTTGTTTATTGTTGAGTACTGTGTTATCAAAATCAGTGCAACTTTTATAAAATAGGACTATAACTTTTGGAAAAGAACTGTTTCTACGGAAGAGTCAAAATTCAATATAAAAATATCGAATGAACGCATAAAAAATGGGGGGATTTTAAAGCAATACTTGAAGCAAGGTGCTGTAAAAATGGGGATCTCGCGAGACTTTATATTGCAACTGGATCCTATAGATACAGCGCTAGATTCCAAACTTTGAATCCTGTGTAAGTGTCCCCAATACCTCAAAGGCCAGATCTTAATCCTATTGAGGATTTGTGGTCAGTTTTGAAAAATAAATTGAAACATTGTAGCATCAGGAACGCGAGGAACCAGAAAATTTAAAAGCGGAAAGTGATCAAATTGCACCCGAATTAACCTCCTAAATATTCGAATTCATGGTCATAAAGTTTACGGGCGGTCATAAAACAAAAGGGATATCAGAAAATTTTAATTTTTATCTTGTTACTATGTACGAATACGGGTTTTCTATGGATGAAAATAACATGTCTTGGTATTCCCTACTGGATTTTGAATGTATGAAAGGTAATGATTTATTACCTTTCATACATGTTTCGTCGAGTATTTTTGTATATTTTACAGAAGAAGCCACCACCTGCATAGTTGATTTTCGGTTAGTTTTTGTATTATCTCATGAAAGATATTTAATATCATTAATATAGCACAGGACTATTTTTTTAATCTTTAGACCTCAGAAACCACAGAAACCATATTCCTACATTAACTGAATTAACTAAAAATTACATTTTTTGTTTTATCGTTTTAGTTATGGAACCAGAAACTCTGTCATTATTGATTGGATCAAACGGTACAATAACATGTCGTCTTTCTGAACCGAACAGTTCCAACATATGGTTTTATGAGACAAAATCAAATCGTAATATTTCCCAGCCATCTGATGAAATACAGGTAACTATTTGTAATTATTGATTGTGTACCATAATATTGTAAAAAATGTAAAATTATAAATTGTATGGTAGACTTGTAATTTTGCATATATACAGTTAATAACAAAAGTAAGTATATAGGTGTACAGTAGACCATGGATATAAGAAAATCTTTTATGAGAAAAATACTGGCATAAGAAAATATTCCACCCATATAAGAAAACAGAATACATTCATATAAGAAACCCCTGCTTATAAGGCCAAATTCCTCGATTTTTTTGATGTTCTTATATCCGTGGTCTACTTTATACATGTATTTTGTCGCTTTCAAAAATTATTTTATTTTTTGATATTTTTGAAGAAAAAAGTATATTTTTTTTTTAAAAAAACCTGTAATAAATTTAAATATTATAATAAATAAGCCGGTTATCATACGACCATAACGTTCCGAATTGACGGTGACAGTCGTTCCTTCGACATTTTCGTCTAAGCACTGAACAGTCGCTTCTCTAACTTGAGGATTACGACAATTTTGTTTATTAAATGTACTAGCAAAGTGCCCGCTACTTCGTATGCGGAAATTGAATACATAAAATATTTCATATGGCATCGTGAATACTGTAAATTTGTTGTAATTTAGTTTGCGATTTAGTACTCTTCATACACATAAGCACTATTTTCCGAAATTTCCCATATAAGAAAACAGAATACATTCATATAAGAAACCCCTGCTTATAAGGCCAAATTCCTCGATTTTTTTGATGTTCTTATATCCGTGGTCTACTTTATACATGTATTTTGTCTCTTTCAAAAATTATTTTATTTTTTGATATTTTTGAAGAAAAAAGTATATTTTTTTAAAAAAAACCTGTAATAAATTTTATTATTATAATAAATAAGCCGGTTATCATACGACCATAACGTTCCGAATTGACGGTGACAGTCGTTCCTTCGACATTTTCGTCTAAGCACTGAACAGTCGCTTCTCTAACTTGAGGATTACGACAATTTTGTTTATTAAATGTACTAGCAAAGTGCCCGCTACTTCGTATGCGGAAATTGAATACATAAAATATTTCATATGGCATCGTGAATACTATAAATTTGTTGTAATTTAGTTTGCGATTTAGTACTCTTCATACACATAAGCACTATTTTCCGAAATTTCTCGTACTTCTATTAAACATATTAAAACCAGTAAGGAATGTAGTAAAGACGGACATGCATAAATCGACATAGAATTTGATTCTATGCATATTCTCAAAAGGAACCATGAGTCTATCTCGCTTCCTTTTGCCTGTTACAAACATATGCACAAGGGTTAATTTCTGTACCACAGTGTGGTGAGGGGTATAAATAGATCAGAACTCCAATTATATATTTTAGCAAATACGTACAGGTCCCGCAATTACTTCCATTTAGTACTTTTCGAACACATAATTACACATTATCAAGTCTACCACCATACCACCACCACTAAATTTAGTACCAGTTAGTATAAACACATTTTTGGTACTTCTTTCTAACTCTCCGTCAGTGACCCATATAACAAACTTTAGGTTTCCGAATCGAAATTTAGTGCATTTGCTATTGTATTTACTATTCATAACACCAATTCGAGTCTTCACTACTATACTTCAACAGTAATCTAAATTCCAAATCTCAGGTTCCAACCAAATCCAAATTGTTCCAAATTTAGTACCATCATACTCATAAGTAAGAATTTCTAAAACTTAATTAATTTCACCAAAGACCAAATTAAGTACTTTTCGTACTCATAAGTACGAGTTTCCAAATATGCCTCAATCCTGATTTCAAATAGTAATCGTAAGTCAAAATTTAAGAATTCCAACTCTGCCTGTTCATCAAAAACCAAATTGTACCAGATTTGGTACCACTCTGTACTTTTCAACCATATTCCAAAAATCTAAAACTCCCACAGTAACCTAAGTTGCAACTTTCGGGATTCTATTTTTACCCGTTCACCGAAGTCCAAATTGTACCATATTTTGCTTTTCGTAACCATAAGTACTAATTTCTAAATCTACACCAGCCTGTCTCCAATAACAACCTTTAGTCCAAATTTAAGGATTCCAGGTCGATCCATTCACCAACAACCAAATTTAGTACCATTTATTACTTTTCGTAGATGTAAGTACGATTTTATCAAACTTCCTCAATTCCACACTCCAACAGTAATTTTAATCACATAAATCCAAATTGCAGCATATTTAGTACCATTTAGTAATTTTCATACTTTAAGTTTGAATTTTCAATATTGTCACAATCCTGTACTCTAACAGTAATTTTATTTTCAAATATAATTTTTTTATTTATTTCTCTATCATTTCATTTAAATCCCAAATTGCTCTAAACTTAGTACCATTTAGTACATATAATCATGCATTTTCAAAACTACCTCCATATCACAATTCTACACTCCACCCTTAATTTTGATTCAAAATTTTAGGATTCTCGCTCACACAAAATGAATTGTACCCTATTTAGTGCCATTTAGTGCTTCCAATACTACCTTAATCCTGTGATTTGCATTCCAAATTTAAATTGTCCATCTCTATCCATTCACTCTGATCTAAACTGTACCAAATTTAGTACCATTTAGTACACGTAATGACAAATTTTCAAAACTACCGACATATTTCAATCCTGTACTCCAACAGTAATATTAATTCAAAGTTTCAGAATCTCAACAATTTAGTACTTTTTGTTTCTATAATTAAGAATTTCCTAAACTACGTCAATCCTACACACTAAAAGAAATTTTAAAAGCAAAATTCTGGAGTCCAACTCTATCCATTCACACTTAATCAAGTTGTACCAAATATAGTACCATTTAGTACACATAAGTACTATGCTTCCATATCTTAATTCTATATTCTAAAAGCAACCATTATTCCAAATTTTACGTTTCCAGCTCCCTCCGTTCATCCAAATCGAAATTTTACCATATCTAGTGCCGTTTAGTACTTTTCGTACACACAAATACGAATTTCAATCTTCAATCTTCAACCGTAATCAGAATTCCAAATTTCCGGGTTTAAGCTCATCCGTTTAAGCAAAATCCAAATTGTACTATATTTATTGCCATTTAGTACTTTTCGTACCAATAAGTACGAATTCCCAAAACTACCTCAATTCTACACTGTAACAGTCATTTTAATTTCCATTTTCAAGACACCACCTCTATCTGTGAACTGAAATCCAGCTTGCACCAAATTTAGTACCATTAAGTACTTTTCGTACACAAACGTACGATTTTTTAAAGCTACCTCAGTCCTGCATTCCAACAGTAGCCCTAATTCCGATTTTCAGGATTTCTATATACACCACTAAATCCCAACCATTTAGTACTTTTTAAAAAACATAAGTACGAAAATCTTAAACCATTTATTCAACACCACTTCCCAACCTGTATTCCATCTAAAATTTCAAGATTTTAGCTATATATGTTCAATATATATACAATTAGAACTAAATTTAGTACTTTTAGTACACTTATAGGTCGAATTTCCAAAAACCCTTTTGTACATATTTCTAACTTTCCATCAGTGACCCACATGCCAAATTTCAGAATTCTAGCTCTTCCCGTTCGCCTAATACAAAGGGTACCATATTTGGTACATTTTAGTACTTTTCTACCCTTCTAGTTCGAATTTCCAAAAACCCAGCCTTATCTCATGCCTACACACCAACAACAACCCACACTCAAAATTTCAAGCTTCTAGCTTTAGCCGTTTCGTCTGGGCGATGATCTGTCAGTCACTCACTCACTTAACACTAAGCTCTTTTATATATATAGATAAGTACTTTCCTAAACTACCTCAATCCTACACTCCAACAGTAACTTTAATACCAAAATTCTGGAGTCCAGCTCTATCCGTTCATAAATAATCAAGTTGTACCAAATATAGTACCATTAAGAACACATAAGTACTATGCTTCCATATCTCAATTATATATTTTAACAGCAACCATTGTTTCAAATTTAAGGTTTCCAGCTCTCCCCGTTCACCCAAATCCAAATTGTACCAAATCTAGTACCGTTTAGTACTTTTCGTACACATAAATACGAATTTCCAAATATGTCTCTCGGTATAGCTCAATCATTAACATAAATATTAATTCCAAATTTCATGTTTTCACATCATTTCGTTCAAGCAAAATGCAAATAGTACTAAATTTACCAATAATTACCCATTTCTTAAACACCTCAATCCTACACTCCAACAGTCAATTTGAAGACTCTATGTTCACGTAAATCCAACATGCACCAAATTTAGTACCATTTGGTACTTTTCGTACACATAAGTACAATTTTTTAAAGCTACCTCATTCGTGTACTCCAATAGTAGTCCTAATTGATATTTTCAGGATTCCATCTATATACACTCAACTAAATGCAAATAGTACCAAATTTAGTACCATTTAGTACTTTTTAAAAAACATAAGTACGAAAATCTTAAACCATTTCCATACATCAACACCACTTCCCAACCTCTATTCCATATAAAATTTCAAGATTTTAGCTATATATGTTCAATATATATAAAATTAGAACTAAATTTAGTACTTTTAGTACACTTATAGGTCGAATTTCAAAAAATCCTTTTGTACATCTTCCTAACTTTACATCAGTTACCCACATTCCAAATTTCAGAATTCTAGCTCTTCCCGTTCGCCTAATACAAAGGGTACCATATTTGGTACATTTTAGTACGCTTCTAGTTCGAATTTCCAAAAACCCAGCCTTATCTCCCGCCTTCAGACCAACAACTACCCACACTCCCTTCTAGTACCTCATTTTCGTCTTTTATATATATAGATTTCATCGTGAAGAAAATTTAGTTCGAAAAATGTCAGACTTTCAACAGAAAAAAACTGTTTCAACAACATAGATTAACAGAACTCCAGTCCCATACTTTGAAACCATGAAATGTATAACGCTTTAATTTTTTGCGAAAATTTTTTAAAATTATTTTGTTGGGTAACCCTTTGCTTTCAAAACTGAAAGCATATGGGAAATTACAAAAATCTTTTAAATTCCTTGAAACTGAGGTTTGCAAGGTTATAACTCGCGAAATATGAACATATTGCATATAATTTAAATTCATTTCTATAAAATGAAGTGTTCTTGTCAAAATCTTAAAATATTGGTAATAAATAATAAAAATAATGTGGTGAAAATGTGTTGAAGCCCACGACTTTTTTGTGTTTCTTCCTGATTTGTGGCTAAACTGCACAACGCACGCACATGTGATCAGTGACTAAGTTGCAGAATACTCCGTGGACAATATGGTTCTAATGTATGATTTTTCGATATAATCAATGGATCCACCCAAAATGTATGCTGACATTTTGAAGCCGAATTTTTGGTGTTTTTTGATAATGGATAAACTGATTATAGGATTGTAGAACTGTGATTTTGCTTCGTTTAGTGTATATCTCATGAATGTGCTCACCGTAGCTTCTTTGCAATTTGGCTCCAAAGACGAAAATTTGGTGCGTAAATTTTTATAAAAAACATATATTTTAGTCTAAAATTAAGAAAGTCCATTCAATTTCCGTGGAACCCCGCGTGATATTAGTTTTTTTACGTGCCGGATCTAATGAGCGCTTCCTTGTTCAATTCCGCCCAATAAAACTGCGGATATAGGTACCTAGAATGTTGGAAAAACTGCAAAAACATATTTTGACAAATTCGCGTATATAATCGCGTTTTTCTTCGAATTGATTTTAAATACATTCATGCTTGTGTTATCATATCGAATCTGTGTGAAAATAGGTCAAAAATATATCGATACGCGAATAATATGCGTATTTTATCCAAAATCGATTGTGGAGGCACATCCGCGGTTCTTCACCGATCCTTTTAAAATAGGTGTCCTTTTGTGTATTTTCATAGGAGATTACTGAAATCGGATGCGCATAAAAATCGTATGCACGTTGCGCCATTTTTAGTAATTTTTAGGGTTTTTGCATAGTAAAGTGAAAAATGAATCCTCGAAAAATGCATAATTATTGGAAGAGATTGATTCGGTTTATACGAAAACCGCATGCGCATCAACTGATTCCAACTAATACGCGAACTGTATGCTTTTTAATGTTGATCATTTTCATATACTGTAACTGCAATATATTTGGTAATTTTTAAAGTCAAAACTCTTACAGAGAATCTTCCGGTATTTAACAATTGTTTAAAAGAATTTGTAGAAGAAATCGTCACGTGTTGTAGAAAAATCGTATTATCTTAACCATACCAAAAAATTTAAAATTAAAAAAAAAACATGTTGTGGAATTCAAAAATTAATTTATTTTGTTTTCAGATATTTTCAAGCTTTTATTTGTTTTTCGCGACTATTAAACCGCATTTCAATGTGATTTAGCTAGTATCCAAAGAAGACAAATGTGTTCACCCATTTGTGAAGAAATTCGCGAATTACAACAAATAGGAATTAATTTAATTTATATTTGAAAGATTTAAAACCGCTATAACTTTTGTGCGCAGCATCCGAATTTGTGAACGCGAACGGATTTTGAATCAGTATATTTTCCTTAACCTATGTACCAAAAATCATGAATGTGCTCGGAAAAATTCAATTTTTTATGGAATTTTAAAGGAATTTTGTAATTTCCCATATGTGATTTCTGGCAAACGACCTGTAAATATAAATCTTGAACAATTTAAAGTATGGAATGACCGAGAAGAAATTTAAGATCAATAGAAATGAAATGATGCAAATGTAGTATACAACGCCGATAAGTCCGTTTTTAAAGCGCTGTCCAAAGATCGAATTACCCTAAATAAATTTGATGAAAACTCCACTAGTACAAAAAAACTGATTTTTCCATAGTAAATCTAAAATTCCACGCTGTTTTAAAAAAATCAATCCCAATGCCTTAGTATTAATGAATTTCGATATATGGACCAAATTATCTCAGAATATATTTAATTTTGTAATTTTATATTTATAAAATTAACTTCAATCATGCTATATACATTTTTTACCATTCATTTGTTATCGAATAAATTCTGAAAATTTTTAATTTTTTCTCTGGTAAAATGAATGAACATTTCAGTCGAATATTTTATTTAATAGTTTAATATTGCCTCACGTAGTATTCAATCTAGTTTAAATGTCATTTACACATGTTGTTATACAGTGACACAGCTAAAGATATTAGCGATAAATTCGTCTTATCAATCAGAAGTTTCATGAGAACGTATAGTAGTGGATAATAAGAACGATATCCAAATAAAAATTGCAATGAAATTTTCTTTTTCTGTTGTTGTTTTAAAGAAAGTTGTGGGAATTTAAAATTGTTAGATTGAAGAAGACAAATTATCACCTCAGATTAGTTAGTTAGTATGTATACTTCATGCCTGATCAATTTAAATGGTATCTTTTGCTACAACTTTAGAATACATTCACTAGAATACAGACAGATCAAATAAAAAGTATACACTTTTTGATAATCAATACATATATTTAATGCGTAGTGATAGATATGCCTAATCATGGAGAAAACACGAAACATGGAATTGAAATATTGTTCATAAATGTATATACCACACTAATGAACCTGACTGTATACATAAGTGCGCCTGATGATATATCCATATGCAAATATTGCAGCCAGTTAGCCTTCACAGTTCCTATTAACTTGTTGACACTACATTGATTTATAGGAATGAACACAGTTAGAACTCTCACAAAGCCAAATGCCAATGCCCCATCCACCTATTCATCCAACCAACGAACATTGTGGCCTTAAATGCGGTCACTCACTGAGTTCCACAAGTCCGCGACTACGGTGTATCTTCCAGTTCTTTGCCATGTCATTTTTCTGCCGTGAGTTGAGTAGTTTACGATGGTTTTGGGACTGTGTTGATTTGAGTGTAACTTAGATTGGCGCGTACATTTCCATAGAATACCAACAGCAAATGGTTGGCGGGAGTATCAGCTACAAGAAAATAACAACTTTTCAAATCGCTATCGTTATTAGGATGCAATATACATTGCGACATTAGCTGGAAAGAACTTTCTCAGAATTCTAAAAAGATAATCATTATTGTTGCGATATCATTAAATTGATATTAGCATTATCAGATCGTTATCGAAGAATTGCTTTATGGTGCCGCTATTTAAAGAGTTGTTTTTATAATATCTGTCTAATTTCTAAAATAATTACAACAATGACAAACAAATACAAAAGAGGCTAAACTATTTGCAGTTAAGCGTGGTTTGTGGGGTTTTTTTTTGTAATACTAGAAATTTTAGAGATATTCGAATGAAAAAGTATATGAAAATTAAAATTTAATTAATAAAATTTAATCAGTCATGTGTAGTTTTTGAGAAAAAGCAATTACCCCAATTTTTTAATCTCTTGAATGATTGCGAAACTTCGTCATTTCATGGATGTCATAATTTTAATGTCTTGCTGTTCAACAATTCGAGGTTTAAATCATGGTGCAAAGCAAGTTATTGTTTTTCCTCCTCGTCGGCGCATTGCAAATAATAAGAATCCAGGGTTCTTTTCTACTTATACTCATATATTTGGTATTTTTATGTTAATTTTTTAAGCCATATGACATACTAGAATATTCAATAGCTTCTATTAGTTTAAGTTCTTATTCAAACGTTTTTTGTTCATATATAGCATTTCCACATTAAATGAAACCTTTTACAAATTAAATGAAACCTTTTCCAAATTAAATGAAACCTTTTCCAAATTAAATGAAACCTTTTCCAAATTAAATGAAACCTTTTCCAAATTAAATGAAACCTTTTCCAAATTAAATGAAACCTTTTCCAATTGAAATGAAACCTTTTCCAATTGAAATGAAACCTTTTACAAATAGAATGAAACTTTTTCCAAATTAAATGAAACCTTTATTCTTATCTAAGGAAATGTAATATTTGCAGTAATTTTAAACCAATATTTGAAAATTAAATCAAAGAATATTAACAAATATAGTTGTATGGCTATGTAATTAACATAAATATTCTTTAATTCGGTGTGATTTCATTTAATATCTTTACTACAAAAAACTAAATAAATAGTAATGCAAACTGGGGTAATTCTTGACATTTTAATAAATAAATATACATATTTGACTTAATAAATTGTTGATGATAAGGTAACTGCTTATCTTAATGAAGGGGTTCCCGACTTGCAGCTTGTGGGATTTTCAAAACCATGTCCATAACGTAGTTAGAACAATCTTGCGAGTAAGCTTTTGAATACTTCGCTCGATTACATCAACAATGTTATGTTCCATTGAAACGTCACACAGCTCAGCTATTGCACATAATTTTATTTTTGAAAATGCATTTTCAATTGGATTTAGCATTGGAGAATAAAGCGGTAAGAATTTAAGGTTGCATCTTTTGGATTCGATCAAATTTTTTATGTCATGTCGCTTGTGTATTTGAGCGTTATTTTCCAACTCTGGATTGATTTTCTCAAAAAAAATTTCTATAAATAATTTAAATCTGTCTGCATTGACACTGGAATTAGAAACGATTGTGTGATGTACAACTCCCCCGTTGTTTATCGCTGCAATTATAGTGACATTACGACCTCTGACGGTAGGCAACACAATGTGTGCTATTGTTCCTTGTCTTGAACGGGCTTGGGTTCGTCGTATGTGAAGATTAAATCCACACTCATCAATGAATATTAATTTTTCTCCTTGTTGGGGTATCCATTTTGTAAAGTCTTGAGCATATTTTTGTCTCAAGCCTAATGTTCTGAAGTCATTCTTTCGTTCTATTTCAATAGAGGCCATCTTAAACGTAATTTTTAATTTCCGTAATCCATATTCTATGCAGCTTGTGGAAATATTTATTTCATTTTCTCTCAACAGTTTAGTTTTTATGGCTTTGAAGGTAATTCCAGGTTGACTTTCCATATAGAACTCGATCAGACTTAAAACTTGTGGTGTCAACAACTTAGTTCTATTTCCTCCACGCTTATTTTCCTTCAATGTTCCAAAATTTTGTTTGTAATTACTTCACATTGTCGAGAGTTTAACTGTTTTGGATGTTTACATTATCGAGAGTTCACTGTACTTAAAAATAGCAACGTTTAAAATAAATGCGAAACTGATTTTAGCTCGGGAAGCTCAGATAATTTGGAACCTGAGGAAGAATCAATATCCTCGCCAAGTATTGCAAGTGGAAATGCTCCAGAACCTACCGAAGCTACATCTACAAGACCCCGAAACAAATTGGGTCAGTATAACAAAATAACAAAAGACATGAAATTGTTATTATTTAAATTCTATGAAGAGGGGAGAATCATTTCCGAGGCTGCAAATTTAACCCGCATAAAAATAAATTCCGAAAAAACATTTATAAGAAGATAAAAACAAAATTTTGGAACATTGAAGGAAAATAAGCGTGGAGGAAATAGAACTAAGTTGTTGACACCACAAGTTTTAAGTCTGATCGAGTTCTATATGGAAAGTCAACCTGGAATTACCCTCAAAGCCATAAAAACTAAACTGTTGAGAGAAAATGAAATAAATATTTCCACAAGCTGCATAGAATATGGATTACGGAAATTAAAAATTACGTTTAAGATGGCCTTTATTGAAATAGAACGAAAGAATGACTTCAGAACATTAGGCTTGAGACAAAAATATGCTCAAGACTTTACAAAATGGATACCCCAACAAGGAGAAAAATTAATATTCATTGATGAGTGTGGAT
Source organism: Musca vetustissima (assembly GCF_032173495.1). NCBI lineage: Eukaryota > Metazoa > Arthropoda > Insecta > Diptera > Muscidae > Musca > Musca vetustissima. The sequence goes on from NW_026884542.1 coordinate 536,649, forward strand.
TTAATCTTCACATACGACGAACCCAAGCCCGTTCAAGACAAGGAACAATAGCACACATTGTGTTGCCTACCGTCAGAGGTCGTAATGTCACTATAATTGCAGCGATAAACAACGGGGGAGTTGTACATCACACAATCGTTTCTAATTCCAGTGTCAATGCAGACAGATTTAAATTATTTATAGAAATTTTTTTTTGAGAAAATCAATCCAGAGTTGGAAAATAACGCTCAAATACACAAGCGACATGACATAAAAAATTTGATCGAATCCAAAAGATGCAACCTTAAATTCTTACCGCTTTATTCTCCAATGCTAAATCCAATTGAAAATGCATTTTCAAAAATAAAATTATGTGCAATAGCTGAGCTGTGTGACGTTTCAATGGAACATAACATTGTTGATGTAATCGAGCGAAGTATTCAAAAGCTTACTCGTTATGGACATGGTTTTGAAAATCCCACAAGCTGCAAGTCGGGAACCCCTTCATTAAGATAAGCAGTTACCTTATCATCAACAATTTATTAAGTCAAATATGTATATTTATTTATTAAAATGTCAAGAATTACCCCAGTTTGCATTACTATTTATTTAGTTTTTTGTAGTAAAGATATTAAATGAAATCACACCGAATTAAAGAATATTTATGTTAATTACATAGCCATACAACTATATTTGTTAATATTCTTTGATTTAATTTTCAAATATTGGTTTAAAATTACTGCAAATATTACATTTCCTTCATTTAATTTGGAAAAAGTTTCATTCTATTTGTAAAAGGTTTCATTTCAATTGGAAAAGGTTTCATTTCAATTGGAAAAGGTTTCATTTAATTTGGAAAAGGTTTCATTTAATTTGGAAAAGGTTTCATTTAATTTGGAAAAGGTTTCTTTTAATTTGGAAAAGGTTTCATTTAATTTGGAAAAGGTTTCATTTAATTTGTAAAAGGTTTCATTTAATGTGGAAATGCTATATTGACCTCAAATATTTTATGTATGTTATATTTTCAGATAAAAGATCCGTTTACAGCAGTGCTTTTGATACGGAATGCTAAAGAACAAAAAAGTCGGTATCAGTGCATGGTTGGCCGAGAAGGCATTGGATTGACCGATCTTTATGTTGGTAAGTTAGACATAAAATTTTACAAGTGTTGTAATGAATTGAGGAATTAGATTATAAAAGCAAATGTATCCGTACATCCGTTTGTATTGGGTGTATAATTTAATAACTTTTGCACCAATATATTACATATTTACAAAATCAGCCCTAATGGTTCATACAAATCCAAATTGTACACAACTTAGTATACATACAAGAACAATTTTCCTATTACCTACATACTACAATCAAGCAATCCACATTGTACCACATTTAGTACATATAAGGACGAATTTCCAAAACTAACTACACAACTCTGGCTAGAAGGTCGAAGTATGAACTAAATACTGGATCTCTGAACATTAAATTCACACAAACTTAAACCTACGTGTTGTAGGTTTCCTTTCATATGAACCTGGCATAGTGGTATTTATAAATAAATTATTAATTTTTTTTTAAATGTCCCAAATGAAAGTTGCTGGTTATGATTGCTTTTTAAAGTACTCCATAGTACCTTCCACATGGACATATATCTTCATGATTTTGCACAGTGCGTTGCAAAATTTATCGTCGAATACCATAAATTGGTGTATACAATACAAATATAAATAGAATATATAGACGTCAATTTGGGACAAACAATTAAAATTTGGTTTAATAAAGAACAATTTCGAATATTATGCATACCCAATTTTCATTTTTAAAAAGCAGAATTTGTCATATTCAGTTAACTTATATAACTGTACCATGCCCCTTGTCGAGTAAATCAATGAAAATTTTGAATATTAAGTGATTATTTATACTCTTTCGAGTCGAGCTTGATGATCTAAGTTTTGCAATGAAAAGGAAAATGGACCGTCCAATGAGGGCAGCCAAAAAAAATCTGCTTTGAAAAGGACTGTTCCTAGAATGAAGACAAATGTCGAACTTTGACAAATTTGAATTTAATTCGCATATGCAAGTTTCGCATCAGGGCGGAATAAATACAAGGTATCAACGTACGACATTTGTAAAAGCCACATAGCCCAATATGCCTGATGAGCCGCTTAACCAACGGCGAAACGCGTCGCATTATGGTGGGTGCGTAGGTTCTTCTCCTGGCTTTCCTTTTCATTGCAAAACTTAGATCATCAAGCTCGACTCGAAAGAGTATAAATAATCACTTAAAATTACTTTCAAATGATCACTGCCCTTACAAGGCAAAATTCAAATAACAAAAATTTTGAATATTTCTGTTTAAAGAAAATACATATGTATGTACATACATTTCATTTTAACAACTGTCCCTAATACCATTTTACTATCACTATGACTTGAAATATTGATTATGTAGCGATATAACGACATTCTACTGTATATATAATTATTATTTGTATATATTTCAAAATCGAAAATTAGATATGATAGTTCTTTTTCTTCCTCTTTAACAGGAAAATTGCCACAAAATGTAACAGATTTTTCGTGCATTGTCTATGATTACGAATATATGCAATGCAGTTTTACGAAGCCAAAGAACATGCTCATGACCGAATATGATCTGGAATACAAATTCGCCAACTATGTAATATGTCGAATAAAAATACAAGAATTGCAATCAATAATTATTATTATTATTTGCAGAGCTCTAAACATAAATGCAGCTTAACAGATGTCCCGGGACATCGTAACAAAATACATTACAATGTTACAGGATACGCGCCAATGCAAGTAGAGTATCATTTCACTTTAACTGGCAGTAACGCTGGGGGTAAAAATATCCAGAGATTTGTTATCAATAGCCACAAAATCGGTATGTACGTTTGTTTTCTGTACTATAAAATAAACTAAATCGTTGTTTTTATCATAACCTTACAGTTGTACCAGTCCCTGTAGAAATTAGTGTTCAAAACATCACAACTAACAGTGCTACAGTTATTTGGGAAAAAATTAAATTCGGCTATTATGGCAAAGGCCTACTATATGAAATTAAAATTCCTGAAGCTGGTTGGATACGAACTGGAACAATGAGACATCAAGTGGACTCAGTGGTTGTTAATAATTTGTACTCGTATTGGCGATATAATGTAGAGATTCGTGTAAAATCGATGCTTGTTGACACACAGGATGATCGATTTTGGAGTGAAACGTCCACCGAACATTTTAACACGAAACAAAAACGGCCCGTCAAAGCACCCGATACACCATGCGGTAGCTTTTACATAGACAGTACCGAGACACAGTTACGCCTCTATTGGGGTAACCTACCCGAGCATGACCATTGTGGTCCTGGCTTTCATTACGTTGTCGATGAAATTGATGCTAATGGTGTTGTAATGTAAATGATTTTGCAACAACTTCTTGGCCTTCCTCTCTAAATACCGTTTCATTTTATAATTCACAGACAAAGTACAGCTGTTAATGACACGACTTTGTCCTTGCCATGGAAGAATGTGGACATACAACGTTTCAGCATTAAATCAGCCAATAATATTGGACCGTCTAATGAGGGCAACATCATCAATGTCTATCGCAGCGGCAGTTCTCAGTATGAGCTGAACGAAAATAATATTGCCAAAGTTTATCACAACAGCAGCTACACATTATCCTGGACTCCGCCGGTAAATATCGATGAATTGGTAAACTATACGGTATTTTGGTGTTTGCCAAAAATAGAATTACCAAATCAATGCAAGGTAAATTATTTTGCTTTTTAAATTACCTGCAATTTTCATAATTTGTAATACAATTCTTTTGTTATATTGCAGGGCCCAATTTCGTACAAATACTTGGACAAGTATGCAACGAACTTCACTACGGAACCCAAAGATCGTAGTTTAAATTTGGCAATATCTGCTAATTATCCGCACTATAATAAGGGCATGCAATGGGCTCGCTGTTCAGCCGAAGTATCCAGTGAACTGATGAAAGTCGAACTAGAAGTTACAGCAATCAATGATAGCTCCGTCCTAGTAAAATGGAATTCCGGCAGTGTGTGTTCTTCTATTCTAAAAGGTTACAATTTGACTTACTGCCAAGCATCGGACGATAAGAAGTGCACTAGTCCACAACACACTATTCAATTGTTCCGTGAATACCGAAACTATACAATACAAAATCTGCGACCTTATACCACAGTCTGTTTAACAATGTTCATGTTTTCAACGGGCAATCAAGGTCCTGACAGTGAGTACACATGTGTACGCACCCGAGCAAGTGGTAGGTTAAGCTAAATTGTTAGAAACAAGTGCTATGAAACAATTCAATCGTTTTTCGTTCTACTAGCACCATCACCGCCAAAGAAGGTTTTTGTTAATTCGGCAACAAGTAAATCGGCCAAAGTTCATTGGAGTCCACCAGATGTTCTCAATGGGATATTGAGTGGTTACACAGTATATTGGTAAGCATTATTATTTATACGTATACATATATCATATTTTTTATACCCTTCACCACACTGTGGTACAGGGTATTATGTCTTTGTGCATATGTTTGTAACAGGCAAAAGGAAACGAGATAGACACATGGTTCATTTTGAGAATATGCATAGAATCACTTTTTGAGTCGATTTATGCATGTCCGTTCGTCCGTTCGTCTGTCCGTCTGTAGATGTTAAATTGTAAACAAAGTACAGGTCGCATTTATGATCCGATTTGGATGAAATTTGGCACAAGTCACTTATTTGGCCCAAGGACGAACCCTATTGAAATTGGGAAAAATCGGTTCAGATTTAGATATAGCTCCCATATATATTTTCGTCCGATTTAAGGTAAATGGAGCACCAAAGTTCCTCTATATCTTTCGGTTTGCACGAAATTTGGCACAGAGTACTGAATTAGGTCCAAAATGATTTGTGCCAAGTTTTGAGAAAATCGGTTCAGATTTAGATATAGCTTCCATATATAGTTTCGTCCGATTTAAGTCCAAAGTCCCTATATATCCTTGGATTTGCACGAAATTTGGCATAGGGTACTGCGTTGGGTCCAGAATGATGTGTGCCAAGTTTCGTGAAAATCGGTCCAGATTTAGATATAGCTCCCATATATACTTTCCTCCGATTTAAGGTAAATGGGGCAGCAAAGTCCCTATATATCTTTGGATTTGCACGAAATTTGGCGTAGAGTACTGAATTAGGTCAAGAATGATGTGTGCTAAGTTTCGTGAAAATCGGTCTAGATTTAGATATAGCTCCCATATATAGTTTCGTCCGATTTAAGGTAAATGGTGCACCAAAGTGCCTATATATCATTTGATTTGCACGAAATTTGGCATAGAGTACTGAATTAAGTGCAGAATGATGTGTGCCAAGTTTTGAGAAAATCGGTTCAGATTTAGATATAGCTCCCATATATGGTTTCGTCCGATTTAAGGTAAATGGTGCACCAAAGTCCCTATATATCCTTGGATTTGCACGAAATTTGGCATAGGGTACTGAGTTGGGTCCAGAATGATGTGTGCTAAGTTTCGTGAAAATCGATCCAGATTTAGATATAGCTCCCATATATACTTTCCTCCGATTTAAGGTAAATGGGGCACCAAAGTCCCTATATATCTTTTGATTTGCACGAAATTTGGCATAGGGTACTGAGTTGGGTCCAGAATGATGTGTGCAAAGTTTCGTGAAAATCGGTCCAGATTTAGATATAGCTCCCATATATACTTTCCTCCGATTTAAGGTAAATGGGGCACCAAAGTCCCTATATATCTTTCAATTTGCACGAAATTTGGCGTAGAGTACTGAATTAGGCCAAGAATGATGTGTGCTAAGTTTCGTGAAAATCGGTATAGATTTAGATATATGTCCCATATATATTTTCGTCCAATTTAAGTCCCTATATATCATTTGATTTGCACGAAATTTGGCATAGAGTACTGAATTAAGTGCAGAATAATGTGTGCCAAGTTTTGAGAAAATCGGTTCAGATTTAGATGTAGCTCCCATATATAGTTTCGTCCGATTTAAGGTAAATGGTGCACCAAAGTCCCTATATATCTTTCGATTTGCACGAAATTTGGCGTAGAGTACTGAATTAGGTCAAGAATGATGTGTGCTAAGTTTCGTGAAAATCGGTATAGATTTAGATATAGCTCCCATATATAGTTTCGTCCGATTTAAGGTAAATGGTGTACCAAAGTGCCTATATATATCATTTGATTTGCACGAAAGTTGGCATAGAGTACTGAATTAAGTGCAGAATGATGTGTGCCAAGTTTTGAGAAAATCGGTTCAGATTTAGATATAGCTCCCATATATAGTTTCGTCCGATTTAAGGTAAATGGTGCACCAAAGTCCCTATATATCCTTGGATTTGCACAAAATTTGGCATAGGGTCCAGAATGATGTGTGCCAAGTTTCGTGAAAATGTTGATTGTAAACCAAATAATCAATAAATAATCGAAATTTTCAATAACGTACATAAGTGGCAGAACCTTAAAAATAAACAAACAAATAGTTATCATTTGTATTTATCCAAGTTATTGTAAATTATTGCAACGACTTTTCTTATTCTTCTCATTTTTTATTATTATCTTTTATTTAGGCGAAAAAAATCGTACAAAACCTATGAAACAGCTACAACTGACATCAACCAAACGTCATACGAGCTAACAGGTCTTAGCAGCTTCTCTGACTACGAAGTTTATGTTACAGCACACACCGTTGAGGAGTCGCAACCTAGCAAATCTGTTTATATACGAACGCTAATCGGAAGTAAGTAACGAGGAGTTGATAATTTAATACGCATAATTGTATTGGTTTCTTCCCTCAGTACCTTCTAGTCCTCGAAACATAAATATTTCCGAAGATGAGCAAGTAATTCACTGGGAACAGCCAGATCTTCCATCCGGTCAACATTTATTTTATGTCGTCGCATTGTTACATAGATACAACGGAAGTGAATCGGTTTACGAACGTGTATCGATAGTTAGGGGGCGCAGTTGCAGGTTTCAAAAACCAGAGTGTCCATCGTCAAAGATGTCGTACGCCCTAGAAGTGCGTGCCGTCAATGTCGGGCAACCAAACGAGACAGACAAAGATATCAAATCGATGAGCAGAGACGTAATACTAGCTGGTGCTAAACTTGATAATAGCTTTTGTACGTCAGACAGTGAAAATGAGAATTATAATTATGCACTGCTTTTGGAAGGAGATACAAAGTCATATTTTGCCTCTCCCTGGATAGATGCACGTCGAACATATTACTGCACCGACACGAAGGCCGCGTTATATGCTCTAGCCTTTGTAATTTTAATCATATTTGCTGCTTACCTATGTTACTGGGTACGCAACAAATACTACACAATGAAAAACATAAAAGTCATATTACCAGAGGGTCTCGTTGACCAGAACTCCGACTATAAGTTGGCAGGCGGTGCTCTCGCCAATAATTGCGGCTTGGACCCAGGCGCAAAGAAAGAATTCCACACAGATATTTCGCGAAGCAATGATTGCCTTGTTGCATTTGATCACAAAGATAATCTCAATTTAATATCGAATTTCCATAATCGGTCGCCCAATCCACTCTCATCGCTCTCATCGACGAGCAGTTCCAAGGACCATCACAATGATGAGCATATGGGCGAGCATCCATCTCTGGAAACTACAAACGAAGAGCTAAGCTCTAATTCGAGTGCCAGCTCGCATTCCAATTTGAATTATCATGGTCACCATCAAATTCCTAAACTTTGTGAAATCGATAGTAAAAATACAACATTGGACATTGCCGCTGCAGAACAACTAGAAAATGAAATGAATCAGGACGACATGGAGTACACTGATCATGGCGATGATGATGGTTCCACATTACATATAAATAGTAGTGGCTATGTAACGCACAATACCCAGTTGTTGGCTTCTATTCTTAATGCAAGGGAAAGGCCAGTTCCACAGTCGTTTCGTACAACATTTCCAACTATGACCACCGATGGCTATATACAACCAAGTGCTGCGAAACAATTGGTAAGTTTGTGCTATGCATTTATATTAGGTATGTTCGTTTACTCAATAATTTTTATAAATTTTACTGGAAGTTGTTCATTTACGCAAAAGTTAAAGAGATCGAATGAGGGAGACAATTTGACAGTTGTGTTACTGATTATTTGCAAATTCTTACTTGGAAAATTAACCCAGTAAAGATTTTCCAGTAACATCAGCTGTTTCATTATAATTTGTAAACAAACAACTATAATGTTGGTAAATTTTAATTTGATTTTGTATCATTAAACATTAAAATGGACAAAGAAAACGCAAGTACAGCAAATAAATAATACAAATAACATATTTTCTATTGCTACTCATTTCTTTAATAATAGGTTCGTTCGTTTACTCAATAATTTGTACAAATTATTACAAAATGTTGTTTGTTTACCCAAAAGTCCAGTAAAAGGGAATGAATTGAGAGAGCAGATTTGATAGTTATGTTACTGAGTATTTACAAATTCTTACAAAGAAAATTTAATCAGTGTAAGCAAAGAAAATTTTACTATTATTTGTAAATAAAAAACAATTTTTTTCTCCTTTTCGTTTTTATTCCCAGAAAATTCTTACAAATTCATACCTATTACAAAATGTTTAATATGTTTAAAATTTGCCACAAAATATTGTCTTTAAGCTAATATGTTAAATCTTAAAGAAACAATTATCTATATTTAAAGTCATTCACTAGTATATAGGCTAAGAATAAGAAGAAATATTGAAATGATGACCAATAAAGATTTTGTCGATTTTGTCCCACATTGCAAGCCGGCCTCTCCAAGTCTTCTAATTTGAATGCATGTTGGTTTATAGTAATATTCAAAATCATTCTTTAAATATGCAAATATTTTTATCTCTATATACAACGATTATAGTTTAATAACATTTTGGATTTAATTATTAACATATTACTTTTCCTGCCTAGTTTCAACCACAAATACATCAGCCACCGCCTCACACATCACAAAATGGTTACACATGTATTGAAGCACTTACTAAGATGACAACTATGTCCGATAATGGACAAAATGTGACGTCACCCACCAATATTACATCACCACATTCAAACAGTTCACAGCCTTTTACAGCCAACAGTGGGCAAACAAACACATCACCAGTCATCACTGATCTGGAGGATACGGATCGCCATAGTAAGGATATGCTCTCATCAAATACCCCAACATCTGGTACTGCGGTCTTGCAACAAGCTAACAATAACAATAATACAATTTATGGTTATGTGACGCAACAACAGCTGGCAAACTTTGGCACTAACGTTGCTCTAGCCAAAGAATTAAATAATTAATTCGTATTTGGAGAGCGTTGTGCGTGTGTGTTACGCATTGGCGATGATTAATCTAACTTCTCGAATTTTGAATTCACTGTGCTGGTTACCTGTCGATTCTAGACAAATTGTTGTTATTATTAAATTGACTGTTTAAACAATTGTTGTTTCATCCTATTATCCTTAGATATAATATTTAAATAAATATATATTCATATTGACTTTTGTAGATGTTATCTCGTATTACGAAATGGTCCTTCGGCGTACTTCGTGGCCAACATGTATCTTTTCAATAAATTAGCAAATATTGTGTACATAGAAAGAAATGTCCTGTATTCAGGATGTTACACTATATATTTTATATAATGTATTTATTCACATAAATTAATCTCACGAATATTATTTCTAGGCACACAAACACATCCACACATATACCTTAAGCAGTCAATATCTAGTTCGATACTCATCACAACTTTATTGCCATTAATGTTAGTTATAAAAAATATTATTGTAAGACGACACAATAGAATTGTGCTCAATTTACAAACATGCGGGCGTTAAATAAAATTCGATATATCATGGACTTTCTCACCACAATAGTTTTTTACTCAAAAAATATGAGAGAAAATATTAAATTTAATTTAATTTGTTTATTTCCACTTTATTTTGTATTTTAGTAACATTCAGACTTGGATTTATAATTAATAATTTGTGGTGAAAATCTTGAATCAAATTTTAAGTAACATCTCAACACAGCATATATACACAAAAATATATTATATTTAATGAATTGTTAGAATTAAAACTACATACAACATTTAGATTTTTTTATGAAAACGCAGTATACTCGTTGTTTAGGAGTGTAGAATAAAGTGAAAAAAACAATGTATATTGGAGGATCTGTCAGCGGATCTTTGGATCACACCGCTAATATGAAGAGTATAACCGGTTTATTTCAGCAAATAAACATGTATATTTATACGAATTTTAAAATGTTCCATTGTTCAATAACGTTTAATGGTTTTAACAGCATAATTTCGAGACCATATAAATTTCAACAATATTTCAAAAATTGAAAACCGTTAGGAATATCACTGCACTATTCCAGAATTTCTAAAAACACGATCAATATGTACTAAATCTTCCAATTAAAATAACTAGTCTTAGAAATATATCCTATCCTGCCATAACGTCTTGGAATTGCTAAATTTTAAACATTGGAGATATTCTACCTCCGATTACTTGTCAATACTTTCAGAAATAAACCACAATTTTTTAATCAGAAGGAATATTTTGATTTTCGGGAAACCAATAGGAAATTACTATGGTTATGGTGATAAATATGGGAATCTCAAAAAATTATATTCTGTAAATTAGGGTTATGATTTTTATGCAACCTCATATCCCAGTGTCATATTTTGAAGAGTTTTTATATGAGATTAGATATAATCTTAATGATTACGTGATTGTGTAAAAAACCTCACGCTCAAAATCATTTGATTTTTTTATTATATTTTATATTTAAAAGAATTTTTGACAAAAAAAAAAATTCGAGTGATTGTTAGCAAATATATAATTATCTACAAACTTTAAAGCCGCGCAAAATGACATAACCATTTCTGTCCCACGAAATTCATCTTTAATTGTGAAAATCATAAAAGGTTTCAGAGTCCCATACAAAGAAATAATTTTTTAACAAAAACGTATTTTTCTAAATGGATTTTACGTGTCATTTTTAAAATAATTAAGTGTTATGAACCTTATTTTAGCTATTAAAATGCAAAATCCCATTCATTCCTACTATTTTAAATCCTTTTTGAGAAAAAAGGCAAAAACTCTTAATCCTATTGTACTGCTGGATAGATAAAATTGTTGCTTATTACAGATCCTGCTGCTATCGTTGTTTAGAACGTATTTTATTGTGACTACCAATTAAACACATTTGACATTAAAATTTAATATTTTCTATATATATGTGAACTGATTCAATTATTATTCCAATTAACACGACTAAAATTGTTATACGTTATTTAAGGCACGAAACCTACCAATGTAAATTTGCAAAAAGACTTATTAAATATACATATACATTACTTGATACGTAAGCAAAATAATAATGAAGATATATTTGTACATAATTAAATTATCATACAAACCTACTGATTTCCAAAATGTACAATGATTTGTTTATATTTAAAATATATGCAAATAATATCTACGGTTTTTTAATCACTTATATCTGAATACGAAGACAAAGTAACTTACATTTTGAAATTCAGCCACACACCCACTTATTTTATCGTGTGTATGTTAAACGAAGCTCAACATAAAATACATACATATTTATGTTACAAAAAATTAATGAATTTTATAAATAAAATTTTAAATTTTACATATAAACAAAATGAAGTTTTAATCCACAATCAAATTATATATTAGATCATTTGTTTTTTTTTTTAAACAAATTGTGATAATTTATTTTTGGGATTGGCCGAACAGTAAATTCGTCTATAATTTTTAATTTTTTTTTTTGGTTTGTGGTTTTTCCTAGTGTTCTCGTGAATAAGTATACATATATATATATATATATATATTCCCTTCAGACATATTATAAATGGGTTTATTTATAGTTTTAACTCAAAAACCAGAGAGCGGAGCATTATAGTCGGACGGGGCCGCCTGTTTTGGCCCTTAATTATTCGTTAAAATGTATACACTGCGGTTTATTGCAACCTTTGGGCTAGCGCCCAAAAAGGGACAGATAACACTCATATCATTGCGAGCACATATCGTTGTGCATAGAATGGTAATTGTTATTAAGAAACCTCTGCATTTTTATTTCCATTTACTTTCAAAGCTCTATTTGTTGCAGCCCTCCCATACAAACGCATCTTCCAAAACAAGTGATTTGACGGTGGATTCTCATTGCCATTCAACATTCTATTGTCAAAAATTTTAAATAATAGATTGTGGATAATATAGTTGGATATATAGTTTTTTGTTATTCATGCAAAAGTGTTCGAATTGAGTTGTTTTCATTTTAATTATACCGGCTCGGCCCACTCCCCTGGTTTCTAGTATCGCATATTCAGATTTATGAATGGTGCGGTAAGGACAACCACCAAGTCCTAAAATTACTTCTGTCGCACCCTCTTAAAAATTGGAAAGGTGCTGTTGAATGCTTCACCGCCCACAAAAAAGTAATACCACAAAGATGCGATGATGGGGACTCAGGAGTTTATATCGAGAATGATAGATGTTTCAAACAGTTAATGTGGCCATTGAGACGATTTTATTGTGGAAAGGGAAGTAAATCCTCCTGAATACTGTCGTTAGACGTAAACTTAGAAAATGTTTGGAGTGTAAGTAATAGTATGCTAAGTCTGAAAAGTGAGTTTTTCAGGAGAAGCTCTCAAAGTTTACGGGCGTTATCTCGGTAGCGGTGTGAGGTAGAACATTGAGTGTTTTACTGATTTTAACGAAATTTAAATATAACTTTGGTAGCACGTCTAAATTTAACATTTTTCTAGCAGATTATAGCTAAAAACGACTTAGAATACTTTAGCATGGACAAACATTTCATAAGAAGTCGGCTAAGTCGACTAAGCATGTTTCGTTTGTACTCTGATTAGTCGTCTAAGTATACATAACATGTTCTGGTTTGGAACAAAATGGTGATACATTTTATTGTCATTATACTTAGACGAACTAAGATTATAATATACACTACGTGTCACAACTATAGACACACCTTTAATTCAATTGGTGTATTAGTTGACAAATAAAATGGACCCATTAAGTTATTGTACACAGTAAAATGACCAAATACACATATTATTCAACAAAAATAATTGATTTATTCTTTATGGTTTCGCCTAATTCTGCAATTTTAAATTTATTGATGTTGCAGAACTTTTACAAAATTAGATATAATTATTATTAAAACCTTAAATAAAATAACATAACATTAATAGGTAGGGCCTTCCTTATTTTTGAATAAGATCAAAAATGCTATCCATCATACTCTCTATAAATTTGTTTTTGCAAATCATCGTCGAGTGACCGCCATTTATCGATTATTACTTCTTTGTGGTTAAAAACAGTCTGGTATTGGCGGTTTTCGCATAGACACGACGAGTAAAGATTCCCCCTATGATCTCGATCTGGTCGGAATAACATGCGGACCAGTTCATACTTTAAATATTTTTTTTATTTTAACCATTCAGAAAGTGATTGTATGCATATTCTCAAAAGGAACTATGAGTCTATCTCGTTTTCTTTTGCCTATTACAAACATATGCACAAACACATAATATTTTATAAACGCGAGGACTAATGTCTTCTTAAGTTGCTTACTTTTATTTTCCTCTTTGTTACTTAGCATGGTCTCTGTAGTTATTACTTCTCCTTTTTAGAAGCGAAATCAAATTAATAACATAATATAAAACTAAATATAAATAACTATTACATTTTGACATTTTTATAAGTCGACTATTTTTTCCAAACTATAGTATGCTATGTATACTTACACACACAAACTACTTTTTGAAGTTCGGGGAAATCATGCTAAGTGAACTAAGAAACACTAAAAATAAAATAACGACAATGCCAAGTATACATAGCGAACTCGTCATAAAAAAGTCCGTGCTGTAATAGGCTAAGTCTACTTAGCATTCGAAATATTTCAAAAAGTTCCAAGCCGAAATATGCTAAGTGTACTTACCACATTATGGTATGGAAGTTTCTTAAATCTTACGTGCCATGCTAAGTACATTTTTGCTTATAACTTTGGTTTGGTTGGCCGATGATTACCAAAATTTCAGAGAACTTAAATTAAGGACCGTAGTATCTAAAAACATAAAGAACTTTAAAACATGCAAAGTCGACTTAGCATATTATGGTTCGGAGGCGTTGATATATATATATTCTAATCACCACGATAAATCAAATGATATCCGAATTTCACCGAAAATTTACATATCACGAATTCCATGTCACGCACTGTTACAGCGTGCGAAATATAATCGTTTGATTAGTTAAGAAAAATTTGTTTCCGAAATTTCTTTTGCAATTTTTATTAAATAGTTTTACGCCTTTTACAATACCTGCTAATTTTTTTATGAATATGTTTTTAAAAATTGGATATCAGTTTCGATATTTTCTGCGAATTGGCTGGAGATTAAATTGCGGATTTTTTACAGCTATAATGGGTTGTTCAAGATTATCTTGACATTTAATTTTTTGAGAAAACTAATTATAACATATACTTTTTTTTAACTTTGAACACCGTCACACACATGTTACACTCGTAACGCACCGTTACACACGTATGTATAAAAAAATTAAATTAAAAACAGAATGTTTTAAAAATGCTGATTCTTATACCCCACACAACTATGTTGTCAGGGTATTATAGCTTTGTGTGACCCCAAGACCGTTAGTAAATCATTATGCAGTTATGGACGAAATTTTTGTCTGTAAATCCGGTTCAAAATCAACTTATCGAGGAAGAATGTAACATGTGCGTGACGGATACAAAGTTTTTCGATGGAGATAGAAGACAAACTTTGTTTTATTTGAGTTTGTCATCTCTTTATCTTTATCAAAAAAAATTCTCATATAAGAGTCTGTATAGAAACATATGTTAATTTTGTCACGAAAGCGTTACATATTTTCTTACATTATTTAACTGCACTTACCACGGGATTCTGTTGTTATATATGGGAAATTACAAAATTCTTTTAAAATTCCATTAAAAAATGTTGAAAATTTTTTTTGTGAGCACATTTATGATTTTTGGTACATGGGTTAAGAAAAATATGCTGATTCGAAATCTGTTCGCGTTCACAAATTCGGATGCTGCGCACAAAAGTTATAGCGATTTTAAATCTTGTATTTCAAATATAAATTAAATGAATTCCTATTTGTTGTAATTCGCGAATTTCTTCACAAATAGTTAAACACATTTGTTTTCTTTGCATACTTGTCAAATCACATTGAAATACGGTTAAATTGTCGCGAAGAACAAATAGAAGCAATAAAATATCTGAAAATAAAATAAATTTTATTTTTAATTAAATCCAAATGTTTTTTTGAATTGTCGATTTTTTTAGTATGGTTAAGGGAATACGGTTTTGCCTTAATCTTCTAAAATATGCGTCGCTTTCTTCTTGAAATTCTTTTAGATGGTTGTTAAATATCGGCAGATTCATCTAATAAGAGTTTCGTCGTTAAAAATGAATAAATATATTACACTTACAATGCATAAAAACTACCAATATTGAAAAGCACGCAATTCGCGTATTCGTGGAAATCAGTTGTTGCGCATGCGGTTTCCGTATAAATCGAATCAATCTCTTCCAATAATTATTAATTTTTCGATGTTTCATTTAGCAGCTTGAAGATGGCTGTGCTCATTAGATTCGGCACGTAAAAAAACTAAAATCACGCAGGGTTCAACGGCATTTGTGTGGACATTCTTAAATTTATAAAAATTTACGCACCAAATTTTCATGAGATATATACTAAACGAAGCAAAATCACGATTTCTACAATCCTATAATCAGTTTAGCCCATTATCTGGATGCGCGTCCTGATTATAAGAAAAATTCAAAAAAACACCGAAAATCCGGCTTCAAAATTTCAGCATCATTTTTGGGAGGATGCAGTGATTATATTGTTACGAATATAACTTTAGATTTAAGATAATTTAGATGAATTCCGTTAATTTAAGAATTTGAATTATAACGTAAATTTCTACTACGCAGTTTATTCGAATAACTTCACAACAACAACTACTGTATAGATTTTTCTACCTCCTTCCATTTCCTCTTTCATTGTCTATTTTGTTATTGACGTACAATTCTTGTTAAACGTCATCATTGCTGATCGCTTAATTCCTCTTTCTTTGTTACTCCCTCGCCTGTATATGTGTTGTTGTTATTGTTCACTCAATGTAAGTTTGTATGTGTTTGTTACATTGGTAGATTGTTCGTAATCTAGGTGTTACCAGATCGTCTAGAAACTTCTGTAGCGACAGGCAAGGCTCATATAAATAGGGGAAATGGCAAGGCAGTTAGTCAGTTGTGAATCGCGAATTGAAACAGTCAAGTAACGTAACGTGCAAAGTAAAGTTGTGTCAATAAAATCATTGTAATAATCGTAATCAGAAAGAACCCGCGTTTTATTTAGTACGAACTGTATTGGGAAATAAAACAACGTCTACACGGGATTAAGTAAAATCCAAGAACGTAACAATATCGAAAAATCATACATTAGAACCATATTGTCCAAGGGGTATTCTGAAACTTAGTCACTGATCACATGTGCGTGCGTTGTGTAGTTTAGCTACAAACCAGGAAGGAACACAAAAAAAACTCGTTGGATTCAACCCATTTTTCTACATTACCACCATCACAGCTTCCATGCAACTTATTATTTATTACCAATATTTTAAGATTTTGACAAGAACACTTCATTTAGAAATGAATTTAAATTATATGCAATAACTTCATATTTCGCGAGTTATAAGCTTTCAAACCTCAGTTTCAAGGAATTTAAACGATTTTTGTAATTTCCCATATCGTTAGCTAAAATGCAAAAAGGCGTAACTAACAAAAGCATAATTGTGTAGGAGAAGCAAAAACCTGTTTTGAATGAAAACTATAAACATGTCATGTGAAATGAAAAGGTATGCTCGGCAGGGTGATATTGCATATGACGAATAATAGACTATAATTTTTTTTAACAAATTAAGTTATTTAGTTTAATGGCAGTCATAACAATTAGGTAAAAACGTGAATGTTTTGTTAGTTACGCCTTTTTGCATTTATTAAATAAACTCACTTGTAGTTACGTCTTTTTGTTTTTTGTTAATAGAAGCTCCTTTTTTGGCCGCAGACGTGTAAAACTTGTCAACACATGTAGTTTATTGACATTCACAATATTCATTCAAAAAGTCAACTTTCAATTTTTGTATTTTAGCTGACGATATATAGGTTTATATATGTATACGGGCAATATTGCCAATTTTTTAATATTCCATTTTCAAAAAATCACCTTTTTTGTTTTTGTGGCACATCAATGGTTTTTGGTACACATATAGAGAAAAATTTTCTGACTCCAAAACCGTTCGCAATCAAATTTTTGGTTGATGCGCGCAAAAGTTATCGAGGTTTTAATTTTGGGCATATGAAAAAAAACTTAAAATTACGCCGCTTATTATATTGTTACGTTCTTGGATTATACTTAATCCCGTGTAGACGTTGTTTTATTTCCCGATACAATTCGTACCAAATAAAACGCGGGTTCTTTCAGATTACGATTATTACAATGACTTTATTCACACAACTTTACTTTGCACTTTACTTTACACGACGGTTTCAATTCGCGATCTGATTCACAACTGACTCACTGCCTTTCCATTTCCCCTATTTATATGAGCCTTGCTTGTAGCTACAGAAGTTTCTAGACGATCTGGTAACACCTAGATCACGAACAATCTACCAATGCAAGAAACACACATACAAACTTACATTGAGTAAACAATAACAACAACACATACAAACTTACATTGAGCAAACAATAACAACAACACATACAAACTTACATTGAGTAAACAATAACAACAACACATATACAGGTGAGGGGGTAACAAAGAAAGAGGAATTAAGCGATCATCAATGATGACGTTTAACAAGAATTGTACGTCGACAAAAAAATAGACAATGAAAGAGGAAATGGAAGGATGTAGAAAAATCTATACAGTAGTTGTTGTTGTGAAGTTATTCAAATAAACTGCGTAGTAGAAATTTACGTTACAATTCAAATTCTTAAATTAACGGAATTAATCTAAAGTAACTTAAATCTAAATTTATATTCGTAACATTGCCCCCCGCTTAAGCCTGTTCGTCCCGAATAGGCACAGTTCCCGTTCCGTAGGGGGTCAGCCGCTCCAAATGTACAACTTTCATCTTCGACCTGGGACTGTCGCTCCTCTGGATGCGATAAACGACGTCATTTATTTTCGTGACAATCTTGTAGGGTCCTTCCCAGTGCGTTTGCAATTTGGGGCATAGTCCTTTCTTTCGTTGTGGGTTGAACAATAGTACCAGTTGCCCTTCCTGAAACCCATCGGTATTTGCCGCTCGATCGTACCTTGCCTTCATGCGGTCGCTAACCATTTTTATTCGATGTCGGACTGCATCGTGGACTTTACTAAAAGAGTTTTGACTGTCTTCATCTTGGTTCACATCGTCGTTTGGGGTAGCACCGAATATCAAATCGCCAGGTAGCTTTAATTCATTTCCGAACTGAACTTTGGCTGGGGTCCGGTATGTGGAATCATGAATGGCCGATCTATAAGCCAGTAAAAACTTGGGAATATGCTCATCCCAGTCTCGTTGGCCACTGTCCACCACTTTCCGTAGATTTTCTTCCAGGGTGCGATTGAATCTTTCCACCATGCCATCTGATTGTGGATGTAGGGGCGTCGTTCTGGTTTTCTTGATTCCGTAGGAGTCACACATTTCCTTGAAGATCGCTGATTCAAAATTCCTACCTTGATCGGAATGAACCTCAGATGGAACACCATAGCGACAAATCCAATTTTTGCTGAACACATCCACAATTGTCCTGGCTTCTTGATTTGGGATAGCATAAACCTCTGGCCATTTACTGAAGTAATCCATGACCACTAAGACATACCGGTTCCCAGAGTCGCTTGTTGGGAAAGGTCCGGCTACATCCATTGCGATTCTTTCAAAAGGGGCTCCTGAATTATACTGCTGCATGTAGCCTCGACTCTTCCGTGTTGGACCTTTAGCTCTTACGCACCTTTCACAATTGGCGATCCAGTCGGCAATGGATTTTTGACAGCCGACCCAGTAGAATCTCTGCTTTACCTTTTCAGCCGTCTTTGCTATGCCAAGATGCCCTCCACTTGGCCCATCGTTAAACTCCGACAAGACATCCCTTATTTTGGAGTCTGGGACGACGATCAAATTCCGGTGAGATTTACCGTCCTCACTTTCCCATTTGCGATATAGGCAACCATCTTTTATAAGTAGACTGTCCCACTGGGCCCAATAAGATTTTAAAAGAGGGCTTTCGGAGGTAATTTCTTTGCGACTAGGTCGCTTGCCCGTTTCTATGGCCGAAATTATTTTGCCCAGAATGGGATCTCTTCGTTGTTCCGTCGACCAATCTTCTCCCGACTCAAACTGCAATCGTCGGACATCCACGATATTCTCTTTGCACTCAGCCTTTGAGCAGTGGCTGTATTCTACCTTGCATGGCCGACGAGACAGGGCATCAGCATTACCGTGTTTTCCGCCTTCTCTGTGCTCGATTCTGTTTAACGGTGACTCATTGGTGGACTGTTGAGCCATTCTTCTACCATCTTTCGTTGGAGGTGGTGACGATGACCTGGATCGTTTGCGCTTAGCTCTGCATTCGCGCGCAATATGACCTGCTTTATCGCAGTTGTAGCATCTAACCCTGTGCTTAGTCATCGCTACAAACTTTGTTTCTTCTATTACCTGCTTCATGGCGTCCTTGATCGAGTTAACGAGAGATTTGGGTTCGCAACCTTCGGTCTCCAGTTGGCGAATCTTGTGGGCCTGGGGCTTAACAATTATTCTTGCCGTCTCTTGGGCAAGGGCAAACGACACAGTTTCGGCAAACGACGCTTTTGGTGACGCATATGTTGCACATTTAATCTCAGGGTCAGGTATGCCATTCACAAAGGTTTCGATTTTAATACGGTCCACCAATGGGTGATTCTCTCCTGGATACGCCATTAGCACCAAACGTTCCACCTCAGCTGCAAAGTCTTGCAACGTCTCGTTTGCCCTCTGTACTCTTCACCTTAGTTCCATAAGGTAGATGTTTTGTTTATGTTCGCCACCGTACTTACGTTCCAGTGCAGCAATAACATCTTCATAGTTGTTCCTAGAAGCGACAGGAATACTCTGTATAACATCAGCAGCACTGCCCTTCAATGCCAGAAGTAGTGCAACCGCTTTGTCGCTGTCGTTCCACGAATTTCTAGAAGCCACTGTCTCGAACTGTAACTTGAAAACATTGAATGACGTAGAGCCGTCGAATACAGGAGGTTTGATTTTTAGTGAGTTATCGGGAACTCGCACCGGACCACCTTTAATTTCCAATTCCGACAATTTCTTCTCCAGATTCGTAACCCTGTGGTCGTGGACCAGAAATTTCTCGTCAACCGACTGCACTTTCTTATCCAACTCTTTAATTTGGACCTCCACGGTTTCCACTCTCCTTCCAATAACTTCTGTAATGTACTCGAGTTTCTCGTTCGTTATTCTCGAATTTTCTTCTAACTTTTTGGAAGTCTCTTCGAACATTCGTCTCGTGTTTTCCTCGCTCCTTCTGGAATTTTCCTCCAACATTTTAGCCAGTATTTCTCTGAAATCGTCACTCCTGGCAGCTACTGACGAGACTTCCCCACCGTTGGATTCGCGCATTTCCGATAAATCCACCTCATCCTTACTGCCAAACTCATATGTATCGATGTCCATACCACGGCGCTCGAACTCATCCAACAGACGTTTTTGTAGTTCAGCCTTGTTGCCAGTAGAGGACAATTCCAATTTATTGAGCTCCTTCTTCAAGTCTTCCACTCGTAGATCCTTAAACTTCATCGTAGTATTATCGTAATCCCACTTCTGACACCAATTGTTACGTTCTTGGATTATACTTAATCCCGTGTAGACGTTGTTTTATTTCCCGATACAATTCGTACCAAATAAAACGCGGGTTCTTTCAGATTACGATTATTACAATGACTTTATTCACACAACTTTACTTTGCACTTTACTTTACACGACGGTTTCAATTCGCGATCTGATTCACAACTGACTCACTGCCTTTCCATTTCCCCTATTTATATGAGCCTTGCTTGTAGCTACAGAAGCTTCTAGACGATCTGGTAACACCTAGATCACGAACAATCTACCAATGCAACAAACACACATACAAACTTACATTGAGTAAACAATAACAACAACACATACAAACTTACATTGAGCAAACAATAACAACAACACATACAAACTTACATTGAGTAAACAATAACAACAACACATATACAGGTGAGGAGGTAACAAAGAAAGAGGAATTAAGCGATCATCAATGATGACGTTTAACAAGAATTGTACGTCGACAAAAAAATAGACAATGAAAGAGGAAATGGAAGGATGTAGAAAAATCTATACAGTAGTTGTTGTTGTGAAGTTATTCAAATAAACTGCGTAGTAGAAATTTACGTTACAATTCAAATTCTTAAATTAACGGAATTCATCTAAAGTAACTTAAATCTAAATTTATATTCGTAACAATATTAACCAAAACATTGATATAGATCTTCCTCCGTAAAATAAGAATATGAATATATTATAATAATCGCGATATATTTGCACATCTTCGCGAAATATGAGAAAAATAAAAAATACAGCAGATTACATCAATATTTTCATTATATACACCCCTATTCTGTATGTCGTCGTCGACACGAAACGACGTCGAAGAGTATCGTCTTTTGCAAATTGGTATTCGCTATGTCTTTGTCGACAATTATCGATAACTATTGAAACATTTTTGGTATTCCGTAATGCCATGTTCTGACGGGGATTCGAACAACGTAGTTCGCTCTCAGAATTACGTACATGAATTAACCCGTTCATACAACACTATTCCTAATTCATGTCATCAGAGTTTTTATTTCAAACTTTTTGTTTCTTGTTTTACGCCAAAATTCTAACATATTGTTACGTTCTTGGATTTTACTTAATCCCGTGTAGACGTTGTTTTATTTCCCAATACAGCTCGTACCAAATAAAACGTGGGTTCTTTCGGATTACGAATATTAGAATGATTTTATTGACACAACTTTACTTTGCACTTTACTTTACTCGACGGTTTCAATTCGCGATCTGATTCACAACTCACTGACTGCCTTTTCATTTCCCCTATTTATATGAGCCTCGCCTGTCGCTACAGAAGTTTCTAGACGATCTGGTAACACCTAGATTACGAACAATCTACAAATGCAACAAACACATACAACCTTACAGTGAGTAAACAATAACAACAACACATATACAGGCGAGGGGGTAACAAAGAAAGAGGAATTAAGCGATCATCAATGATGACGTTTAACAAGAATTGTACGTCAACAAAAAAATAGACAATGAAAGAGGAAATGGAAGGATGTAGAAAATTCTATACAGTAGTTGTTGTTGTGAAGTTATTCAGATAGAAATTTACGTTACAATTCAAATTCTTAAATTAACGGAATTCATCTAAATTAACTTAAATCTAAAGTTATATTCGTAACATTGCCCCCCGCTTAAGCCTGTTCGTCCCAAATAGGCACAGTTCCCGTTCCGTAGGGGGTCAGCCGCTCCAAATGTACAACTTTAATCTTCGACCTGGGACTGTCGCTCCTCTGGATGCGATAAACGACGTCATTTATTTTCGTGACAATCTTGTAGGGTCCTTCCCAGTGCGTTTGCAATTTGGGGCATAGTCCTTTCTTTCGTTGTGGGTTGAACAATAATACCAGTTGCCCTTCTTGAAACCCATCGGTATTTGCCGCTCGATCGTACCTTGCCTCATGCGTTTGCTAACCATTTTTATTCGATGTCGGACTGCATCGTGGACTTTACTAAAAGAGTTTTGACTGTCTTCATTTTGGTTCACATCGTCGTTTGGGGTAGCACCGAATATCAAATCGCCAGGTAGCTTTAATTCATTTCCGAACAGAACTTTGGCTGGGGTCCGGGATGTGGAATCATGAATAGCCGATCTATAAGCCAGTAAAAACTTGGGAATATGCTCATCCCAGTCTCGTTGGCCACTGTCCACCACTTTCCGTAGATGTTCTTCCAGGGTGCGATTGAATCTTTCCACCATGCCATCTGATTGTGGATGTAGGGGCGTCGTTCTGGTTTTCTTGATTCCGTAGGAGTCACACATTTCCTTGAAGATCGCTGATTCAAAACTCTGGCCATTTACTGAACCTCTGGCCATTTACTGAAGTAATCCATGACCACTAAGACATACCGGTTCCCAGAGTCGCTTGTTGGGAACGGTCCAGCTGCATCCATTGCGATTCTTTCAAAAGGGGCTCCTGAATTATACTGCTGCATGTAGCCTCGACTCTTCCGTGTTGGACCTTTAGCTCTTATGCACCTTTCACAATTGGCGATCCAGTCGGCAATGGATTTTTGACAGCCGACCCAGTAGAATCTCTGCTTTACCTTTTCAGCGGTTTTTGCTATGCCAAGATGTCCTCCACTTGGCCCATCGTGAAACTCCGACAAGACATCTCTTATTTTGGAGTCTGGGACGACGATCAAGTTCTGGTGAGATTTACCGTCCTCACTTTCCCATTTGCGATATAGGCAACCATTTATTATAAGTAGACTGTCCCACTGGGCTCAATAGGATTTTAAAAGAGGGCTTTCGGAGGTAATTTCTTTGCGACTAGGTCGCTTGCCCGTTTCTATGGCCGAAATTACTTTGCCCAGAATGGGATCTCTTCGTTGTTCCGTCGACCAATCTTCACCCGACTCAAACTGCAATAGTCGGACATCAACGATATTCTCTTTATTCTCAGCCTTTGAGCAGTGCCTGCATTCTACTTTGCATGGCCGACGAGACAGGGCATCAGCATTACCGTGTTTTCCGCCTTTTCTGTGCTCGATTCTGAAGTCATAACTCTGGAGCCTCTCGATCCAACGGGCTAGTTGACCTTCCGGATTCTTAAACTGCAGCAACCATTGGAGAGCAGCGTGGTCGGTCCTCAGCAGAAAATGCTGGCCATATAGGTATTTGTGGAAGTGTTTAACGCACTCAAGGACAGCAAGCAGCTCTCTCCTCGTCACACAGTAATTCCTCTCAGGTTTCGACAATGTCCGGCTGTAGTACCCGATGACTTTTTCCTGTCCGTCGATTTCCTGGGAAAGGACGCCACCGATGCCGCACGCACTTGCGTCTGTGTCCAGAACAAACTTGCCGCCAGGTATAGGGTATGCCAAAATGGGGGCTCTGCATAGCATGTCTTTGAGCTTTCTGAATGCCTCCTCCTGGTCGTTGCCCCACTGAAACCTTTGGCCTTTTTGCGTCAAGCGGTGTAGACAGGCGGCGATGTTGGCAAAATTTTGGACAAATCGACGGTAGTATGTGCAGAGACCCAGAAAGCTTCGCAGCTCATGGAGATTTCGGGGCTGCGGCCAATCTCTGACGGCTTGAATTTTCTCCTTATCCGTCGATATGCCCTCCGGCGTCACGTGGTGCCCCAGGAACTTCACCTCTCGTTGGAAGAGACTGCACTTCTTTGGGTTCAGCTTGAGGCCTGAAGACGAAAGCTGCTGTAGAACATCCTTTAAGTTCTTGATGTGTTCGTCGAGGGTGGAGAACCATGACGTCCCGGCTAATGTGTCCAATGTGTCGTCGATTCTTGGGAGCGGATAGCTGTCTTTCTTGGTGACATCATTCAACTTTCGGTAGTCCACACAAAATCGGGTGCTTCCGTCTTTCTTCTTGACCAAGACCACTGGGGAGCACCATGGACTTGACGATGGTTCTATAACACCACTCTTTTCCATTTCACTTATCAGCTTCTGGACCTCGTCTCTTTTTGCCAGGGGAACACTTCTTGGAGGTTGTTTAATGGGTCTCGCGTCTGCTGTATGGATTTCATGCTTCACCACTGATGTTCTTCCCTGGTGCTCTTTTGTCAACGCAAAGGTAGAGGCATATTTCCATAATAGCTGCTTAGCCTTGTTCCTCTCGGAAGGTGATAATTGGTGTGTCCACTCTTTTATGTAGCCGTCGAGGTGCTTCTTCTCCATGGCTGCTGGCTTTTCGGTGCTAGTTTCCAAATTTATTACAGTTTCAGCTGGTGTGCATTGTCCAACATCGGAAAATTGGCAAATTTGCTCTTGCTTGTTTGACAGGTTCAAAACTCTAACAGGAATTAATCCGTCCTTGTTGCTTTTCACCAGGGCATTCGCTATTAGGATGTTACTGTTTCTGTTTTCTGCTGGTTCCACTACCCACAACTTCTCGGCTCCACAATCTCCATTCATTGGTACCCATATTATTGCTTCGGCACAGGGCGGTATTATCTCTGGATGGTCCGTAGTCAGACGTCTAATAGGTGTACTTTCATCGTAGCCCACGTTTAACGGAATTTCGACGTTAGACCAGGTCATCACACGCTCTTTCATATCCAGATTGATACCAAAGGCAATCATAAAATCTGCGCCTATTATAACTTCGTCTACGATATCGGCAACTATAAACTCGTAATTCTCCGATTTATTGGCAATAGTTAGTCTCAGGGTAATCTTGCCGTGTACTGCCGCGGGCTCCCCCGTTGCTGTGCGCAGTCTGACTCCATTAAGTTGCGTTATTTTTCCCTTTACCAGATCCGATCTTATGATGGACTTTGATGCGCCGGTATCTAACGTCAGAACTCGATTGTCACCATTGATGTACCCAGTTGTTGTTAGGTTGTGACTTTTCTGTTGTACTATTGCTATGGAGATTGTGGGGCCATCGTCGATGGGAGCCAGTTCATGCCCCGCTGGACTGGCTCGATTTAGTTTAACAGTGACTCCTTGGTGGACTGTTGAGCAATTCTTCTACCATCTTTCGTTGGAGGTGGTGACAATGACCTGGATCGTTTGCGCTTAGCTCTGCATTCGCGCGCAATATGACCTGCTTTATCGCAGTTGAAGCATCTAATCCTGGGCTTAGTCATCCCTACTGACTTTGTTTCCTCTATTACCTGCCTCATGGCGTCCTTGATCGAGTTAACGAGAGCTTTGGGTTCGCAACATTCGGTCTCCAGTTGACGAATCTTGTGGGTCTAGGGCTTAACAATTATTCTTGCCGTCTCTTGGGCAAGAGCAAACGAAACGGTTTCGGCAAATGACGCTTTTGGTGACGCATATGTTGCACATTTAATCTCAGGGTCAGGTATGCCATTCACAAAGGTTTCGATTTTCATACGGTCCAGCAATGGGTGATTCTCTCCTGGATACGTCATTAACACCAAACGTTCCACCTCAGCTGCAAAGTCTTGTAACGTCTCGTTTGCCCTCCGTACTCTTCCCCTTAATTCCATAAGGTAGATGTTTTGTTTATGTTCGCCACCGTACTTACGTTCCAGTGCAGCAATAACATCTTCATAGTTGCTTCTAGAAGCGACAGGAATACTCTGTATAACATCAGCAGCACTGCCCTTCAATGCCAAAAGTAGTGCAACCGCTTTGTCGCTGTCGTTCCACGAATTTCTAGAAGCCACTGTCTCGAACTGTAACTTGAAAACATTGAATGACGTAGAGCCGTCGAATACAGGAGGTTTGATTTTTAGTGTGTTATCAGGAGCTCGCACCAGACCAACCTTAATTTCCAGTTCCGACATTTTCTTCTCCAGATTCGTAACCCTGTGGTCGTGGACCAGAAATTTCTCGTCAACCGACTGCACTTTCTTATCCAACTCTTTAATTTGGACCTCCACGGTTTCCACACTCCTTCCAATAACTTCTGTAATGTACTCGAGTTTCTCGTTCGTTATTCTCGAATTTTCATCGAACATTCGTCTCGTGTTTTCTTCTAAGTTTCTGGAATTCTCTTCGAACATTCGTCTCGAGTTTTCTTCTAATTTTCTGGAATTCTCTTCGAACATTCTTCTCGTGTTTTCTTCTAACTTTCTGGAATTCTCTTCGCTCCTTCTGAAATTTTCCTCAAACATTTTGGCCAGCATTTCTCTGAAATCGTCACCCCTGGCAGCTACTGACGAGACTTCCCCACCGTTGGATTCGCCCATTTCCGATAGATCCACTTCATCCTTACTGTCAAACTCATATGTATCGATGTTCATACCACGGCGCTCGAACTCATCCAACAGACGTTTTTGTAGTTCAGCCTTGTTGCCAGTAGAGGACAATTCCAATTTATTGAGCTCCTTCTTTAAGTCTTCCACTCGTAGATCCTTAAACTTCATCGTAGTATTATCGTAATCTCACTTCCGACACCAATTGTTACGTTCTTGGATTTTACTTAATCCCGTGTAGACGTTGTTTTATTTCCCAATACAGCTCGTACCAAATAAAACGCGGGTTCTTTCGGATTACGATTATTACAATGATTTTATTCACACAACTTTACTTTGCACTTTACTTTACTCGACGGTTTCAATTCGCGATCTGATTCACAACTCACTGACTGCCTTTCCATTTCCCCTATTTATATGAGCCTCGCCTGTCGCTACAGAAGTTTCTAGACGATCTGGTAACACCTAGATTACGAAAATCTACAAATGCAACAAACACATACAACCTTACAGTGAGTAAACAATAACAGAGATTCAGAGAGTGATTCGAATTCAACAACGTACAAAAGTCGGTGTTCGCTCAGACAATTTTGTATGGGGAACTTCATAATTAAGGGTCGAACAACGAATGAGAGAGCGAACAACGCTCGTCTGTACATGGCATAACAATGTGTACGACGACGATGTCGAAGATTTCTTCGTCATAGTTTTTGTTGACGACTCAAGCGTTTGAACATTTTTTTTAGAAATTAAAAAAAAACATGCCCGACAAGAACACGATACATCATTCTAGAATCTATTCAATACTTAATGCAAAATAACGTGTAAATAATAGAAAAATATATGGGATCTATATATAAATCTGAACCGATTTTGACCAATGTCAATAGGACTCGTCTATGTGGAAATAAAATTTCATCCCAATTGGATGGATTTTTTCCAAATTTCATAATGGTGGCATGTAACTTGTTTAAAATAATACATGAATGGAGGGACATGCATAAATCGACTGAAAAATAATTCTATGTACATATATACTAAAAAGTAACTATGGGTCTATCTCGTTTCTTTTTGGTCGTTGCAAACACATTTACCAAGACATAATGCCCTGTGCCACAGTGCGGTGAAGGATACAAACACATTTTTGCCCCAATTTTTTTTTTTTTTTGGCTTTGTGTTGTTTGTTGGACGAGTACCCGATTACTCATAACCACTGCTGAGTATTTTCATGAAGACTATTTTTTAAGTGTTATGTAGTAGTTTGAGTGAAGATTTCCATTCATTGATTGTGTGTTGAGTGACGCATTTTTGCCCTTATAACTTGATGTTGACGGTGGAGATAATTTTGCATAATTCCTTAAGAGAAGCATTGGGACGTTGTTTTAGGAGGTCACATAAATTGGTGTAGTGATTAAAAAACTCAAAATTCCTTCTAATTGCTAAATATTTCGGACAATTAAAAATCAGGTGATCTTCCGTTTCGGGGATGTTGCACAAGTCGCAGAGGTTATTACATTCTATGTTGATTTGGTGTAGGTCCGTCTTCGCATATGTGTGGCCGGACAGTAGTCTGTTGACAAGTTTAATTTCACCAGGAGACAGAGGTGTCCCGGAGAACCAATAATTTTTTGGAGGTGTTGAAAAGAAATTGGTGAAGTATGTTCCTTTACGTGTAGATGTAGTTTTGTATTGATCGGTCCATTCTTTCCACAGGACGTCGTATATCATGGAGTGGGCATCTTTCACAGACAGGTGGTTTGGTATGATACATCCAGTGATTGCAGCTTGTTTGGCGAAATAATCAGCTTGCTCGTAGGCGGATATGCCAATATGTGATGGTACCCATATAAAGGTAAGTGAACTTATTTTGGAATTATTTATTTTCCTGTTTATTTCATTGGCTAGATAGTTAAGAGAAGTGTTGTTTTGAATTAAAAGACAGGCATTCCTGCTGTCAGTGATAATGGCAGCCTTTTCCATACCGTCTTCAATGATTAGATCAATTGCTTTGTTTATTGCGTTTAGTTCTCCCATAAGAGAGGACAGTTTAGCCTCAATTTTGAAAACGAAGTTTTCATTGGACGATATGTTGCAGACACCACATCCTGTGGAATCTGCGCTTATAGATGCGTCTGTAGCCCATATTGATGCACCGATTGATTTAAACTCATGCAGTTTTTGAAGTACAGTGGATTTGAAAAATTCTTTTGGTTGTGATTTTTTCACAACATTAAAGATGTTTAATAGAAAAGTGATTTTGGTTCCTGGGGGTTCAAAATCACTGATTATTGTATTGTCAAAGATATTTTGAAATTTATTGTACACCAGACCAAAACTTGTTCTGATGGATGGGTTTATTGTAAACTGGTTATACGTGTTGTTGTGATATATTTTAAATTTCAATAGTTCTTTGGCTGCTAAATACTGTGCTCGTTTTTCAGGAGGCAAAATGACTGCTAAGGCGTAGAGGATATGAACTGGTGTGGATGGAGTTAAACCTAGACTTTTCCGAAGGATCTGGTTTTGGAACGTGGTTATTTTTTTGTTGATGTAGTTGGGCATATGAGCCATTGATGATATAGAGTATTCGATTTTAGAAAAAAGTAGTGATTTGGCCAAGTTTAAAGATATCTTAGGATTCAGACCATGTTTATGCGAGTTTATCATTTTAAGAGCATTTAAAGTTGTGCCGCATGAGTAAATTACCTCTTCATAGTGATTGCTTATAGAAAGGCTGTTTTTTATATGCCTTCCCAGAAACTTGATCTTGTTGACTGCGTTGATTGCAGTACTCTGTATTAAGATTTTAGGAACTTTCCTGGCTCCATTTGCCACATACATAACGACAGTTTTTTCCGAGTTATGGGAAAGATTTAAGGATTTCATTAGATTGCAAAACTGATTTACCTTGATTTGAAGTAAGTTGTTGGCAGATCCAAACTCTTTGTGTGCGGTTAGAATGATGAAATCATCAGCAAATTGAAACGTTTTTGTATATTGATCGCAAATACCATGCAGGCCAAGAGTGTATATGTTGAATAGTGTGGGACTAAGGCAGCTGCCTTGTGGGAGACCGTTGTAAATTGGAAGGCTTTCATTACCCAATACTAAAATTCTGTGCTTGAGAAAATTTATCATCCAAGTGGATAATTCTCTTGGACATTGAATTTCGTTTAAAATATTATATAAAATTTCGATTTTAACACAATCATAAGCTTTGTTGATGTCGAGTGACAATAATATAACTTTTTCGCCTCTTTCTTTGTGAAAATTAATTGAATATAGCAGGTCATTTATGCACATTGACGCGGATAAGTTTTTCCTGTAAGCATATGTACTCTGTGGTAAAATGTTGTGCTGGTCGAGAAAAATTTAAAGCCTCTCTTTAACCATCAAATTTATAATTTTTGCAAAAACTGGAATTAGCGCAATTGGCCTGTAATTTGTAAATACCTCTAAATCTTTTCCTCTTTTTGGGATCGGAAAAATTTTTATTTTTCTCCACTCATCCCTGAAATGACAGTTTTTCCAGTCATTGTTAATGGCTCTAAGAAGTTTTTTTTTTGCAGACTGAGGCAGATTGTTGACCATCTCATATGTAATGCCATCGACTCCAGCAGCAGATGGCTTTTTCTTCTTGTTTAATATTAGTGTGAGTTCTTCGTGGGCGAATTCGGTAGATGAGTTCGCTGTCGCTGAGGGTAAATCAAGAGGATTGTTGTCTGGAACCTGGTTTTTAAGGTGTGTTAAGAATTCTTTATCGTTTTCAGAGCACCATTTGGTTTGTTGTTGCGCAGATAGTGAGTTTTTGCATCCACGAACGAATTTAAAAAGAGATTTAGAGTTTGGTTCTTCACTCAGTTCATTAACTTTCGAATTGAAAGACTTTATTTTTGCAAATTTTACAGCATTTCTAAAAGCTTTTGTGGCCTCAATCAATTTATTGGCAGTAAAACTGTTGCTACATAGGACTTTTGCGCTGCTAACTGCAATCTAAAAGTTTTTTCCACTACTTGATCCCACCAGGCCTTGGGTTTATGTTTTCCTTTTAAAACAAATGTTGAATTCTTAATTTGGTTATTAAATGTCGACTGAATCGCATCAAAAGAAGGAGGAAAATCTGTCTGATTGAGACTAGATAATAACTTTTTCTTTGCCAGAAATTTCTGATTTTTCTTGTTGAGATTGCCTATTGTTATGAGTATAGGCAAGTGGTGGCTTCCTCCGATTGAAATATTGAGAACTTTCCAGGAGGTATCCATGGTGGTATTGGTAAATGAAAGATCAAGTACAGATCCAGTAGTATCATTGACACGCTTTTTAAATGTGAAATGTCCATTATTTAGACAGTAGTAGTCCGATGAGTCGAATAAAGATTTTATTATGTTGCCTCTATGAGAGACAAAGACGTCGCCATATGAACAATGTCTCGCATTGAAATCTCCGCAAATCAGTACATTTGCCGTTGTGTTGAGGAAACAAAATAGTTTTTCAAGTTCTGTTTTGATTTCATGTGCCTTAACTGAGTGAGGAAAATATGTTGAAACGATTGTAAAGTTTGACGATAGGTTTGTCGTTTGGCATATAATTATGTCCAAATTGGTTTCAAATTTAATTCTTTTGAATTTAATGTCTCTTTTGAATAGAATGGCAACGCCACCGTTGTTGTCATTTCTTTTTTTCGAGATAATATTGTAGTTTATAAAAGAAGAAGCATTTTGATTTTCATCGATATTAAAGATTTCACTTAGGATGCAAATTTCAATATTCATTTTGTTTAAGTAAAATTCAAGGAAGTGCTTATTTTTTTTTTAAGGCTTTGGATATTATATTGTAAAATGTTCATAACGTTTTATTAGATAAATTAAAAAAGTCAATGGATTTAAAATAGGCAATTTATTGAAATAAAATTAAAAATTGAAGCACTTGTTATGATTTTTTATTTGATGTTTGAGAATTATCTTGTTCATTTTCTTTATTTTTAGATGTGGTGGCTGAATTCGACAATGATTTTTTGAAGATATCAAGAATGTTGAGACCTTCGTCACAATTTAAAGATGTGAGCAAATCAGACATTTGTTTTGTGAAAGCTGCTAAAACTTTTTCCATGTCGGAAACTTTGGAGAAGGACGGTTGCTCAAACATAGGTTTGGAAGGAATAACTATGGATGGACTCGCTACTGGATGTTTAATTATTATTGGTGGGGCTGCAACTTTGCTGTACTTCACTTTTGTGACCCTGCGATTTATTTCGTCATTGACGTTGATTTTTGCAGTAGTATTTTTACTCAGTGTCGGAAACTCTTTATTGTAACCATCGTTTTCCAGAATGCTATAATAATTCTGTGACACGGGATATGTCTCTAAGACTTCTCTTCTGCTCAAATTGGTAAGAGTCATAATTGATCTAACATGTTTTTCGAATTTCCATGTCGGGCACTTATTTTCATCTGTTGACACATGATCGGTATTGTTACAGAGAATGCATGTACGAGGACCACAATTGTCCACACATTTTGTTGTTTTGAGACAAGTTTCACACTTTTGTTCTTCGCAATCATTTAGGCAAACGATTAATTTTCCACATTCGAGGCACCTTTTTTTGGTTTTACAGCGAATTGCAATATGACCTAAACGTCCACATTTTTTACACTGTCGCGTGGGAAGAACATAAAGCTCGGGTGTAACTCTTGTTCCACACATAAAAATAAATTTCGGTATTCCATCAAAAATAATTCCAATTTTTACGGTTTCCGTTTCTTCGATCTCATTTTCCAAGTTTTTCCTTGTAAAACGTTGAACAGGAATGACCTCCATGGGATTGTTCTGCATAATGGATATCTTAATTGTAGATGTATCAATTTCTTTTGGGACATTTCTAATTACAAAGAAGCGTTGAATGAACCGATCAGGGATCATGGCATTTAGACCAATATCTTGGAGTTTTTGATTTTGGGCAAACTCATTTGCCGAAGCAAAATTATTAAAGGTAAGTCGAAAGGTGTTATATCCAAAGTTCTTGCATACATAATTATTTTTTATGTTTATTTTTTGCAGGAGAACATACAACCGCAGTTCACAATTTTTCCTTCTGGTGGCAATTGGCTCTTTTGTGGTCACAATGACATAAAAGGGCCCAGGATGATTGCTTGGGTATAACATTGTTGGATTTGTTGTATTTTCTTTGCCGTCAGAATTTCCAGACTCATCCGACTTGCTAATTGAGCTGTCATTGCCATTTTGATTTTTTATTGGAAGGCCTTCGTTGTTAATAAATTTTTTATTTTGATTAGCAATAAGATGGGCTCGTCTTTTATTGGGATCCCAAAGTGGCTTTTGAGGTGGTTGTGGGGGCGGTTCCCCATCCGCATCCATTTTTAATTTGAAAACAAAATCAATTACAAATTGATTTTATTCGTCGAAGAAAAAGAACTATTTCCAGTTCCAAAACAAGGAAAAAAATTCAAAGCAATAACAAAAAGCGCGCAGAACCGTGTATTTGTTGTTTATAAACAGAAACGACGGAATAGCGAAAGACGGGTTGAAAAAGCAGTCTAGCATCAACATATGTTGAGTAGCGACTGGCCCCAAAAATATGCAACAAAATAAATAGCTGATCACTTTTTTAGAGATGTATTTTTTGTTTTTATTGATATTATCGATAAATAGTCGACATCGTCGCATGAAGGTCTAAACAGAATGTTCGCGATGAGCGTTTTTTGTTATCGCGTTAACGCACGCAAAAAGTTAAAATATATTTAACTCCGAAGCGCAGCGCACAACAAATTCGAGCGTTTGTGTTATCGTTTCCTTGTGGTTGTTGTATTTTCGATAACACATAACGCAACGGATGGCTCAACGCGTGCATTCTGCTTAGCCCTTGAGTGTTACAGAATACCAAATCAGTGTCGAAGTGGTGTCGAAAGAGAAACGTCGTCGACAACGACGACGACTTACGGAATAGGGGTGATTAATGACATACACACACCTAAAAATTTAAAAATATCTACATAATCTAAACACCATGATGAATCAAATGAAAGGTCTCGAAAATCACACAAGTCCGTGTAGCGGTTTGTAAATCACAGCCACAACAAAACAAAATATTGAGGAAAAATATTTGTTTTTGGTTCGAAAAAATAATGTCATCATATTTATTTTTTTTTAATTTTATACAAGAAATTTCAGAAAAAATGTTGGGGTTATTCTGTTATTTTACCCGAATTTCGCTGAAAATTGACATACAAAATAATCACTTCTTGTGTATAAGTATACACCTTGCGGATTATATCAAGACCCTTCCGATAAATCTTAGGGTTCTATAAATAGGAATAAATCTTAAAATAAAATAATATTGTTACGAATATAACTTTAGATTTAAGTTAATTAAGATGAATTCCGTTAATTTAAGAATTTGAATTGTAACGTAAATTTCTACTTCGCAGTTTATTTGAATAACTTCACAACAACTACTGTATAGATTTTTCTACATCCTTCCATTTCCTCTTTCATTTTCTATTTTTGTTATTGTCGTACAATTCTTGTTAAACGTCATTCCTCTTTCTTTGTTATTCCCTCGCCTGTATATGTGTTGTTGTTATTCCTCTTTCTTTGTTATTCCCTCGCCTGTATATGTGTTGTTGTTATTGTTTACTCAATGTAAGTTTGTATGTGTGTTTGTTGCATTGGTAGATTGTTCGTGATCTAGGTGTTACCAGATCGTCTAGAAACTTCTGTAGCGACAAGCAAGGCTCATATAAATAGGGGAAATGGAAAGGCAGTGAGTCAGTTGTGAATCAGATCGCGAATTGAAACCGTCGTGTAAAGTAAAGTGCAAAGTAAAGTTGTGTGAATAAAGTCATTGTAATAATCGTAATCTGAAAGAACCCGCGTTTTATTTGATACGAACTGTATCGGGAAATAAAACAACGTCTACACGGGATTAAGTAAAATCCAAGAACGTAACAATTGGTGTCGGAAGTGAGATTACGATAATACTACGATGAAGTTTAAGGATCTACGAGTGGAAGACTTGAAGAAGGAGCTAAATAAATTGGAATTGTCCTCTACTGGCAACAAGGCTGAGCTACAAAAACGCCTGTTGGATGAGTTCGAGCGCCGTGGTATGAACATCGATACATATGAGTTTGACTGTAAGGATGAAGTGGATTTATCGGAAATGGGCGAATCCAACGGTGGGGAAGTCTCGTCAGTAGCTGCCAGGGGTGACGATTTAAGAGAAATGCTGGCTAAAATGTTCGAAGAGAATTCCAGAATGTTAGCAGAAAACACGAGAAGAATGTTCGAAGAGAATGCCAGAAAATTAGAAGAAAACTCGAGACGAATGTTCGAAGAGAATTCCAGAAACTTAGAAGAAAACACGAGACGAATGTTCGATGAAAATTCGAGAATAACGAACGAGAAACTCGAGTACATTACAGAAGTTATTGGAAGGAGTGTGGAAACCGTGGAGGTCCAAATTAAAGAGTTGGATAAGAAAGTGCAGTCGGTTGACGAGAAATTTCTGGTCCACGACCACAGGGTTACGAATCTGGAGAAGAAAATGTCGGAACTGGAAATTAAGGTTGGTCTGGTGCGAGCTCCTGATAACACACTAAAAATCAAACCTCCTGTATTCGACGGCTCTACGTCATTCAATGTTTTCAAGTTACAGTTCGAGACAGTGGCTTCTAGAAATTCGTGGAACGACAGCGACAAAGCGGTTGCACTACTTTTGGCATTGAAGGGCAGTGCTGCTGATGTTATACAGAGTATTCCTGTCGCTTCTAGAAGCAACTATGAAGATGTTATTGCTGCACTGGAACGTAAGTACGGTGGCGAACATAAACAAAACATCTACCTTATGGAATTAAGGGGAAGAGTACGGAGGGCAAACGAGACGTTACAAGACTTTGCAGCTGAGGTGGAACGTTTGGTGTTAATGACGTATCCAGGAGAGAATCACCCATTGCTGGACCGTATGAAAATCGAAACCTTTGTGAATGG